>NC_057810.1:438251778-438613042 GCF_018294505.1 Triticum aestivum | reverse complement strand
TATTCCGGGTTCGTTTGGCCTTTTTTATACATTAATTGAGTTTCTGGTCATTTAATGTGCATAATTCAAATTTGAACTACAAGCACATGCTCCCGTGCACCAAAGTTGGCTGAAAAATCACATGTGTGTCCTCGGGTGAATTTCTAAGTCCCATGCAAGAAATGGGAATGAAATTCAAACATCTGGGCATCGTGGTTCGGCCGGGAACATTGAGAAGCTTGGTTTTAAAATTCTTGTAAATCCAAAACACACCTCAAAATCATGAAACTTGGCATGGTGTCATGTCATGGTACTACCATGTGATACGTCCATTTTCCATCATGATTTTATATCGATATTTATTGCATTATGGGCTGTTATTTCACGTTATGTCACAATACTTATGGCTATTCTCTCTTATTTTACAAGGTTTACCATGAAGAGGGGGAATGCCGGCAGCTGGAATTATGGCTGGAAAAGGAGCAAATATTGGAGACCTATTCTGCGCAACTCCAAAAGTCCTGAAACTCCATGGAATATCTTAAAATAAATAAAGAAAATTCGTCGCCAAAGATGAAGGCTAGGGGGCCCACACCCTGCTCACGAGGGTGGGGGGCGCGCCCCTCCCCCCTGGGCGCGCCCCCTACCTTGTGGGCCCCCTGGTAGCTCTTCGACGCCCATCTTCTCCTATATGAAGTCTTTCGATGAGAAAAAAATAAGAAGCAACCTTTCGGGACGAGACTCTGCCGCCACGAGGCGGAACCTTGGCGGAACCAATCTAGGGCTCCGGCAGAGCTGTTCTGCCGGGGACACTTCCCTCCAGGAGGGGGAAATCATCACCATCGTCATCACCCACGCTCCTCTCATCGGGAGAGGGCAATCTCCATCAACATCTTCACTAGCACCATCTCATCTCCAAACCCTAGTTCATATCTTGTATCCAATTCTTGTCTCCAAGTCCGGGATTTGTGCTAGTAGGTTGCTAGTAGTGTTGATTACTCCTTGTAGTTGATGCTAGTTGGTTTATTTGGTGGAAGATCATATGTTCAGATCCTTTATGCATATCATTACCCCTCTGATTATGAACATGAATATGCTTTGTGAGTAGTTACGTTTGTTCCTGAGGACAAGGGAGAAGTCTTGCTATT
Organism: Triticum aestivum; assembly: GCF_018294505.1. Lineage (NCBI taxonomy): Eukaryota > Viridiplantae > Streptophyta > Magnoliopsida > Poales > Poaceae > Triticum > Triticum aestivum. The sequence continues at coordinate 438,611,915 of NC_057810.1, read as the reverse complement.
AGTAGTCATGTGAATTTGGTATTCGTTCGATATTTTGATAAGATGTATGTTGTCTAACCTCTAGTGGTGTTATGTGAACGTCGACTACATAAAACTTCACCATTATTTGGGTCTAGAGGAAGGCATTGGGAAGTAATAAGTAGATGATGGGTTGATAGAGTGACAGAAGCTTAAATCCTAGTTTATGCGTTGCTTCGTAAGGGGCTTATTTGGATCCACATGTTTCATGCTATGGTTAGGTTTACCTTAATAATTTTGTTGTAGTTGAGGATGCTTGCAATAGAGGTTAATCATAAGTGGGATGCTTGTTCAAGTAAGAACAGCACCCAAGCACCGGTCCACCCACATATCAAATTATCAAAGTACCGAACGCGAATCATATGAGCGTGATGAAAACTAGCTTGACGATATTCCCATGTGTCCTCGGGAGCGCTTTTCCTATTATAAGAGTTTGTCCAGGCTTGTCCTTTGCTACAAAAAGGATTGGGCCACCTTTCTGCACTTTATTTACTTTTGTTACTTGTTGTTCGTTACCTTTTATCTTATCACAAAACTATCCGTTACCACTTATTTCAGTACTTGCAGAGAATACCTTACTGAAAACCGCTTATCATTTCCTTCTGCTCCTCGTTGGGTTCGACACTCTTACTTATCGAAAGGACTACGATAGATCCCCTATACTTGTGGGTCATCAAGACTCTTTTCTGGCGCCGTTGCCGGGGAGTGTAGCGCCTTTGGTAAGTGGAATTTGGTAAGGAAAAATTTATATAGTGTGCTGAAATTTTCTGTCACTTGTTACTATGGAAAGTGAATCTCTGAGGGGCTTGTTCGGGGTATCTTCACCCCGTCCAGTAGAGCAAAGAGTTGCTCCTCAACCTACTGAACGTATTGAAAATGAAACTCCTTTTGAATTTCCTTCAGGTATTATGGAAAAACTGCTGGCTAATACTTTTACAGGAGATGGGACAAAGCATCCCGATGAGCATCTACGCTATTTGGATGATATTTGTGGATTATTTAAGCTTGCAGGTATGCCCGATGATGTTGTTAAGAAGAAGGCTTTCCCTTTATCTTTGAAGGGAGACGCATCGACATGGTATAGGCTATGTGATGATACGAGATCATGGAACTATAAAAGAATGAATTTGGAATTTCATCAAAAGTATTACCCTATGCATCTTGTTCATCGTGATCACAATTATATATATAACTTTTGGCCTCGTGAAGGAGAAAGCATCGCCCAAGCTTGGGGGAGGCTTAAATCCATGTTATATTCATGCCCCAATCATGAGCTCTCAAAATTGACAATTCTTCAGAATTTTTATGCTCGGCTCTCTGATAATAATAAAACCATGCTCGATACTTCTTGTGCTCGCTCTTTTATGATGAAGCCTATTGAATTCAGATGGAATTTATTGGATAGAAATAAACGCAACTCTGAAGATTGGGACCTCGACAAAGGTAAGGAGTCAGGTATGACACCTAAGTTTGATTGTGTTAAATCTTTTATGGATACCGATATTTTCCGTAAGTTTAGCACTAAATATGGACTTGACTCTGAGATAGTAGCCTCTTTCTGTGAATCTTTTGCTACTTATGTTGATCTCCCCAAGGAGAACTGGTTTAAATATCATCCTCCCATAGAAGTAAAAGTAGCTGCACCTATTAAAGTTGAAGAAGAAACCATCACTTATAATGATCCTATTGTTCCTACCTCTTATGTTGAGAAACCACCTTTCCCTGCTAGAGTAAAGGATCATGCTAAAGCTTCAACTGTTGTTCATAAAAGCAATACTAGAACTTATACACCTCCTGAGCAAGTCAAAGTAGAACCTAATATTGCTATTGTTAAAGATCTCTTGTCCGATAATATTGATGGGCATGTCATTGAATTCTTTGGTGAAACTGCTAGAATTGCTAAACCCTGTGATAGAGATAAACATAAACCTGTGGTAGGCGTGCCTGTTATTTCTGTTAAAATAGGAGATCATTGTTATCATGGCTTATGTGATATGGGTGCTAGTGCTAGTGTTATACCTTATGATTTATATAAAGAAATTAAGCATGAGATTGCACCTGCTGAGTTAGAAGATATTGATGTTACAATTAAAGTTGCCAATAGAGATACTATTTCACCAGTGGGAATTGTTAGAGATGTTGAAGTCTTGTGTGGGAAAACTAAATATCCCGCTGATTTTCTTGTTCTTAGTTCTCCACAAGATAGCTTTTGCCCCATTATATTTGGTAGACCCTTCTTGAATACTGTTAATGCTAAGATAGACTGCAAAAAGGATGTTGTTACTATTGGCTTGGATAATATGGTTCATGAGTTTAATTTCTCTAAATTTAGTAAACAACATCATGAGGAAGAATTGCCTAGTAAGGATGAAATTATTGGTCTTGCTTCTATTGCTGTACCTCCTAGTGATCCTTTAGAACACTATTTGCTAGACCATGAAAATGAGATGTTCATGAATGAAAGAAGGGAAATAGATGAAGTATTCTTTGAACAGAAACCTATTCTGAAACATAATTTGCCTGTTGAAATCCTAGGGAATCCTCCTCCACCCAAGGGTGATCCCGTGTTTGAGCTTAAACCGTTGCCTGATAATCTTAAGTATGCTTATCTTGATGAAAAGAAAATATATCCTGTTATTATTAGTGCTAAACTTTCAGAGCATGAAGAATAAAGATTATTGAAAACTCTGAAAAAGCACCGTGCCGCTATTGGATATACTCTGGATGATCTTAAGGGCATCAGTCCCACTCTATGTCAACATAAAATAAATTTGGAAGCTGATGCCAAACCAGTTCGTGATCCTCAACGATGTTTGAATCCTAAAATGAAAGAAGTGGTAGGAAAAGAAATACTCAAGCTTCTGGAGGCAGGTATAATTTACCCCGTTGCTGATAGTCAGTGGATAAGTCCTGTCCATTGTGTCCCTAAGAAGGGAGGTATTACTGTTGTCCCTAATGATAAAGATGAATTGATCCCGAAAAGAATTATCACAGGTTATAGGATGGTAATTGATTTCCGCAAGTTAAATAAAGCTACTAAGAAAGATCATTACCCCTTACCTTTTATTGATCAAATGCTAGAAAGATTATGCAAACATACACATTATTGCTTTCTAGATGGTTACTCTGGTTTCTCTCAAATACCTGTGTCGGCTAAAGATCAATCAAATACTACTTTTACATGCCCTTTTGGTACTTTTGCTTATAGACGTACGCCTTTTGGTTTATGTAATGCACCTGCTACCTTTAAAATATGCATGATGGCTATATTCTCTGACTTTTATGAGAAAATTTGTGAGGTTTTCATCGACGACTTTTCCGTCTATGGTTCCTCTTTTGATGATTGCTTGAGCAATCTTGCTCGAGTTTTGCAGAGACGTGAAGAAACTAATCTTGTCTTGAATTGGGAAAAGTGCCACTTTATGGTTAATGAAGGTATTGTCTTGGGGCACAAAGTTTCTGAAAGAGGTATTGAAGTTGATAAAGCCAAGGTTGATGCTATTGAAAATATGCCATGTCCCAAGGACATCAAAGGTATAAGAAGTTTCCTTGGTCACGCTGGATTTTATAGGAGGTGCATTAAGGACTTCTCGAAAATTTCACGTCTCAGACTAATTTATTACAAAAAGATGTACCATTTGTCTTTGATGATGATTGTGTAGAAGCATTTGAAATACTTAAGAAAGCATTAGTCTCTGCATCTATTATTCAGCCACCTGATTGGAATTTACCCTTTGAAATTATGTGTGATGCTAGTGATTACGATGTAGGTGTTGTTCTAGGGCAAAGAGTTGATAAGAAATTAAATGTTATCCATTATGCTAGTAAGACTCTAGACAATGCTCAAAGAAATTATGCTACTACTGAAAAGGAACTCTTAGCAGTTGTGTTTGCCTGTGATAAATTCAGACCCTATATTGTTGATTCTAAAGTAACTATTCACACCGATCATGCTGCTATTAAATATCTTATGGAAAAGAAGGATGCTAAACCTAGACTCATTAGATGGGTTCTCTTGCTCCAAGAATTTGATTTACATATTGTTGATAGAAAAGGAGCTGAGAACCCCGTTGCAGACAACTTGTCTAGGCTAGAGAATGTTCTTGATGACCCACTACCTATTGATGATAGCTTTCTTGATGAGCAACTAAATGTCATAAGTACTTCTCGTAGCACTCCGTGGTATGCTGATTATGCTAATTATATTGTTGCTAAATTTATACCACCTAGCTTCACATATCAACAAAAGAAAAAGTTCTTTTGTGATTTGAGACATTACTTTTGGGATGACCCACATCTTTATAAAGAAGGAGTAGATGGTGTTATTAGACATTGTGTACCTGAGCATGAACAGGAACAGATCCTACGCAAGTGTCACTCCGAAGCTTATGGAGGACATCACGCTGGAGATAGAACTGCACATAAGGTATTGCAATCTGGTTTTTATTGGCCTACTCTCTTAAAGGATGCCCGTAAGTTTGTTTTATCTTGCGATGAATGTCAAAGAATTGGTAATATCAGTAGACGTCAAGAAATGCCTATGAATTATTCACTTGTTATTGAGCCATTTGATGTTTGGGGCTTTGATTATATGGGACCTTTTCCTGCCTCTAATGGTTACACTCATATTTTAGTTGCTGTTGATTATGTTACTAAGTGGGTAGAAGCTATTCCAACTAGTAGTGCTGATCATAACACTTCTATTAGAATGCTTAAGGAAGTTATTTTTCCAAGGCTTAAAGTCCCTAGATACTTAATGACTAATGGTGGTTCACACTTTATTCATGGTGCTTTCCGTAAGATGCTTGCTAAATTCGATGTTAATCATGGAATTGCATCTCCTTATCACCCGCAGTCTAGTGGTCAGGTAGAGTTGAGCAATAGAGAGCTCAAATTAATTTTGCAAAAGACTATCAATAGGTCTAGAAAGAATTGGTCCAAAAAACTAAATGATGCATTATGGGCCTATAGAACTGCATACAAAAATCCTATGGGTATGTCTCCGTATAAAATGGTTTATGGAAAAGCATGTCATTTACCTCTTGAATTAGAACATAAGGCATATTGGGCTATTAAAGAGCTCAACTATGATTTCAAACTTGCTGGTGAGAAGAGGTTATTTGATATTAGCTCTCTTGATGAATGGAGAACCCAAGCCTATGAAAATGCCAAGTTATTTAAAGAAAAAGTTAAAAGATGGCATGACAAAAGGATACAAAAGTGTGAGTTTAATGTAGGTGATTATGTATTACTATACAACTCTCGTTTAAAATTTTTTTGCAGGAAAACTTCTCTCCAAATGGGAAGGTCCTTACGTTATCGAGGAGGTCTATCGTTCCGGTGCCATTAAAATCAACAACTTCGCAGGCACAAATCCGAAGGTGGTAAACGGTCAAAGAATCAAACATTATGTCTCAGGTAATCCCATAAATGTTGAAACCAATATTATTGAAACCATAACCCCGGAGGAATACATAAGGGACACTTTCCAGAACGTTCCAAACTCCGAAAAGGAATAGGTATGTGGTACGGTAAGTAAACCGACCCCAAAACAATTTTAAAGCAATATTTCTCCATTTTGGAATATTTAGAAAAATAGAAAAATAAGTAGTAGTCCGGGGAGGACACGAGGCCTCCACGAGGGTGGAGGGCGCGCCCTACTCCCCTGGGCGCACCCCCCTACCTCGTGAGCACCTCGTGTGCCCTCCGGACTCCGTTTTCTTGCATGATACGTATTTTGGTCGGTAAAAATTCATTATATATTCTCCCGAAGGTTTTGACGACCGTATCATGCAAATATCCTCTGTTTTCATTTCGAGCTGTTTCCGTTGCAGATTTGAGGATTCCGGAGACTCGGTCATCCTTCTATGAGGGTGAGCCTATGCCATGGAAGGTGGACGACAAGCTTCCATCATCAACAACACCTCCACCGCCAACTACAAAGAAGGAGATATAATCACATGGGTATGGGCACTCCCCTTGGCAACTGCCAAGCTTGGGGGAGGTGCCCCGGTATTGTATCACCATCACAACTCCTATCTTTACCATTTTTCTTAGTTCGACCCTATTAGTAGTATCTTGATTTAGTAGAATAAAGTCATGGCACGATCTAGTTTTGAGTTTTGCTTTATGATCCCTCTATGCCATCGAGTCCGTGAGCTATATATAATAAAGATTAGTGTTGAGTCAAGGGCTTGATTACTTTGCCATGATCTTGGGTGGATAAAGAAAAGAATAAAAAGAAACAAAGAGTTTATATTGATCTTAGTGAAAGTAATGACTCCACATAGAAAGAGTATGATGATTAAAAGTTGTTGGGAGTTGGCAAATATAGCTTTGGTCATCGTCGCAATTAATAGGAAGTAATAAGGAGAGAGAGGTTTCACATATAGATATATTATCATTGACATCTTTTATGATTGGGAGCACTCATTAAAATATGACATGCTAAAGAGTTGATATTGGACAAGGAATACAACATAATGAGTTATGTTTTCTTACATCTGAGATAAAGTATGTTGTCATGGTTCCTCTAACATGTTGAGCTTTCCTTTCCCCCTCATGCTAGCCAAATTCTTAGCACCAAGTAGAGATACTACTTGTGCTTCCAAATACCCTTAAACCAGTTTAGCCATGAGAGTCCACCATATCTACCTATGGATTGAGTAAGATCCTTCAAGTAAGTTGTCATCGGTGCAAGCAATAAAAATTGCTCTTTAAATATGCATGACTTATTAGTGCAGAGAAATAAGCTTTGTACAAACTTGTTGTGGACGCAATAAAAGCGACGGACTGCATAATAAAGGTTCACATACAAGGGGCAATATAAAGTGACGTTCTTTTGCATTAAGATTTTGTGCATCCAACCATAAAAGCGCATGGCAACCTCTGCTTCCCTCTGCGAAGGGCCTATCTTTTATTATTATCCTCTACTTTATGCAAGAGTCATGGTGATCTTCACCTTTCCTTTTTCATTTTATCCTTTGGCAAGCTCAGCATGTTGGAAATAACATGATATATATATCTAATTGGATGTGGGGGAGCATGAATTATTATTGTTGACATTACCCTTGAGGTAAAAGGTTGTGGGGCAAACCTACAAGCCCCTATCTTTCTCTATGTCCGGTTAAAACTCCGTAACCACAAGTATTGCGTGAGTGTTAGCAATTATGAAGGACTAAGTGATAGTTGAGTATGTGGACTTGCTTTTAAGCTCTGAAATAGACTCTTTCCGATGTTATGATAAATTGCAATTGCTTCAATGACTGAGGGTATAATTTGTTGGTGCTCAATAAGGTTTATGATTCATACTTTGGCTTTGTGAAAAGATCATCACTTGAACATAAGTAATCATATGACAAATCTATATATGTTGTTGTTATGAAAATAATCATGATGCCTTCATGTCCGTATTTTATTTTAATCGACGCCTCTACTTCTAAACATGAGGACATATTTATTGTTATCGACTTTTCGCTTGAGGACAAGCGAGGTCTAAGCTTGGGGGAGTTGATACGTCCATTTTGCATCATGCTTTTATATCGATATTTATTGCATTATGGGCTGTTATTTCACGTTATGTCACAATACTTATGGCTATTCTCTCTTATTTTACAAGGTTTACCATGAAGAGGGGGAATGCCGACAGTTGGAATTCTGGCTGGAAAAGGAGCAAATATTGGAGACCTATTCTGCGCAACTCCAAAAGTCCTGAAATTCCACGGAATATCTTAAAATAAATAAAGAAAAATCATCGCCAAAGATGAAGGCCAGGGGTCCCACACCCTGCTCACGAGGGTGGGGGGCGCGCCCCTCCCCCCTGGGCGCGCCCCTCCCCCCTGGGCACGCCCCTACCTCGTGGGCCCCCTGGTGGCTCTCCGATGCCCATCTTCTCCTATATGAAGTCTTTTGATGAGAAAAAAATAAGAAGCAACCTTTCGGGACGAGACTCCGCCGCCACGAGGTGGAACCTTGGCGGAACCAATCTAGGGATCCGGCAGAGCTGTTCTGCCGGGGACACTTCCCTCCGGGAGGGGGAAATCATCACCATGATCATCACCCACGCTCCTCTCATCGGGAGAGGGCAATCTCCATCAACATCTTCACCAGCACCATCTCATCTCCAAACCCTAGTTCATCTCTTGTATCCAATTCTTGTCTCCAAGTCTGGGATTGGTGCTAGTAGGTTGCTAGTAGTGTTGATTACTCCTTGTAGTTGATGCTAGTTGGTTTATTTGGTGGAAGATCATATGTTCAGATCCTTTATGCATATTATTACCCCTCTGATTATGAACATGAATATGCTTTGTGAGTAGTTACGTTTGTTCCTGAGGACAAGGGAGAAGTCTTGCTATTAGTAGTCATGTGAATTTGGTATTCGTTCGATATTTTGATAAGATGTATGTTGTCTAACCTCTAGTGGTGTTATGTGAACGTCGAATACATAACACTTCACCATTATTTGGGCCTAGAGGAAGGCATTGGGAAGTAATAAGTAGATGATGGGTTGCTAGAGTGACAGAAGCTTAAACCCTAGTTTATGCGTTGCTTCGTAAGGGGCTGATTTGGATCCACATGTTTCATGCTATGGTTAGGTTTACCTTAATACTTTTGTTGTAGTTGCGGATGCTTGCGATAGAGGTTAATCATAAGTGGGATTCTTGTTCAAGTAAGAACAGCACCCAAGCACCGGTCCACCCACATATCAAATTATCAGAGTACCGAACGCGAATCATATGAGCGTGATGAAAACTAGCTTGACGATATTCCCATGTGTCCTCGGGAGCGCTTTTCCTATTATAAGAGTTTGTCCAGGCTTGTCCTTTGCTACAAAAAGGATTGGGCCACCTTGCTGCACTTTATTTACTTTTGTTACTTGTTGCTCGTTACCTTTTATCTTATCACAAAACTATCCGTTAACACTTATTTCAGTACTTGCAGAGAATACCTTGCTGAAAACCGCTTATCATTTCCTTCTGCTCCTCGTTGGGTTTGACACTCTTACTTATTGAAAGGACTACGATAGATCCCCTATACTTGTGGGTCATCACCATGCTGTCGTAAAAAAACTGCAGAATAGGAATAAGTTTTGGTATAAGTTTCTTGCAAACCAGAGCTTCTCTCAAGAAGGCTCGTGGTTCTGAGAGGGAACGTGTCACCTTTGTGTGCATAATTCAAATTTTAAATACAAGCACATTCTCCAGTGCACCAAATCTGGTTGAAAAATCACATGTGTGTCCTTGGGTAAATTTCTAGGTCCCATGCCAGAAATGGGAATGAAATTCAAACATCTGGGCGTCATGGCTCGGCTGGAAACATTGAGAAACTTGGTTTTTTAATTCCTGTAAATCCAAAACACGCATGAAAATCATGAAACCTGGCATGGTGCCATGACACGGCACCAACAAGTTGTGGTAATTTGCTGTCCAATTTGCAAAGGCGCACACATTAACAACCAACAAAGTCATTTTGGAACAAGTGCTATCACATTACAATCGGAAACACAAGTATTATTGAAACCGTCGGCGTTCTATTTACCATTTATGTGCTGCCACGCGTCCCCTTTTTTTATTAGCTAGGAGGCTGTCGGTGTCAAAACCGGCGGATCTCGGGTAGGGGGTCCCGATCTGTGCGTCTTAGGCTGATGGTAACAGGAAGCAAGGGACACAATGTTTACCCAGGTTCGGGCCCTCTCGATGGAGTTAAACCCTACTTCCTCCTTGATTGATATTGATGATATGAGTAGTACAAGAGTAGATCTACCACGAGATCATAGAGGCTAAACCCTAGAAGCTAGCCTATGATGATTATGATTGTGATCGTCCTTCTAAGGACCAACCTCTCCGGTTTATATAGACACCGGAGAGGGCTAGGGTTTACATGGAGTCGGTTACAAAGAAGGAAACATAATATCCGGATCAGCAAGCTTGTCTTCCACGCAAAGGAGAGTCCCATCCGGACATGGGACGGAGTCTTGAGTCTTGTATCTTCACGCCCCAATAGTTCGGACGAAGTATAGAGGCCGGCTGTCCGGATACCCCCTAATCCAGGACTCCCTCAGTAGCCCCTGAACTAGGCTTCAATGACGATGAGTCCGGCGCGCAGTCTTGTCTTCGGCATTGCAAGGCGGGTTCCATCTCCGAATACTCCAAAGTAATTATCGAACACTTAGACCGTGTCCGGATCTGCAAGATGATCTTCACATACCACCGTAGGGAGCATAGCCTAAATCTGATCCGCTGGCAGTCTTCGTACGTTGTGCCCTTGCATCGTGGCTTGGCCCAACGTGAACCGGCGTTCCTTGGCCCACCTCGACTCGCGCTGCGAGGCGGTTTTATTGGCTCGCCCTGCCGGAGCAGAGATCGTGTTCCCCTTATTATGGGATCTTCCATCAATACGGGCGTGCGCAACCCCACGACGACTATTGGCATGACTCCGTGTGTTTTTGGATAATTCTCAAGCGGTCAAGCTGAGGACTCTTGATATTCACCTCCCTTATAAAGGGGCCGAGGCCTATGCCTCTTTTCCACCACCCTTGCGCCTTTTCACATCTCGAGTTCTAACACCCGAGACCCAAGCGCAAACACCCCAGATCCTCCAATATGTCCGGATCCAACCCTCAAGGCCGGTGGGTGGCCTCCTCGATCAAAGAGGAGGACATTGCGAGGCTTAGGGAGGTCGGATATCTGACTGCCGATACCCAGCACAGGCTTCCTGCTCCAGGGCAGGTCATCCCGACTCCCGAGCCTAACTAGAGTGTCGTATTTGTTCCTCACTTCCTCCGCGGCTTGGGCCTCACCCTTGATCCTTTTGTGAGGGGGCTCATGTTCTATTACGGGTTCGATTTTCGCGATCTAGCCCCGGACGTTATCCTCCATATCTCGTCGTTCATCGTTGTGTGTGAGGCTTTTCTCCACGTCACTCCACACTTTGGCTTATGGCTCAAGACCTTCAATGTGAAGCCGAAGATGATCGAGGGGCGACATGCAGAGTGCGGAGGTGCCATAATAAGCAGGAACGCCGATGCCCCATGGCCAGAGGGTTCTTTCCCAGAAGTATCCGGTGTGTGGCAGCAGAGGTGGTTTTACGTCACGGCTCCCAGAGGCACAACGTGGGTGGCCGCCCCCGACTTCCGCTCAGGCCCTCCATCACAACTGGCGTCATGGACCCACGTAGGATGGAATTGGGGGCCCGCTAGTGATGTACCAATACTGCAGAGCCGTATCCGGGAGCTTCTTGAGAGGTACATTAACCTTGTCAGCATAATTCAAGTAATGCTAATCCGACGGATGCTGCCATGCAAACGCTGGCCTCTCCGGATGTGGGAGTTCAATCCAGAGGGTCCGCAGACTATTAAGCACTTCTTTGGCCTGAAGCTCGAAGGGATGTGTAAATTATTCTTCGGACCACAAGTAAAGTGTCCGGACACCACCGAGGATGCGGGCCTAAGCTGCAATCGCCTAGATACCCAAGTAAGTAACCTTGACACCGGACACTTTGTTTATATTTGTCATAGTCATTATTCTGAAAATCCTCCGTGGCCAGGAATGGCTCAACAAGGCGGAGAGAATCAGGTGTCCGGCGCCACTTCCCGAAGGCTCGCCTAGTCCAACCATTGCCGGGATGCTTGACCGGGTGCTCAGCAAAATGCCCTCAGGGAAAGACGAAGGGAAGAACAGATAAGCCGAACCTCACACGTTGCGCATCCAAACCGGGGGAACTGTTACCTTCCCTGAGGAAGATAGTCGGGAAGGGGAGTCTAAAGCCTCCTCCCCGCGTGGGAAGAAAAGGGCCGCCTCCAAAGACTTGGAGATGGAGATGCCCAAGCAAGGGAAAAAGGTATCACCAGGGGGCTCTGCCCCGACGGGCACCCTCACCGCGTCATGCCTGCCAACGGGCCAGCCCCCCACCGAGCTGTAAGTTAACCGTAAATTCGAAGGTACTACTTTTCTCCGAGTACACTAACCATGATCCATTCTTTGCAGTCCGGCTAGCAGCTCTTCTCAACAGAGTTCTGAAAGTACATGTAGTCCCCATGTGTGGTTTTGGTAATTAAATGACAATCCTAATGGACTAATGTTTGCACTGAGATATACATTTAAAGGAAAGTTCCATTTGCAATGCATGAAGAATATTGGATGAATTGGTGGATGAAATCCATCAACATCTATATATGCATTGAGACTTGATAATGAATGACAATTCCTATGAAGAAACAATGACATCAAGTTATATAGGAAGGTTTGTTCCATGGGTGATGCAAGAAGGATATTGAATGGATTCGGAATGAATGCCATATACATGTAGTTGTGCATCAAGATTAATCATGGAGCAAAGATTAAGGTTGAACAAGATGAAGATCGAAGATTGAATTCAAATATGGTCAACACACAAGCGCAAATCATGTGCCACGTGAGATCTTGTGGTATGGTAAGAATTTGTCAATTGCGCTTTGTGTACTAACCCATACTATGTGTTGCCTATGTTTTTGAGAGGAGATTCTCCTGGGCTCGCATCGAGAGAGATATTTCAAGTGTCTATGAGAGGATGACATCAAGTGTTGATGATCATGGTTGACAAGGGCAAGTTCAAGATAACTATCCCGAAGGATTACATGCTTGAAGCTTGTGGATGATCACATGATGGACACATGAAGATAAATACAAAGCAAAGCTTCCCACATTGTGTATGGGGGAGCTACTTGAAGACTTCACCAATGTCTTGCCATTCAACTTGATCCAAGAAGACTCTTCAACTTCAAGCTCAAGTGAAAGCTCGAGTCAAAGGTATTAGTTCCTTCGACGTTAGTGTTGTGGAGTGATGAACACCGAAGGAACACATACACTCAAGAATGGATTATTGATAGCTATGTAGTGTAGACCTTTTATGATTCTTGAGTTATAGGGATCCCGCACTATTAAGAGGGGATCAAAGGGGTTCGTGATAGATTTGCTCAAGTCAACATCTTCTCTACACAATTCCACTCATATCCTATATACCAAAGAAAATCCAAAGCCAAATAGGTTACCCAAATACATGATAAAACCTTTGCATATTTTGCATCCTCCATTTTGGTTCATCTTGGGTGGTTCTCTATGTGATGACCTGTGTTTTTTTCATAGCTTCAAAACGAGCCCAAGATCATCAAAATCGGAGTCCGGATGTAAAAGTTGTGCATGTTTCAGTTTCTAGGCTGCAGCAGTTTGGTTTGGCCGGATCATCCGGGTTCCTGCCCGGATCATCCGGGTTATTCGTAAAATTCATCACAGAAGCTTATTCCGCTAGCCGGATCATCCGGCTACCCACCCGGATCATCCGGGAATTGCCCGGATCATCCGGCTATGTCCCCGGACATCCGGGTATCTACTTCACCACATTGTATATTGACCTTCCTGGATCATCCGGGCATTGCCCGGATCATCCGGGTATGCGTCCAGATCATCCGGGCAGGTCAACAACTGCGGGAAACGGCTCTATTTTCTTTGGGGGTATAAATATCCCTCTCCCACTCCGGGGGAGGGTTGAGCACTTCATCCCAAATCGTCCCAAGAACACAAGTGGCTCCCTCTCACTTCTCCTACACCAAATCTTAGATCCCGGAGAGATTAGTGAGTGTTCTTGAGAGTTGTTCCAATCAAAAGATAGATCCTCTCCCTCTCCCTCTTGTGACCAAAGCAATTCGTGATTTGAGCAAGTCTTGAGCATTTCCCCCTTGATATTGTTACTCTTGGAGGTTGGAGACTCCTAGGCGTTAGGAGTGCTCCGGTGAGGAATCAACTTGTGATTTGTCCCTCGGAAAGTTTGTGAAGGTTTGGAGGCCGCCTCAAGGTCTACCACTAGTGGTTGAGAATTGCCTTCGTGGTGATATCTCAAGGAGAATAGGGTGAGCCTTCGTGGTGTTGGTGTGCCTTCTGGTAACATCCACCTCTCTAACGGTGACTAGCTTCCCTCCAAGGAAGTGAACATCGGGATACATCCTCGTCTCCGTGACTTTGGTTATCCCTAACCCTAACTCCTTACTTGTGGTTTACTTTGGTCATTTGACCGTGCATTCGCTATATCTTGTTGTCCTCATTATATTGTGGTGGTTGATTATATTGTGTTGGCCATTTCCTTGTAGAGATTATTTAGGCCTACACTTCATATTCCGCAATTCATACTTGCTACTATTGATATACATTGTGATTAGTGTGAATTGCTAACTTGTGTTATAAACTTCCATATATTATGATATTGCTCAAGTAAGTTTGTGTAACTTACTTGAGTTTGCTTGTATCATTAAATTCCATATATTGTGATACAATTTGTGTAAGCTTGTATTGCTTACTTGTGGTTGTGTGTATTATTCATTTCCATACCTCGTGATATACACTGAGTAAGTTTGTGTGACTTACTTGTGCTTACTCATATCCTGTTGTTCTCATCTTGTTTATGCTAAGTTGTTGGTGCACTTAGTGAGCCTAGTATATTTAGGATTTGTGCTTGAAAAGTATCCACTTAGTTTATTTCCGCATTAGGATATAACCAAATCCGTAAAAGATTTTAAAACGCCTATTCACCCCCCTCTAGGCGACATCGTGGTCCTTTCAATTGGTATCAGACCTAGGTCTCTCCTTATTAGGCTTAACCGCCTAGAGAGTAACGATGTCGACTAGTGAACTAGTGCACGATGACACATTTTGTTTTAATGGCACAAATTACATTATGTGGAGATTACGCATGCTTTGTCACTTTCGGGCCATGGGTCCAAATGCTTTGCGGATTGTGGTTGTAGGGAATTCAAATCTAAAGGATGGACAATCTCCATCACTTGATGATATGCATCTTGATTGTGAAGCTTTAAGTTTCATTCACCAAGCTATAACCTTCGAGGTGTTCAAGTCAATCTCGTCTTGTTCGTTGGCTCATGATGCTTGGACCAAAATTGAAGATATATATGGTGGGTCCAATCTTCATGAAGACAATATTCTTTTTGGGGAGTTAATGGAGGAGTTCTCCACATTTTTAAATCATGAAGAGCTCTCTATTGCTTCCAACTCTGATTACTTGCATACCCCAAAATCTTTCACTTCACCAACATGTGGCATACCACAAGGTAATGACATGGTGAGTGAAGAAATATCTTGTAATGATGGTGTTAAGTTCATTTGTGATGATATGCTTGATCTCCCATGTTGCCATGATAGAAATATCGTGATTCCCTATAGTTCTATTTGTGAAAATAACCATGTAGAGGAAATCAAGAAAAATGAGGCATGCGTGGTTGATGAAGAACCCTCTTCTCCAAAAGAATCATCATCAACCCCTTGTGTTCACATGTGCCTCATGGCAAGAGGTAATGATGAGGTATCATCTTCTCTTAGTGACAATGATGATAGTTGTAATGAGGAAGATGATGAAGTCTTGACTCAAAATCTCTATGAGATTGGGAAAACTCTTCGTAGAGCTAAAAATAACACTTATAAAAGGTTCCAAGATGTTCTTGCTTGCTTTCAAAAACGTAATGACTTATTTCTTTACGAGCAAGCAAAAAGTGAACAACTTGAACATGAACTTGCTATGGCTCATCAATGTCTTAGTGACTTGAGGTCTTTAAAATAAGAGATTGAAGTTACACATTGTAAACTTAAAGAGGATTTTGAGCCCCTTGACCTTGACTACAAGAAGTTCAAAGGAGAGCTCATCAAACTCTCTAAGTCTCATGAGGAACTTCAAGCTACTCATGCGGAGTCTCTAGCTTCTACATGCTCTTCTCATATTGATAATGATGCTTGTGCTACTAACTCTATCTTGTGTGAAGCATCGATATTAAAATAAAATGTTGACCTAAGGACTCAACTTGATTTGCTAACTAGCAACTATGGGAAATTGGAAGAAAGTTATGAAAAGCTCTCGGGCACTCATGATGATCTTATAATCTCTCATGATGGGTGATGGGCTAAAGTTAGTTCATAAGGCTATGTGGACCAAGGTAAAATCGTGTGAGTCTCATGTGGATATTAGCACATCTTCTACTCGAAATGCCTTATTACCATGTGCTAGTCCTTGCAATTCCTCTCTACATGATATTGGTACATCTTGTGATGAATTGCTCACCATGCCTTGTTGCTCTAACAATGAAGTTTCTACTTCCTCTAGTTCTTTTGTTAATACTAACCTTGTAGAGGAAAATAAAGAGCTCAAGGCCCAAGTCACCAGTTTGAAGAAAGACTTGGAAAAATATTGTGATAATATCTTGAGTGTGCAAAAGGACCCTCAAGACAAAATTGGACTTGATTTCATCTCCAACAAGAAGAAGTCCAAGAACAAGAAGAAGGGACGAGATCAAGTCAAGAATTCGGCCAACATTATTTGCTTCAAGTGCAAGAATGTTGGACACCATGTGAGATCTTGTCCATTGAAGAAGAAGGCTTCAAGTGTGAAGCATCAAGGGAAGTGGCCTCAAGTTCAATATCAAGATAATGAAAGGCCTCTTCCCATGCCTAACCAAGATAATGCTCTCCAAGTTGAAAAGGTAAAGAAGAAGAGAAAGGGGAGCACATGTTGCTATATTTGCCGTAAGAAGGGACACATAGCTTCATCTTGTTCCAACGGTAACATATCTAAGCCTCCTATAGTCAATAATCATTATTCGCTAAAGAAGGATATTGTTGGCAATGTGTTTGCCAAGTTTGTGGATTCCCAGAGAAGTTTGAAAGTGGACAAGACCATTTGGGTTGCCAAGCCTATTGTTACTAACTTCTTAGCACCCAACTTGGTTGGGGACCATCAAGCTCAAACTTGATCAATAGGTGTGTGGAGGGCATTGGAGACTTGGCTACTTCATGAAGAAAAACTATTTTCACCATATGTTATGGTTAATGCCAAGTCAAGTGGATTATCATCATATCTATCAATCTAATGCTCCTCTTTGCAGTAACTTGTACTTGCATTGTTTACATTGAAAGTTACTGTGTCCCTTGCATGTTTAGGTTTTGTACCTAGCATGTGCTTTTTAGTTGTGCTTCCTAGTATGCTTGATTTGTGTTATCTAGCATGTGTAGGTCACAATGCACTTCATATATTTGTGCGTGTGTGGTTTCAAGCCTTTATTGCTTCATTAGTTGAATCTTCCTTGGCTGGATCATCACATTATGGGGGAGTGCTATGTTTTACGAATATCACAAACCTTAAAGGTGTATGTATGTGGGATACCACCTAGTATTGTTAGTGCAATATTATCAAGGTACTATGTGGTATGTAAAGCTCATTTGAAACTCAAATTCTCATCCATTAATTATCCTTAGTTGGGTTTCATTTGCTTCTTGTGGATAATACATGGATCATCATATTATGGGGGAGTGATATGCTTTGTGCATATCACAATCCTTGTTAATATGAACAATTGAGGGATGCCACCTAGAATTTATATTTGAGATTATCTTATATCTTCGTGGCATGCAATGTCTTGTTTACGTATGGCATTCTTGTGCGGTTTTGCCCATGGTTATCTTTAAAACCATATTTGGAAAATCATTTGATTAAAGCTATTCCAATTATTGCTTTTCATGATTATCTATCTAGTCGAAATGTTAATATTATGCTATCCAAGCATTGTGGTTATTCCTAAACTCTCATGTTATGCTTATGTTAGTATAGATGATCATGTACTTATTTGGTTTCTACACCCAACGATAACCCGAAATACCATTTTGTCCGAATTCATCTTATTGCTCTATATGAGAGTTTGTTATCTCATTGTTTATAGTGTCCTATATCTACTTGAGTGGGATATTCCTATGAGTATGTGTGCAATGCATATCTTATATGCTCATTGTTTTTTTCCTGGGTTCATATGTTGAACTTTGTGTGCTATCATATGTTGATTTGTCACTTTGATTAATTTTGGACATGAATGACTAGTGTTGTTATTGGAAGTATTAACAGTTATGTGGTCATTTGTCCAATTTATATCTCCCTGGATTTTGGTAGGCTTATGCATGCATATTTACTATGTGTAAATTCACATGCCTTGTTTGCCTTATTTGATCCAATATATATATGGTAAATCCATTAAATTCTTAATGGCTATGATGTGCATGAAATTGAAATTCATATCAATAGGCACATATTTAAGTGGTTTTACCCTATGTGTTGTAGTTATGCTAACTACGTTGGACCCAATAAGTTTGGGGACCATATTGTACTTAAAATGTTTTAGGTACATTTGAGAAGCATTGGGTGCTTGGCTTATTCATGAAGGTGGTGTCACTATGAGGAAATTAGAGCCAAGCTTGGACATTTTATTGATCTACAACTTCATACCAATGCTATCTCGGTAACAAGTATTTACTTCATGCATATATATAGAAATGGGGTCAACCTTGTGTAGGTTCCATCATGGCATGAATTTCTTGACTCGTTCCTGTGATACTTGTTTCCTTTCTCAAAGCATCCCAACAATGATCTCTTGTTGCTAGTTGTGATGTCTTTGATGGTTGTGTGTTTGGATTTCATTAATATACAATAAGATTATATTAAGCCATGTGCCATGCTTTCAAGCAAAGATCTCATTGGTATATTTTATGACTCCCGTTTTGATATCTTATTCCTTCCTTTTGTAACTATTTTATGTGTACATCCTTCTTTGTAGATATCATCTACCTAGTATCTTATACACGTGAGAGAAGTTACATCTCTAGTTGATATCACTATTCTTTCATGTCCACCATTTCATTCACTTTTTATATCTTTTTGGTGGCTCCATGGAAGCATTTGTTGAATGAGTGCATGTCTTACCTCTTTCCATCTTAGTGCACTCATGTTTGGTGAAGATTGTTGTCCTCATGCTTGTCTTGACAAGCCTATTATTTCCTATCTTCATCATGGGTTGTCACAAGCTATGATTTTTAATTTGCTATTAGTGAGCTTGTGAACCCATTTTCTTGATGTGTGTGTGACCTTCTTAACTTCATGTGTGTGGGAAGGACATGTCTTGCACCTTGTATCTCATTTACTCAAGGCTATGTTGATGCTTAATTCCCATCCTTATACTAGTCTTCTCAAGTGCTTTGACATGTCTCACACACATAATTTTGGTTGTGCCTATTCTTAGGTTGCCTCATGTACATGTTGCTCAACCATATGTTTGTTGCAAATGCTAGGCTTCTTTTCTTATCTATGTTTGCTTGCAATTGTTGTGTGTTCCTATTGATTTTGGGGGAGTGATGATCCTATTTTGTGCACTTGTATCCAAATAAAAAAATTCAATTGTGCACAAATCATGGGGAGCTTCTCTATTTTCCTTAGAACACTCCTTTACCAAATCGTAATATTCTTTTATTCTTTTGGCTCATCGGATCTTTTGATTGCTTGCTTCACTTTGTGTTATGCAAATGAGATCAATTTGTGCCATGTGCTTTGTGCCATGTGCCTTGCTATTATGACTAGGCTCAAGTTGTATAATAGTGGATTCACTTGTGGATATCATGTTCTTATCAATTGCAACCTTTCTTTTTGTGTATACGAGTTTCTTTGTGGATACATATCATGATTATTATAGGCCACTTAGAAATTTTTATACATGAAAAAGTTCATATCTTCGTATCTGGTTGCATTCTATAGATTTCGAGCTCCTTTAATTGTTCATCATTGAATATGTGCATTTGTTTTCACTCACATTTTGTTATATGCACACATCAAGGAGGAACTCATACTATATTGGTCTGCTAGATGTTTTGTCTTCCATTTTGGCATTTGTTGCCAATGGGGGAGAAGTTTAGAGGGTTTAAGATAAATATCTTTTCTAGTTCTTGTTGTCACTCATGCATATCTACCCTTGTTATATATTCTTATTGCATGGATGAGTCTTGTATATAGAGAAATCTTCTCCTAGTTTATGTCAACCAATATATGCAATGACATTCAAAGTTCATTCACAAATTCATATATTATGGGGGAGTTTGCTCTATATACTATGGGTGTACTATCATCAAATGCTTGTGTAGTGTATTGATGATACTACAACCATCCCAAGTATACAATTTATCCTTGGATAAATTTCATGCTTGTTTAAAAATTCATTATATAAACCCTCTTGTTGAGATTGTCATCAATTACCAAAATGGGGGAGATTGAAAGTACATGTAGTCCCCATGTGTGGTTTTGGTAATTAAATGACAATCCTAATGGACTAATGTTTGCACTGAGATATACATTTGAAGGAAAGTTCCATTTGCAATGCATGAAGAATATTGGATGAATTGGTGGATGAAATCCATCAACATCTATATATGCATTGAGACTTGATAATGAATGACAATTCCTATGAAGAAACAATGACATCAAGTTATATAGGAAGGTTTGTTCCATGGGTGATGCAAGAAGGATATTGAATGGATTCGGAATGAATGCCATATACATGTAGTTGTGCATCAAGATTAATCATGGAGCAAAGATTAAGGTTGACCAAGATGAAGATCGAAGATTGAATTCAAAGATGGTCAACACACAAGCGCAAATCATGTGCCACGTGAGATCTTGTGGTATGGTAAGAATTTGTCAATTGCGCTTTGTGTACTAACCCATACTATGTGTTGCCTATGTTTTTGAGAGGAGATTCTCATGGGCTCGCATCGAGAGAGATATTTCAAGTGTCTATGAGAGGATGACATCAAGTGTTGATGATCATGGTTGACAAGGGCAAGTTCAAGATAACTATCCCGAAGGATTACATGCTTGAAGCTTGTGGATGATCACATGATGGACACATGAAGATAAATACAAAGCAAAGCTTCCCACATTGTGTATGGGGGAGCTACTTGAAGACTTCACCAATGTCTTGCCATTCAACTTGATCCAAGAAGAAACTTCAACTTCAAGCTCAAGTGAAAGGCTCGAGTCAAAGGTATTAGTTCCTTCGACGTTAGTGTTGTGGAGTGATGAACACCGAAGGAACACATACACTCAAGAATGGATTATTGATAGCTATGTAGTGTAGACCTTTTATGATTCTTGAGTTATAGGGATCCCGCACTATTAAGAGGGGATCAAAGGGGTTCGTGATAGATTTGCTCAAGTCAACATCTTCTCTACACAATTCCACTCATATCCTATATACCAAAGAAAATCCAAAGCCAAATAGGTTACCCAAATACATGATAAAACCTTTGCATATTTTGCATCCTCCATTTTGGTTCATCTTGGGTGGTTCTCTATGTGAGGACCTGGGTTTTTTTCATAGCTTCAAAACGAGCCCAAGATCATCAAAATCGGAGTCCGGATGTAAAAGTTGTGCCTGTTTCAGTTTCTAGGCTGCAGCAGTTTGGTTTGGCCGGATCATCCGGGTCCTCTCCCATATCATCCGGGCTTTGCCCGGATCATCCGGGTTCCTGCCCGGATCATCCGGGTTATTCGTAAAATTCATCACAGAAGCTTATTCCGCTAGCCGGATCATCCGGCTACCCACCCGGATCATCCGGGAATTGCCCGGATCATCCGGCTATGTCCCCGGACATCCGGGTATCTACTTCACCACATTGTATATTGACCTTCCCGGATCATCCGGGCATTGCCCGGATCATCCGGGTATGCGTCCAGATCATCCGGGCAGGTCAACAACTGCGGGAAACGGCTCTATTTTCTTTGGGGGTATAAATATCCCTCTCCCACTCCGGGGGAGGGTTGAGCACTTCATCCCAAATCGTCCCAAGAACACAAGTGGCTCCCTCTCACTTCTCCTACACCAAATCTTAGATCCCGGAGAGATTAGTGAGTGTTCTTGAGAGTTGTTCCAATCAAAAGATAGATCCTCTCCCTCTCCCTCTTGTGACCAAAGCAATTCGTGATTTGAGCAAGTCTTGAGCATTTCCCCCTTGATCTTGTTACTCTTGGAGGTTGGAGACTCCTAGGCGGTAGGAGTGCTCCGGTGAGGAATCAACTTGTGATTTGTCCCCGGAAAGTTTGTGAAGGTTTGGAGGCCGCCTCAAGGTCTACCACTAGTGGTTGAGAATTGCCTTCGTGGTGATATCTCAAGGAGAATAGGGTGAGCCTTCGTGGCGTTGGTGTGCCTTCGTGGTAACATCCACCTCTCTAACGGTGACTAGCTTCCCTCCAAGGAAGTGAACATCGGGATACATCCTCGTCTCCGTGACTTTGGTTATCCCTAACCCTAACTCCTTACTTGTGGTTTACTTTGGTCATTTGACCGTGCATTCACTATATCTTGTTGTCCTCATTATATTGTGGTGGTTGATTATATTGTGTTGGCCATTTCCTTGTAGAGATTATTTAGGCCTACACTTCATATTCCGCAATTCATACTTGCTACTATTGATATACATTGTGATTAGTGTGAATTGCTAACTTGTGTTATAAACTTCCATATATTGTGATATTGCTCAAGTAAGTTTGTGTAACTTACTTGAGTTTGCTTGTATCATTAAATTCCATATATTGTGATACAATTTGTGTAAGCTTGTATTGCTTACTTGTGGTTGTGTGTATTATTCATTTCCATACCTCGTGATATACACTGAGTAAGTTTGTGTGACTTACTTGTGCTTACTCATATCCTGTTGTTCTCATCTTGTTTATGCTAAGTTGTTGGTGCACTTAGTGAGCCTAGTATACTTAGGATTTGTGCTTGAAAAGTATCCACTTAGTTTATTTCCGCATTAGGATATAACCAAATCCGTAAAAGATTTTAAAACGCCTATGCACCCCCCCTCTAGGCGACATCGTGGTCCTTTCAAGTTCGTCTTCGGGGGATCTTCCTCCGGAGATGATGGAGAGTGAGACCCCACCAGCCTCTCCGCCTCATGAGGTGGGTGACACCGAAGTGTCATCACGGAGGAGTCCGAATTTGCCAAAGCCAAAAGCTAATCCATCAGCCGCCCTAAGCCCGGAGCGTTCGGCTCCCACAGGGGGCGATGAGAAGGGTCTGGCACAGTTCGGTGTCCGTCCGGACATACTGACGGGCCTTTTGGAGTGAGCTGCGCTCTCGGAGGAGCACCGCTCATTAATGAGCATGGTGCTCAAGAAGATTTCATCCGCCACAAGCGGTTTGAATGAAGCATTTACGAGCCTGCTCAGAGGCTTTGAGGTATGTAGTGAAAAATACACAATTATTTTGCTGTGAGGCATGCGCTAGGTGTGCTCCATATGGATAGTAGCCCCTTAGACTCTGGTTGCCCGCCCTAGGCAGCAAACGGAGGATCATATTGTGTAAGTAATGATTGCGATGTACATATGCGCAGGTATCTAAGGATCCGCCAGCCGACCAGTCCATTGAAGTTGCCGAACTAAGGAGGCAGATTGGATCTATTGATGCCGATATCACGCTGGTGAACGAGCGGCTGAACGAGTCACAAGGTATGTGCTCTGCTTTCCTTATTATGTTGTATAGGAAAATATGAGAGGGGCATAATATTAATGCGACATGCGTGGATTGTAGACGGTGCTGCTGTCGTGGAAGCCCTGAGGGCAGAACTTGCCCAGGCCAAGGAACAAGCTCGTGCTAGCAATGCGGCTGCCCTAAAGGCGGCCGAAGAGTTGAGAGCCGAACAGGTTGCTCATCGCCGAAGCGAAGACAAGATAGCCGAAATGGCTGTTGTGTTGAAAAATGCCGTCGACCGGTATGAGATCCTTGAAAAGGAGAATCAGGTTAATTCGGCCGACCTGAACAAGGCACTTAATGCAGCCAAGGAGATGCGGACCGAAATCAGCGATGTGCGGGAGGAGCTTCGACGGGCCAGAAAAATCACGGCTGGGAGCCCCTACTTGTTGCGGATGAGGTTTTTGGATCCGAAGTATGCTCTCCTGGATCGGCGCTGGAGTCCTGCAGACGCTTATGCAGACTTGGCAAAGAGTACAGCTGATGCCGCCAAGTTTTTTGAAGATCAAGGTGATAAAGAAGTGGAGATGTTGTTCTGGTCCCAATTCAATGCTCCTGCGCATCCATTGCCGTTGAGTGAGAAGATGGCTGCTTTGGCGGAGCTTCATAGGTTGTCCGGGCTTGCCATGCGGTCTGTAATAGACCATCTTTGGCCGAGGGGGCCTAAACCGGACAGTTATTTTGGTTTGGTGCAACAATTCCTCGGTGCCGTATCGCAGATCGATGCCATGAGGTGTATAGAGGGTGCACGGATGGCACTTGCCCGTGTTAAAGCATATTGGACAGATATGGAGGCCACCATCATTGCGACCCAGAATCCGGCGGGAGGCCAGGATCCGGCCGAGCACTACTTGGGGAAAGTAAGAGAAGGTGCTCACTTAATAGAGGCTCAGTGCTCGAAGAATGTCATGTTCGAGTGACAAGTCGCTTCGTTGTAAAAACAATGTAATTTTGATTATGAGGCTATATTTATACTTTGTGCCCGAAAGTATTATTGTGCCTCCTGTGCGGCCGTTTTTATGTATACGTGTAATTCTAAAAGTTAGCAGTCGTTGGCTTCAGCCCCCACGCATACAATGTGGGGGTGTTCGCGAAAAATATGCATAGTCACACTTGATCCAACGTCTTGGTCCAATAAGGAGTCGAACTAGGCAACCGGACTATATAGCTGTAACACTTTCAGTTAGCCATAGGAGTTTGACGGTGGGGCTACTATGTAGCCCCTAGTACTTTTGCGTGCATCCGAATACGGGCGTGTGTGTACATGGCCGGGAAACGGCCCTTCGTTAATGCGGAGGAATCCTAAATATTCCGGTAAGTCTTCGAGTGGTTGAATAGTCTCTCGCTGTATCATGACAGTCAGTTTTCGGCTTTTCTCTACTGAGGTGCTCATCCGAAATAACCAGGGCACAATCGCAGTAGTTCTCCTTTGGCCGCCTTAGCCGATAAGAACGGAACGTAAGGCGGCAAACCCAGGAGCCGGGCAAACCCAATATTTGACCAAAGACATGATTCGGAGCTGATGCATATAAGGCCAAACTCGTGACGCCAAACACTCCCGAAGGTATTCGGACTTTATAACATAAAATGGGCTGAAAACACCCTTTCATTATGAACCCTGTATTTCCAGGTACGTGCATTAGTCTGTCGTGGCGAAATGCCAATAACGGCAGTACCCTATGTGGGTGTAGTACCCATGGGATATGTAAGCAACAAGAGGCAATAAAAAGGTTTACACAGGGGCTTAATCTAAAAAGAAACCTTTGAGCAGGGCCCTGCTGCACGTCTGCGCCTTTGTCTCCGTTGTGCCTTGTCCTGGAAGGGTATCGCATGAATGTTGTCTGTAAAAAAGAAAAACTCATGTAGAAGAGCATAACGTGAGCGTGCGATGGATAGTAAAAGTGTAAAACATTGGCCTATAAATAGGGTTAGGCCAACATTGGGGCTTTATTAAATGTTTATAGCTCCTGGTGTCCTCTACGGGGTTTACATATACGGCGCCCTGGTTCATTTTTATCCGGGCTGCCGGACTCGTCTAACCGTGTCCGTGGTCTTAACGACCAATCATGCTTTCTGGTATTGGAGGCCGCTTAGAGTCCGGCCGCTGGAGTCGTCGCGTGTTCCTCCGTGCGTGAAGAGCGCTTTGGGTTTTCGTTAATGGTGATGACGCCATGTGGATCAGGCATCTTGAGTGTAAGGTAGGCATAATGCGGTACTGCGTTGAAGCAGGTGAAGGCCGTTCTCCCAAGCAATGCGTGATAGCCACCTTGGAAGGGGGGCGATGGTGAAGAGTAGTTCCTCGCTTCTGGAGTTGCCTGGGGAGCCGAATGTTACCTTCAGTACAACGGAGCCCCTGCCGCAAGCTTCGGCGCCTGGTATCACCCCTTGAAAGGTGGTGTTGCTTTAGCTAATTCTGGATGAGTCTATCCCCATCCTGCGAATAGTGTCCTGGTATATTATATTGAGACTACTGCCGCCGTCCATGAGGACGCGAGTAAGATGGTATCCGTCGATTATTGGGTCGAGCACTAAGGCATCTGATCCTCTGCACCGAATACAAGTCAGGTAGTCCATGTGATTGAAAGTGATCGGACAAGCCGACCAGTGGTTAGGCGTGGGTACGACGGGCTCTATAGCGTATGTGTCTCTGAGCATGCATTCGTGCCTTCTTGTGGGTGTGTGAGTCACGTGGATCATGTTTACTGTTTTTACCTCTGGTGGGAATTTTTTCTGTCCCCCAGTGTTCGGCTGGCGAGGCTCATCCTCGTCTTCACTTGGTGTTTCCCTTCCCTTGTGTTCGGCATTTAATTTGCCGGCCTGCTTGAAGACCCAGCATTCTCTGTGAGTGTGGTTCGCAGGTTTGTCGGGGGTGCCATGAATTTGGCACAGTCTGTCCAGGACTCTGTTCAGACTGGATGGTCCTTCTTTGCTGCCTTTAACTGGCTTCTTTTGATGACCGGGTCGAGAGCCCCTGAATCCGGCATTGACCATTGTGTTGTCTGGGCTCTCTTCCTTATTTTGGTGTTTGTTTTTATTGCGCCGTGGCTTCCCGTTGCCATCCCTTATTTCGGATGTGCTTGGGTCGCTGGTGCCTTTATAGGCCAACCAGCTATCTTCACCCGCGCAAAAGCGAGTCATAAGGCTTGTTAAGGCTGCCATTGTCCTTGGCTTTTCTTGGCCGAGGTGTCTGGCGAGCCACTCATCTCGGATGCTATGTTTGAACGCTGCTAAGGCCTCAGCATCCGGGCAATCGACAATTTGATTCTTCTTAGTGAGGAATCTGTTCCGAAGCTTGCGGGCGGACTCTCCGGGCTGTTGGATTATGTGACTTAAATCGTCCGCATCCGGAGGCCGGACATAAGTCCCTTGAAAATTGGCCCTGAAAGCGTCCTCGAGTTCCTCCCAACTTCCAATTGAGTTTTCGGGGAGGCCTTTCAACCAGTGTCGAGCTGGCCCCTTCAGCTTGAGGGGGAGGTATTTGATGGCGTGGAGGTCATCCCCATGATCCATGTGTATATGCAGGATAAAATCCTCGATCCAGACCCCTGGGTCTGTCGTTCCGTCGTATGCCTCTATGTTCACAGGTTTGAAACCCTGTGGGAATTCATGGTCCAGTACTTCTTCAGTGAAGCATAGGGGGTGAGCAGCCCCTCTGTGTCTGGACGTGCTGTGGCATGCCGTCGGCTGTTGTTGTGTCCGGTGTTGATTTCAAATTGGTATCCGATCGGTATGATCGTTTTGGGGACCATAGTCCCGCGCCGGGGTGTGTCCTCTTGATCCGTAGATGGACTAAGCCGCGCCGGCTTTCTTATCCAGGAGCTCGCATAAATCGTGCGCGGCGTCGGTAGCTGCTCTGTTGCGGTTATGAAGTGGTTCGTCCGGCCTCCTGGCCGTGTTTTTCTTTGGTGGAACAGCCTCGTCGTCGAATTCTGGCAGCAGCTTGCATTTTGCATAGCTCTTTGTATGGCGGTCGCCGCCGTACTTTTCTTCAGTGTCTAGCACTTTATTCCATCTGCGATTGAGTGTTTCCTATGCGGCCTTTAGCCGTTGCTTCTGCTTCTTTAGACTTCTCGTAGTGGCCATACGCCTTCTGTGGAGGTTATCTTGTTCCAAGCGTGTTTCTGGGATGATGAATGCATCGTCATCCGGACTGTGTTCTTGTCCCGGGGCGGTTTGGTGAACTCGTCCCTCTGGACCATTGTGATCGGGCGTCTGCTCCGAACTGTGTTCGGCGTGACCTGGCTCCTCCTGCTCCATCGCTGGGTCCATATGGTCGTTATTGCCTTCGGAGTTGACTGGGGTGTCGATCTTTCTGGTGCTCTTGTCGCTATTTTTACTAATGCTGGTCTTGGAACGGCGTCTGCACCGTCGTTTTGGCTTTTGCCCGGGGGTTTTATCTTCTGGATTGTCGCCATCATCCTCCTTAGGCATGTCCACCATGTATATGTCGTATGACGGGGTGGCCGTCCACCGCCCCGTGGGCGGTGGTTCCTGTTCTTCTCCTGCATCGTCGTCCATACCGTCGATGTCTTCGGAGTCGAAGTCAAGCACGTCGGTTAAATCATCGATCGTGGCGACAAAGTGGGTGGTGGGTGGGCAACGAACTCCTTCGTCGCCTGCTTCCCACTCGAGCCAAACATAGTTCGGCTGAGAGTTTCCTGACAAAAAGAGAGACTTCAACGAGTTCAGCACGTCGCCAAAGGGCGAGTGCTGGAAGATGTCCGCAGCGGTGAACTCCATTACAGGAGCCCAACCAGGTTCGGCGGGCTCGGGAGAGCGCGGACTGGAACCTACAGCCGGATATGAGTCCGGGGGTCCGGTGTCACATGCTTCTTTGGGGGCGAGGCCTGTGTTCGGTTCTACAGCCGATGATTGTGCGGCCTGTGAGATGGAGTCCATCCATCTGTCCTTAGGCAACGCGGTCTGCTCCGGATTTAGGTCCAGGTCTACTGCAGGGATGACATCCCGAGCATTCTCTGACAGCAGGTCTAAGCCGTGCTCATCATGACCGTCCGGCGCTCCTGGCACAGGCCCGAATCCGTTGAAGATCAAGTCTCCGCGGATATCAGCCATGTAGTTCAGGTTTTCGAACCTGACCTGGTGGCCAGGGGCGTAGCTGTCGATCTGCTCCAGTTGGCCAAGCGAATTGGCCCGCAGTGTGAAGCCGCCGAACACGAAGATCTGCCCGGGGAGGAAAGTCTCACCCTAGACTGCGTTGTTGAAAGCCATCGGGCCTTGTAGCAACGACACAAAGGAACTCTCAATGAAAGAACCAATGTCGGTGTCAAAACTGGCGGATCTCGGGTAGGGGGTCCCGATCTGTGCATCTTAGGCTGATGGTAACAGGAAGCAAGGGACACAATGTTTACCCAGGTTCGGGCCCTCTCGATGGAGGTAAAACCCTACTCCTGCTTGATTGATATTGATGATATGAGTAGTACAAGAGTAGATCTACCACGAGATCATAGAGGCTAAACCCTAGAAGCTAGCCTATGATGATTATGATTGTGATTGTCCTTCTAAGGACCAACCTCTCCGGTTTATATAGACACCGGAGAGGACTAGGGTTTACATGGAGTCGGTTACAAAGAAGGAAACATAATATCCATATCGCCAAGCTTGTCTTACACGCAAAGGAGAGTCCCATCCGGACACGGGACAGAGTCTTGAGTCTTGTATCTTCACACCCCAATAGTCCAGACGAAGTATAGAGGCCGGCTGTCTGGATACCCCCTAATCCAGGACTCCCTCAGAGGCGTCGTGCAGGGTAGCTATTTGAGTACGGGATGCGTGCGATCAGACCCCTGCGCGTGCTTATCGGGAGGAGAGCCCTTTGACCTTCATCTGCAGTCCACCTCTCTCCCAAGGTCTCCATTAATGGCGCCCGAGCCTCTGTTTAATGGCGTGGCAATGTCTCACTCAACCGAGATTTAAGAGAGAAAAAAGAAACTCTGAAAAGAAAATTTTGCACGGATCTTGATGTAAGATCTGACAGACCTATATAGCATCTACTGCGACTTATAGCAAGACTAGTGAATATATATAAGGACGACGAGAGTGGATAATAATTGTCTTACATAATTAGGAAGATAATTAAAACAGCCACATGCGGCTACGCCTGAAATACACAAGGGCAAAAGAAGAAGGAAGACGCATACAATGATCTGGCTCGCTGATCTCTACTTTCTTTATGCACTGCAGGTCGCGGAGACTAGTTCTCGTGGTGGGCGATGGTCTCTTTCATCAGTTTCATGTCCTTAATACGCTGCTTGGCAGCATCCATGGATTCCTCCTCCAGCCTGTTGCACTCGATGCGGAGCATGGCATTCTCGTCCATAAGTTTCTTGATGATGACGCCCGTCCTCTGCAACACGGTAGCGGTTTCCTCCTCCTGCTTCGCCCTTCCGGTGATCTACGCGCTTAGCAGGTCACGCTCTCCCCGGAGCTTCGCATTGCCCTCCCCCAGTTGCCGGATGACGCCGGTAGCCTCGTCCTGCATCCTCGTCCAGCCGGAGATCTGATCCATCTAGCTATGGACTATCGCATGCATGCGCCTGTAAGAGTCCTCGCCTGCCCGCGAGAAATTTTCCCAGGCCGCCGCAGCGTGGCGGGACCTCCCTGCTGCTTCAACGGCGCGGCGGGACATCTCTGCTACTTCCACGGTGTGGCCGGACCAGTCTGCTACATCGACGGTGTGGCGGGACCTTCGTGCTGCTTCGGCGGCGCGGCGGGACCTCTGTGTTGCTACTGCTGCGCGGCTCGACATGTCGGCTGCTTTCGCGGCGAGGTGGGACATCTCTCGTGCTTCCTCTTCCATGCTCACCTCTCCCTGGTGGAAATCTCTCGACCCAGAACCCACGCTGGCTATGGCTTGATTGACTTGATTGTTTTTTGTGGATGAGGAGTTGAGGAGGAATGTGGAGTCATCTTAGCATAGTACTATTTATAACCGAGTACTACTAATACGCTCCTAAGTGGGAAACCATTTAGGTTGTGATCAGTGTGAACAGGTTTGCAATTAAATATAGCGTGGTAGTAGTAGTAATTTGGAATGTGACGAGACGTGCTCAAAATTTATTGACGGTTCTAGTTTCGAAGTGCGGCACTATTCCTGGATGGCGTAACGTCGGCACGTTTTCTTGGCCGTGGTGTAGCATATGCCATGGTACTAGTTCTTTTTCTACTGTTGTGTACATGCAAAAACTAGCACCGTCGGATACATATCTTACGCTTGGCGTTCGACAGGAATAGCCTCGTGGCGAGCTATAGACTAGTCTTTTTTCAGACGCATTACACCTATCTCTCGGGACTTCTCGCACGCACCATCACTGCTCCTCTCTCACACACGCATCTGCAGCTACGAATTGTAGTGTTCTCAACCATCCGATTGGCTCTATCATAGGTTTCACGTTGCTCCTTGGCCTTGAGATTGAGATGTTTTAAACACGGAGGCTAAGATGGAGGCGCGAGGTTTTGGTTAATGTGCGGGCCGCACACGGCACCAACACGACACGAGCTTCATCTACCTGGTGCGCATGCAATCGGGTGAGTTGTCCAAGTATAGACACAACCAGGCCCTCATTGGTATCCGCGCCTCGACTTTGGCTGGTCATAGTGGAGAGTAACATAGACCAGTTACTAGTCTATGTTACTAGTACCTTCATAGTGGGTAGTGTCATATAGTATATGCATAGTTTTGCTCCATGGCGCAATCCATTGATACTACTACTATACAAATGTATACATTTTTTAAAAGGCTAGAGGGTGGGCCAGTCTAGCTTGGTCCTTTTCACGAGAGGCGAGGGCCTTTGTGATTTGATGGCTCATTACTGCTGGAAGGCGGGGCCTTGTGATTTGACTGCTCGTATAAATGTGTCGACGACCTGAGGTGGAGCAAAGAACCGTGTGGTATACCCAAGTTTTCCCCTGGAGTACGACGGAGGAGCACGAAACACGGCAGCCCAGAGACATATCCTCTACTCTCTACTCTTATTATATATTACTAGCAAGAGGCATTGTTCTATTGGCGATAAAGAATGATTTAATTTGCTAGTCATCTCATTTTTAGCATTGTTTTATTCATGCCTCGCAGAGAAGGTGACAGGTGTGGCAAAACACCCGATGCAAAATAAGAAACACAGGAGCAAAAGAAGAAGGAGGATTATCACCCCCAAAAAAGAAGGAAGATGCACACACACAAGTATGGGGCGCTGCTCTCACTACATGAAGGGTTGCTGGCCATGGAGTCGTAACTGCTTCTTCATCGCCTCCACGACCTCCATCTCCTTGCACGTCTCCTCCGCCATCTTCATCATTGTGTCCATGATGCGGGATTTCTCGACGCGAGCCTTCATCATCTGTTCCACGGCCGCATTACGTACCTTGACAGCAGCCGGGTGCTCGATGCGGAGCTTCGCCAACTCCTCCTTCTGTTCCATGATGAGGGCCTGCAACATCTTCATCGAGGAACTACTATTCTCATGTAGCTTCTTCCAGCCGGTGTTCTCCTCCTTCAGCAGGTCGAGCTCGTGGCAGAGCTTCGCCTTGTCCTCCTGAAGTTGCAGGATTTCGCTGGTCGCCTTCTTCTCTGAAGCAATGCTCTTCTTCAGCACCATCACCAAGCCGGCGGTCAACTCCCCCTGCTCATTGAGCTCAGTGGGTATGTCGTCGAGGCTCTCCTTCAGCAGCTCCACCAAGCCGTGGATGAACTCCTTCTACTTATTGAGGTGCTTATTGAGCTGATCGGGCATGCCGTCGAGGGATAACGACTCCAGCGCCGCCAGCTCGGCATGTTCGCCTCCGCGTCTAGGGCGCTCCTCGGAGCCATCGCCTGCCCGTGAGAGATCTTTCGAGGTCTTTGCATGGCGGCGAGCCCTCTCTTTTTTTTCCGTGGCCTTAGTTGCCGCTCCCTTGTTACGAGTAGTTCTCGACCTAGAGATCTGCACACCGGCCATGGCAAGGACGGACGAAGAAGGAGGACTTATGAGGAGGAAGGTAGAGTAACTTTTGGTTAGGTAGTTCCCCTTTTTATAACCTAAGTACTAGCACTAGTACTAAAACCTGCATTGTGGGAACACGTTCAGATTTGGTACGTACTGGTAGGTGTGAGCAGGCTTGCACTTAATTGTCGCACTAGTACTTTCGAATGTGATGGGAACAAGGTAAAGATTAAATGATGGTTTTTGGTTTCGAGGCCCGAAACAGCTCCCGATGAGTGTAGTGGAACATAAATTTCAAGTAGAGTACACTGCTCAGATGCGTAAATATTATGTTACTGTCAAAAATTGGCACAAAATATGAAGGAGACCAATGGAAGTACTACTAGCAACCCATGATTTAACGACTCGCGTGCGCGCAGTGGAGTATTAATGTCTTTCTTCCGCCCTCACATCCACTCAATTTGCATGCGTTGTATTAATTGACCATCAATGAAGTGAAGGACTTTACACGTCAAATTGTCACATGGGGTGGATCTTGGTACAAAATTGCGTCCGCCCGTGTACCCGCGTGTGCGTGCGAGGGAATGAGTGTGTGCATGGCATGCGTGCACATCTTCGCTTCGTGCATGTACCGCCAGTGCGGCTCAGGGAGGACGAGTACATTCTTCTGGAACCAGCAGCACGTCACTGTGATCAATCCACACAAGGATGTCGCGACAATGCCTCCACATGTGCCACGTGGCTTCATGAATTGTAAGAGAGACTGAAAGGATCGAGAAGAGGTGTCTAGAGGGGGGGTGATTAGACACTAAGTACTAAAAGTTGCAGTTTTTAACTTCTTTTAAGTTTAAGTGGACTTTAGGCACAAGTTTAACAATCACAATACATAACAAGCAAGCATGCAAAGAGTATATGAGCAGCGGAAAATAAAGCATGCAACTTGCAAGAATGTAAAGGGAAGGGACTGGAGAATTCAAACGCAATTGGAGACACGTATGTTTTTGTCGTGGTTCCGATAGGTGGTGCTATCGTACATCCACGTTGATGGAGACTTCAACCCACGAAGGGTAACAGTTGCGCGAGTCCATGGAGGGCTCCACCCACGAAGGGTCCACGAAGAAGCAACCTTGTCTATCCCACCATGGTCGTCGCCCACGAAGGACTTACCTCACTAGCGGTAGATCTTCACGAAGTAGGCGATCTCCTTGCCCTTACAAACTCCTTGGTTCAACTCCACAATCTTGTCGGAGGCTCCCAAGTGAAACCTAGCCAATCTAGGAGACACCACTCTCCAAGAAGTAACAAATGGTGTGTTGATGATGAACTCCTTGCTCTTGTGCTTCAAATGATAGTCTCCCCAACACTCAACTCTCTCTCACAGGATTTGGAGTTGGTGGAAAGAAGATTTGAGTGGAAAGCAACTTGGGGAAGGCTAGAGATCAAGATTCATATGGTAGGAATGGAGTATCTTGGCCTCAACACAAGTGTAGGTGGTTCTCTCTCAGAAAATGCAAGTTGGAAGTGTAGGTTCGTTCTGATGGCTCTCTCCACGAATGAAGAGTGGGTGGAGGGGTATATATAGCCTCCACACAAAATCTAACTGTTACACACAACTTACCAATCTTGGTGGGACCGAATTGAGAAACTTGGTCGGACCGATTTAGCAAATTTAGTGACCGTTAAGATTTTCAGTGGGACCGACATGCAACTTGGTAGGACCGATATGGTTAGGGTTAGGGCATAACGTAATCTCGGTGAGACCGGTTATGCAAACTCGGTGGGACCGATCTTGGTAATAAGTTAATCAGAGAGTTGGTCAGGCAAACTCGGTGAGACCGATTACACAAACTCGGTGGGACCAATTTTGGTAATAAGCTAACCAGAGAGTTTGCATTGTAATCTCGGTAGTACCGATTGCTCAAACTCGGTGAGACCGATTTTGGTAATGGAAATACACAAAGAGATTACAATCCCATCTCGGTGAGACCGAGATCCCTATCGGTGAAACCGATTTGCCTAGGGTTTGTGGCAGTGGCTAAGACATCTGAACTCGGTGGTGCCGGATAGAAAGAATCGGTGGGGCCGAGTTAGACTTTTTGGTTTAGGACATATGTGGATGTGAGAAAGTAGTTGAGGGCTTTGGAGCATATGACTAAGCACTTTGAGCAAGCAAGCCATTAAGCACCACCTCATCCCTTCTTGATAGTATTGGCTTTTCCTATAGACTCAATGTGATCTTGGATCACTAAAATATAAAATGTAGAGTCTTGTTCTTGGAGCTTGAGCCAATCCTTTGTCCTTAGCATCTTGAAGGGGTTCCACATCCTCTAGTACATGCCACTTCATTTTTTGAACTCATCTAAAACATACTAGGTAAAAGTGTTAGTCCAACAAGAGATATGTTGACATTAATTACCAAAACCACCCAGGGAGCACATGTGCTTTCATAGACACTGTGTAGCGTGCCATTGTGTTTTGCACGTACTCAATGTACTAGTAAGGTACATGTGCATTGCACGCGTCAGATTTTGCAACCAAATTATGAATAAATACCACACTGTAGCATGTAAGCTCTGAGTCATATATGCCTGATGTAGACCTTCGTTTAGTTCTTATAGTTCATCTCATTCAAAATCAATTAGTTTTTATAAAAACCTAGGGCCTCTTTGATTCGTAGGATTTCCAAAATGCGGGAATAGGAAGAACATGGGATTAGAGTGGAATGTCATCTTGAATCCTACAGGATGGTACAAGTGTTTGATTGTGCATAGAAAAAATGCAGAATTCTTTCAAAGAGGTTTGAGTGGATGGGATGTTTCCTATGAAATCTAGTGCAAATGAATCATATGGAAAAAATTACTATGGTTTACAATCCTACGAATCAAACAACCAAGATAGGAAAAATTCCCAAGGATTAGAATCCTCCAAAATTCCTTCGAGAATCCTTCGAATCAAAGAAGCCCTTAATCTATTTTATGATTCATGGAATTGTGCGTTGTAAAGCATAAAGTAAAAAACAAATAATGGCAATTCAACTAGAAAAAAAGTTTGGGCAGTTATGATATGGAAGATTCTAGAACAAAGGAGAACCACTGTTGTTTTGAGATTTGTGCATTATGCTTAAGTTCAACCATGGAGTCTGCTAGATTGTACATGTGGCAAAATCCGGTGGGGGCTAGAAGATGGTGCGAGGGGCCGAGTGGAGGGATACTATGAAGGATTGCACAACTGCGAGATTGATATTTAGAGAGAGGGGGCGAGAATGTGCGTTGTTGCGCGCACTGGCGGAGCCATGAAAAATGTCCCATGAGCTAGGGGGCCAAGCATTGATAATCCTTTACGAGGAGGGCCAATTCATCAACTTAAACCATTTTTACCAGCAATTGTCTAATGATCACATTCATATTAGCCTCGATATATAGTGATGTTAGGGGGGGCTTGCTGCCCCCTGTCTTCGCCATTGTGCGTGTGTCTGAGAGATGAAGCGGAAGGCATGGATGATGAGAGGGGGGCGTTGGATATATATATAATTAATGTGGGTGTAGTAGCTATATATGTAATCCTATATAGAGAGGTATAGATTGATCGATGTGGGCGTGGGAAGGAGGATGAGACCTCACTAGATATATAGATTGATCGGTTTATGTGGAAAACTATGAAAGACCTAGCTATACACACACACACACACATATATATAGAGGAACATCGATCGTTGCGCATGCACGTGAGAGATAAAGAATGCCCGATATGATGGAGAGGGGGATGTGTGTGTGTGTGTGTGTGTGTGTGTGTGCGCGCGCGCCTTCATGGGAGACCGACCCGAAGAAAAAGATTGCATGTGTGCGATGGATAATGTCGACTAGTAGAGTGTGTGCATGCATGCACGAGAGAAAGTTAGTGG
This sequence comes from Triticum aestivum, assembly GCF_018294505.1. NCBI lineage: Eukaryota > Viridiplantae > Streptophyta > Magnoliopsida > Poales > Poaceae > Triticum > Triticum aestivum. The sequence goes on along the minus strand of NC_057810.1, from coordinate 438,575,686 downwards.
TACAATTATAAAGAGAAGACCAATGTGTGGGTGTAAAAGACTAGGTGAGGTCATAATCAATGTAAAGTTGAATTCAAATATTTTAATAAGAGATCGTGATGTTTGAAACCCATGCATGCATGAATATAATGGAGATCTGCGTGGTGTGGTTTGGAAACGAGCATGTTGCAATGTATACACATTGAACAAGGTCAGATTGGTTTGAATTAGAGATACCGATGGTAGACATTGTTTGGCCACATTGCATCCGTGCATGGACACACTATTCTAATTGGAGATGATGGGTGGCTTTCGCATCACATATCTATATATATATATATACCCCTATATATATTATATTATATTTTTTTATATAGTGTGCGGATAACTTTAACTTTGAAAGATGGTCGTTGGATGAGACCAATCCGATGGTGTAGAGCTGAAAAATTTGAGCACTACTGGCCGTTGGATATCATCTAGATTCCACCAGATTTTGCCACATGTACAATCTAGAAGACTCTATGGTTGAACTTAAGCATAATGCACAAACCTCAAAACACAAGCACTTCTTCTTTGTTCTAGAATCTTCCGTATCAGAATAGCCCAAATGTTTTTCTACATGATTTGTTTTTTACTTTATGCCTTACAACGCACAATTCCATGAATCTTAAAATAGATTAGCTTTCTTATAAAAACTAGATGATTTTGAATGAAATGAACTATAAGAATTAAACGAACATCTACATCATGCATATATGACTCAAAGCTTACATGCTATAATGTGGTATTTATTCATAATTTGGTTGCCAAATCTCATGCGTGCCATGCACGTGTATCTTACTAGTCTAAATGGTGTCTCTGTGTGTGTTGTGCGTGTTAAACACGTTGTACATAGTATATCATACTAGTCTAAATTGTCTTTTTTTGTACACGTTAAGCTTGTTCTCCCGAAATTTCAAGTTGTGCCTTATTATGCCAAAATTTCAAGCTAGCGTCTCTGTCTATCATGCTGCGAAACTCCCGCCTCATCAACCCGCGCCTTGTTAGCCCGAAATATTTAAGATATATCTTTGTCTCGTTGTGCTCCGACAACTCCCTCCATCTCAACCCGTGCCTTGCTATTCCAAAATTACAACGTGCGCGGAAACTCCCACCTCTTGTGAAATCCCGACACACGAAATGCCCGTGATACCCCTGAACCGAAAGAACCTCCTCAAATTGGTGGGGGTACTTTTGTAACTTACCCCACATTTCGAACAAGCGTGTCCCTAAGCCATGGTTCCCCACTCCCATCCCATCCACCCACCCATTCGCACACCGAGGCCGGCAAAACCCGCGAAGCCCCACATCCTCCTCCATCCGCCACCCAGCCGGAGCCTCTTCCCCGATGATGTCGTCCACAACAACACCTCGACGTCCCTCATCCATCGTACCGGATGAGGATCCGTCGTTGATCTGGTCATCCTGCCGGTTCAGCCACCCCGTCCTCCACCTCCAAGGAGTTGCCCCGACGTTCTCCTCATCTTTTGCGCCACCTCCATTCCCACACCACCGTCTTCACCTGCACCACCGAAAGAGCATCATCATCACCGTTTCCTTGGATGAAGCTGCAGCCTAATCGGCGCCACCAAAGAGATTGTACACTAATCGCCGCATTTTCTTCTTGATTCGGTCTCACGATGCTGCCGGCGCTCGGTCCCGAGCCGACACGGCACGGCTCCATCCACGGCGGCGTCGCTCCCTCGGCATCAATGTCCACATCAGTAGGAGCTACTGCTGCTTTAGCTCTCGCTCGCGCTGCTGCTCTGCTCTTGCTCTTGGTCCCCTGCCTGGTATGCTGTTGGTCTTCCTGTTGCTCATGCTGCTGCTCTCACTCTTGCTCTTGCTTGCAATGCTACTACGATTTAGCTACACTTCAGTCGACTAAATCAACTTTTGGGTCAATCAATTTTCAGGGGGTGGGGGGCTCGCTGGAGTGAAGGAAGAACCAGCCGCAGCGGGGAGGGGGGGCTCACCAGAGAGGTACCCCACTATCTATCTTAGGGTTCAGGGTGGGGGCGGTGGTTGCCGGCGGTGGTGGGGCGGTGGCGTGGGGATCGCCGGAGAAAAAGCTCGGCATGGGAGGCCTACAGGGATGGCCGGTGCCACGCCCAATATGCAAACCTATCCAAAAGGAACTCGAAGGTCCCACCAAGGATAGACCCGCATATTGAAACACTTTTGCAAGGTGGATATCATTACATCAACATTACATAATAGACGGGGATACATACAAGAGGCATACAATGCCACACGAATATAGCATCACAATACATCAGAGCATCATCCGACTACGGATGAAACACAAACAGAAACTCAAACGACATCCACCCTGCTAGCCCAGGCTGCTGACCTGGAACCTATCCCCTGATCGAAGAAGCAGAAGAAGAACTCAACGCAAGCAAGCATCGCTCTCGCGTCATGATCATCGCATAACCTGTACCTGCAACTGTTGTTGTAGTAATCTGTGAGCCATGAGGACTCAGCAATCCCATTACCATGGGTATCAAGACTAGCAAAGCTTAAAGGGAAAGGAAGGGGTAAAGTGGTGAGGCTGCGGCAGCGACTAAGCATATGTGGTGGCTAACATACGCAAATAAGAGCGAGAAGAGAGCAAGCAGAACGGTCATCAACTAGTGATGATCAAGAAGTGATCCTGAACTCCTACTTACGTCAAACATAACCCAGAAACCGTGTTCACTTTTCGGACTCCGTCGAAAAGATACCATCACGGCTACACACACTGTTGATGCGTTTTAATTCGGATCTGGTGTCAAGTTATCTACAACCGGACATTAACAAATTCCCATCTGCCTATAACCGCAGGCATGGCTTTCGAAATATTATACCCTGCAGGGGTGTCCCAACTTAGCCCATGACAAGCTCTCGCGATCAACGAAGGAATAGACCTTCTCCCAGGAAGACCCGACCAGACTCGGAATCCCGGTTTACAAGACATTTCGACAATGGTAAAACAAGACCAGCAAAGCCGCCCGATGCACCGACAAATCCCGATAGGAGCTGCACATATCTCGTTCTCAGGGCAACACCGGATGAGACAGGCTACGAGTAAAACCAGACCTCGAGTTGCACCGAGGGGGCCCCGCAGGCGGCTCGGTTCGGACCAACACTTAGACAAGCACTGGCCTGGGGGGGCTAAAATAAAGATGACCCTTGGGTTGGTCGACCCAAGGGAAAGGGTAGGTGGTGATGAGGCAAATGGTAAAACCAAGGTTGGGCCTTGCTGGAGGAGTTTTATTCAAAGCGAACTGTCAAGGGGGTCCCATAAATCACCCGACCGCGTAAGGAACGCAAAATCCGGGAACATAACACCGGTATGACGGAAACTAGGGCGGCAAGAGTGGAACAAAACACTAGGCAAAATGCGGAGTCTTCCACCCCTTACCAAGTATATAGATGCATTAATAATATAAGAGATATTGTGATATCCCAACAAAAATCCTGTCCACCATGGAGAAATCTTCAACTTCACCTGCAACTAACAACGCTATAAGAGGGGCTGAGCAAAGCGGTAACATAGCCAAACAACGGTTTGCATAGGAAAGGTGTCAAAGGTTAGAGGCTGACATGGCAATTTGGGAAGGCTTGAAGAACAAGTGATAGGTAGCGCAGCATAGCGATAGAACGAAACAACTAGCATAGCAATGATAGTAGTGAGATCCAGGGTAGCGGTCATCTTGCCTGAAATCCCGCAAGGAAGAAGAACGAGTCCATGAAGAAGACGAACGGATGAAGCCGAACCAAGCGTAGACGAACGAATCCTCACGATCGCAATGAAACGGGAACTAATAAGAAGAAGCACACAACATAGGTAAACACACCACACATGAACAAGGCATGATGCACAACAAGCATGATGCATGACAAAGCTATATGGAGCTACTCATGACAAGAGATAATGCAAACAAGAGCAACACATCAAGGCAAGTTTAAATGAGGCCGGGAACAACATATAACAATTCCGGTAAGTCCTCATATGCATATTTCGAAATTGGTCCAGATCTGAATAAACCTTATGTTCAAGTTGTTAAACAACAAGTTAATATGCACAAAGATGATCTACACGAGATTCTAGTCAAGTTACATATAAAGTTCATTTAGTTCGGAGCTACGACCTAGAAGATATGAGCAAAACAAGTTAATCATGGCACTGATGCAAAATGCATACAAACATCAAGCAAACACACCAAAACAAGGATGCAACATGATAATATGAAACTATATGCGAAATCAAGCAAGTTTCATATAGAGCACACTCAAAACGGAGCAACGGTTCAACACACACACACATGAAACAAGTTTAAAGGACAAGTTGTCCAAAACAGCAACTAGGCATATTGCAAGCATCAAAACAACATGCTACAACATCCCAACATAATAACAAAAGGCATGGGCATGATGTACAGGTAAAGCATTACAAAACATGAACACTGAGCTATCTCTAGAAATCACTAGAACAAACTCAAACACACATGGTAAGATTGCAAGTAATAACAATTCAGACTTTGCAGAAAATAACATCACGATGCAACGTTTAGAGCTATCAAACAACATGTTACAGGAACTTATTATGGCAAACAAAGGCACGTCATGAATCTACTAATTGCATAGATCAAAAGTCCCTTACTGACCATAAGCCAAAAAGGATCAGAAAATATGATGGCACCCACGTAAACATAGCAAGTTACATTACAGATTCATACATGGCAGGAACATAATTATGAAGGCATGTAGATGAGCTTGTGCAACTCACTATAGAGCAATACATGGAATGGAAAGGCACCCAACAGTAAGAAGAAATATTTTTGAAGCTAAGCATGGCAATAGAAAGGTCATAGGGTTCATGGAACACTAGAAAAACACATGGGAACAAGTGAACTTAATGTTAACAGGCTGACAACAACATTATGAAGCAACTTTGGAGCAAGATATGGACAAGCTATAGCAAGATATAAATGCAACCAGGAGCATGAATGGATAGATAAAGACATGTAGATCAAAACATATTTATAGAACATCTCCAGATTATGCATAGAATGATTAGTAGCAATATGTTTATAAGGCATCACGAAATAACAGATTCAGCCTAGCAAAACAACAACATCATGAACACTACTTAACAAGCTCGATACACTCACCACAAGTCATTGCATGACAAGATAAGCATAGCATCATCAAGAAGACATGTTTGTGAAACAAACCAAATCAAGAACAAGTCCATAGCATGCAAGCATCAACTATAGCAACCTTGGCCAAATTGAATAACAAGTAAACAATCTGTCAGGAAACATTTTGAAGCAAAAAAAGAGCACGAAAATGACATGCTAGACTACTCCATAATTGTAACAAAGGGCATGAATGGATAGGCAACAACCACATGTTCAAAACACCCTTACTAAAGTATCTCAAAATATGCATGGATCTCTCTGTAGCATCATGTTTACATGGCATCAAAATAACAGCAGAGCAGGGACTAAAATCAGCAACATCACGATGCCTAGTTTGCATGCTTGTGCTAGTCACCACATTGATCACAAAAATACATGGTAAGCACCTCTGTAAAGAAGACATGGCATAGATCAAAACACATGAAGACATCAACCTCATAGGATGCACATATCAATCATGGCAAAAATGACAAAAGAGCTCGTTCCGATAACAGACAGCAGAAAACATCATGAAGCACTCTTACAACGATGATTCAGGCATCTAGATTACCTCAAATGAATATGATGCAATGGAATGAAATGATGTACTCGTCGAGGCGAACAATTTGACATATTACACGCACGAAACGGAGCTACGGATGCAGAGTTACGATGCGATGAACATGGCATGAAACTGACAAAAATCTGGGACTTGGTGGATTCGGGGTCAACCTCTGGATCTGCACAGTTTACGAGGATCGCCGGAGTGGTTCGCCTGAGAAGAAGCAGACGGCGGCCGGAGCTCGTGGGCTCGCCGGAGAAGCGCGGTTCGCCGGATCCGGCCCTCCCGCGGCTGGATCTGTCCGGGGCGGAGGAGAGGAGGCGCGGGGCGCGCGGCAGGGCGCGGCCGGGCCGGGACGCCGGCGAAGGCGGCGAGGCGCCACGGCGGCGGCCGGAGGGCGCGGCGGCGCGGCGGAGAGCAGGGCCGGGGCGGCGGAGCTCCTGGCAGCGGAGGCGATGACGGCTGGGGACGGCACGGAGCGGCGGCGGCCCAGGCCGGCACGGCGGCGGGAGGCCAGCGGCCGGGCCGGGCGGCGGCCGGACGGGCGGGAGGCAGCGGCGCTCCGCTCGGGCGGATCGGGCCTCGGGGGGGCCCGCTGCGGGCCGGCGGCGCGGGGCAGCGGCGCGCCCACGTGGCGGACGCCGGTTGGACGAGGGGCGGCGGCGGACATGTCCGGCCCAGATCGGACATGTCCGGCGCGCGGAGAGGGGATTTTTAGGGTTTCGGGAGGAATCATCCGCGAAAATGAAGAGGGAGGACGTTTTTATAGCTAGAGGGAGCTAGGAGAGTCCAAATGAGGAGCGGTTTTCGGCCACACGATCGTGATCGAATGACCGAGAGCATGGAGGGGAGTTAGGTGGGTTTTGGGCCAGTTTGGAGCGGGTGTTGGGCTGCAAAGAGAAGGAGGCTTTACGGTTACCCGGTTAACCGTTGGAGTACCAAACGACCTCCAAATGGCACGAAACTTGACAGGCGGTCTACCGGTGCTATAGCAAGGCCACTTGACAAGCCTCGGTCCATTCCGAGAACGTTTAACACCCGCTCACGAAAAGAGAGAAGAGAGGGACGTCGGAGGACATAGGAGTGCCAGACTGCAAAACGGACAACGGGGAAAAGGCTCGGATGCAAGAAGCGAACACGTATGCAAAATGAAATGCACATGATGACATGATAAAATGCAACACGCAAGCAAATGACATGGCAACGACGGCGAAAAACTAACAGACACCTGGCGCATCGGATCCGGGGCATTACAACACTCCTCCACTAACAAGAGATCTCGTCCCGAGATCTTACGACCGAGACGGAAGGGAAGAGGACGAGGTGAAGCAAGAACTCAAGAGAAGAAGCAAAGAATCGAGAGCACTCGAGAATAAGAGAGGAACGACGAGAACAACGAGAATCGAAAGCTCACGGAATCAGATAGACTATGAAACCACTCCGGTTAGAACGAGATAAGAAACGAATAAGACTGAAAGGATTTAGGCAGCACTCCGGTTGAACAAGGAAAGAATAGAAGAAGAACTGGAGAGGATGGAATGATACTTGATGAAGACATGACACAAAACCTCCGGAAAGAATTGAAAGAATGGAATGGAAAGAATTTAGAAGGAAGGGTTGAACGAAGTTTTTGAGAAAATCAACAACGAAAGAATAAGCTTGTTGTGGACTTATGGAAAACATCTCAAAATTATGAGGTGATAACCAGCCACAAACGGAAATGAGTGGATAGCTGAGAAGAACGAAGACATGCAAAGCTCCACTTCCAAAAGAATACGGAGAATTAATGACACTTCGAGATGCGAGAAGAAAAGATACTTGAACTCCTCCAACAAAATCTTGATGAACTCTTGAAAGAATGAATTAAATCATAAAGAACCACCATGGAGAACTCCGGTAACAAAAAGGATGACGAGATAGAATGAAGGAAGAAAGAATAAGACGAGCCTTGCGATGATTTAGATTGGGGTTTCCGACGAGATGACTGAGGAAATTTGAACTCCGGAAAAGAAAAGATGAAAACACTTGGAACTAGAATTTATTCAACAAGAACAAACTCTGAAGGAAGGGATTAATCACCTGAATAGAATAAGAATAAGATTTATTGTATGCTTATCCTTCATCAAATTAAATAGATGACAAGCAATGGATTTTTCATACTACTTATTCTTCTTGAAAGGATTGATAAGGGATATGTCGCAAACTTGAGAAGGTCTTCATGAACCACCAGTAGGATTGGAAAGAACGAATGAATTAATATGATACTCAAGGAAAAAGAATCTTGAACGAACCACCGTAAGAATTCGAAAATTGAATGACGAACGAGACTGAATCACCAGGAAGAATTAGAAGAACAAATATGTTAGAAGGGATTAGATGCAAAAGAATAAAGAGATAACGAGCTGATTAAAGAACACTTGCACGAATCGCCGGGATAAATAGAGAATGATAACTGGAATGATGGCCTCCGGTGAAAAGAAATGGAAAAACAACTCCTGACATACTCCGGATGGTAAGAAAGAATATCTGACAAACTGAAATAATTCGAGAGGATGATATGAAAAACTCTTCTTCGATCTTCAAATGTCGACGAGAAACAACACCAAGATAAATGAGGTACTCCGGGAGAATGAAAAGCAGAGAGGTTGAGCCAACAATGAAATGATTTGAAATCGATCTTGGAAAAAGCATGTGACTGATGAAATTCATACTTACGTCACACTCTGAAAAGAATTGAGAATAACTCCGGGGAAATTAGAAGAGTCAGGTAAGATCCTGGAAAAGACCTGTGGGTTAGGGCCCAGTGAAGAGAAAACACCGTTGAAAAGGATTGTTGAATAGATAGATGATGCACCGGAAAAATTGAAATATTTGAATGAGGTGACAACCTCGAATTAATTCGAACACGAACGAATCTCCTGAGATTTCTTCTGAACTCCGGAATGATTGAATGGCGAGAGGCAAACAAGCAAGGAGAACACTTGAGCCGAGGAGAAGAATGTGATCAAACCAAAAAAACATGAATTGAATCCATCGGAAAAAGAAAGGGATGAAAAATGACGAACAAGACGAGAATTCACCGGTTGAATTAATTTACGAAAGACTGAAGAGGCTCCACACGACTGAGATAGATGGTCGAGAGAGACTCAGACTCTGGGAAGAAGAGGGTGGGAGGGCGGGAAAACAAAGACAACTTGGAAGGGGAAATGACTAATATCTTGAAGAGAAAACACCAGTTGAAATCATTGAGGAGAGAGAGCAAAAACTTCGTACGAGTAGCATGGATACTCGATTACAGACTCCGGTTCCGAGAAGGAAAAGGGGAGGGCGGGTGGGAAAGAAAACAACTGAGGATTGAACTCAAAGATGAAGAGGCTCGAGTCAACTTGAGGAGAAATGCACCGGATAAAAAGAGCTGAGGAACAACTACTGGAAAACCAACTGCGCGATCCTAAAGAAAAATTTGAAGGGGAAGAGGGGTAATTCAAGACACCTACGTCAAGATTCCTGACCAGAGCGACGAAGGGGATGAGGAGTAAAAAGAATTCCTACTCTATGATATAACTAGGCTCAGAAAAAGTTTTCTTCTAGACTCAACAACGACCAAACTACATAATCAATCAAGGGGGCTCCTAGGGTTGGTCGAGGCTCTGGTACCAACTTGCCACGCCCAATATGCGACCCTATCCAAAAGGAACTCGAAGGTCCCACCAAGGATAGACCCGCATATTGAAACGCTTTTGCAAGGTGGATATCATTACTTTAACATTACATAATAGATGGGGATACATACAAGAGGCATACAATGCCACACGAATACAACATCACAATACATCAGAGCATCATCCGACTATGGATGAAACACAAACAGAAACTCAAACGACATCCACCCTGCTAGCCCAGGCTGCCGACCTGGAACCTATCCCCTGATCGAAGAAGCAGAAGAAGAACTCAACGCAAGCAAGCATCGCTCTCGCGTCATGATCATCGCACAACCTGTACCTGCAACGGTTGTTGTAGTAATCTGTGAGCCACGAGGACTCAGCAATCCCATTACCATGGGTATCAAGACTAGCAAAGCTTAAAGGGAAAGGAAGGGGTAAAGTAGTGAGGCTGCAGCAGCGACTAAGCATATGTGGTGGCTAACATACGCAAATAAGAGCGAGAAGAGAGCAAGCAGAACGGTCGTCAACTAGTGATGATCAAGAAGTGATCTTGAACTCCTACTTACGTCAAACATAACCCAGAAACCGTGTTCACTTTCCGGACTCCGCCGAAAAGAGACCATCATGGCTACACACACTGTTAATGCATTTTAATTCAGATCTGGTGTCAAGTTATCTACAACCGGACATTAACAAATTCCCATCTGCCTATAACCGCAGGCACGGCTTTCGAAAGATTATACCCTGCAGGGGTGTCCCAACTTAGCCCATGACAAGCTCTCGCGATCAACGAAGGAATATACCTTCTCCCAGGAAGACCCGATCAGACTCGGAATCCCGGTTTACAAGACATTTCGACAATGGTAAAACAAGACCAGCAAAGCCGCCCGATGCACCGACAAATCCCGATAGGAGCTGCACATATCTCGTTCTCAGGGCAACACCGGATGAGATAGGCTACGAGTAAAACCAGACCTCGAGTTGCCCCGAGGGGGCCCCGCAGGCGGCTCGGTTCGGACCAACACTTAGACAAGCACTGGCCCTGGGGGGCTAAAATAAAGATGACCCTTGGGTTGGCCGACCCAAGCGAAAGGGTAGGTGGTGGTGAGGCAAATGGTAAAACCAAGGTTGGGCCTTGCTGGAGGAGTTTTATTCAAAGCGAACTGTCAAGGGGGTCCCATAAATCACCCAACCGCGTAAGGAACGCAAAATCCGGGAACATAACACCGGTATGACGGAAACTAGGGCGTCAAGAGTGGAACAAAACACTAGGCAAAAGGCCGAGTCTTCCACCCTTTACCAAGTATATAGATGCATTAATAATATAAGAGATATTGTGATATCCCAACAAAAATCCTGTCCACCATGGAGAAATCTTCAACTTCACCTGCAACTAACAATGCTATAAGAGGGGCTGAGCAAAGCGGTAACATAGCCAAACAACGGTTTGCATAGGAAAGGTGTCAAAGGTTAGAGGCTGACATGGCAATTTGGGAAGGCTTGAAGAACAAGTGATAGGTAGCGTAGCATAGCGATAGAACGAAACAACTAGCATAGCAATGATAGTAGTGAGATCCAGGGTAGCGGTCATCTTGCCTGAAATCCCGCAAGGAAGAAGAACGAGTCCATGAAGAAGACAAACAGATGAAGCCGAACCAAGTGTAGACGAACGAATCCTCACGATCGCAACAAAACAGGAACTAACAAGAAGAAGCACACAACATAGGTAAACACACCACACATGAACAAGGCATGATGCACAACAAGCATGATGCATGACAAAGCTATATGGAGCTACTCATGACAAGAGATAATGCAAACAAGAGCAACACATCAAGGCAAGTTTAAATGAGGCCGGGAACAACATATAACAATTCCGGTAAGTCCTCATATGCATATTTCGAAATTGGTCCAGATCTGAATAAACCTTATGTTCAAGTTGTTAAACAACAAGTTAAGATGCACAAAGATGATCTACACGAGATTCTAGTCAAGTTACATATAAAGTTCATTTAGTTCGGAGCTACGACCTAGAAGATATGAGCAAAACAAGTTAAACATGGCACTGATGCAAAATGCATACAAACATCAAGCAAACACACCAAAACAAGTATGCAACATGATAATATGAAACTATATGCGAAATCAAGCAAGTTTCATATAGAGCACACTCAAAACGGAGCAACGGTTCAACACACACACATGAAACAAGTTTAAAGGACAAGCTGTCCAAAACAGCAACTAGGCATATTGCAAGCATCAAAACAACATGCTACAGCATCCCAACATAATAACAAAAGGCATGGGCATGATGTACAGGTAAAGCATTACAAAACATGAACACTGAGCTATCTCTAGAAATCACTAGAACAAACTCAAACGCACATGGTAAGATTGCAAGTAATAACAATTCAGACTTTGCAGAAAATAACATCACGATGCAACGTTTAGAGCTATCAAACAACATGTTACAGGAACTTATTATGGCAAACAAAGGCACGTCATGAATCTACTAATTGCATAGATCAAAAGTCCCTTACTGACCATAAGCCAAAAAGGATCAGAAAATATGATGGCACCCACGTAAACATAGGAAGTTATATTACAGATTCATACATGGCAGGAACATAATTATGAAGGCATGTAGATGAGCTTATGCAACTCACTACAGAGCAATACATGGCATGTCAAGGCACCCAACAGCAAGAAGACATATTTGTGAAGCTAAGCATGGCAATAGCAAGGTCATAGAGTTCATGGAACACTAGAAAAACACATGGGAACAAGTGAACTTAATGTTAACAGGCTGACAGCAACATTATGACGCAACTTTGGAGCAAGATATGAACAAGCTACAACAAACTATAAATGCAAACTGGAGCATGAATGGATAGAGCAAGACATATAGATCAAAACATATTTATAGAACATCTCCAGGTTATGCATAGAATGATTAGTAGCAACATGTTTATAAGGCATCACGAAATAACAGATTCAGCCTAGCAAAACAGCAACATCATGAACACTACTTAACAAGCTCGATACACTCACCACAAGTCATTGCATGACAAGATAAGCATAGCATCATCAAGAAGACATGTTTGTGAAACAAACCAAATCAAGAACAAGTCCATAGCATGCAAGCATCAACTATAGCAACCTTGGCCAAATTGAATAACAAGTAAACAATCTGCCAGGAAACATTTTGAAGCAAAAGTAGAGCACGAAAATGACATGCTAGACTACTCCATAATTGCAACAAAGGGCATGAATGGATAGGAAACAACCACATGTTCAAAACACCCTTACTGAAGTATCTCAAAATATGCATGGATCTCTCTGTAGCATCATGTTTACATGGCATCAAAATAACAGCAGAACAGGGACTAAAATCAGCAACATCACGATGCCTAGTTTGCATGCTTGTGCTAGTCACCACATTGATTACAAAAATATATGGTAAGCACCTCTGGAAAGAAGACATGGCATAGATCAAAACACATGAAGACATCAACCTCATAGGATGCACATATCAATCATGGCATGAAACTAACAAAAATCTGGGACTTAGTGGATTCGGGGTCAACCTCTGGATTTGCACGGTTTACGAGGATCGCCGGAGTGGTTCGCGTGAGAAGAAGCAGACGGCGGCCGGAGCTCGTGGTCTCGCCGGAGAAGCGCGGTTTGCCGGATCCAGCCCTCCCGCGGCCGGATCTGGCCGGGGCGGAGGAGAGGAGGCGCGGGGGCGCACGGCAGGGCGCGGTCGGGCCGAGACGCCGGCGAAGGCGGCGAGGCGCGGCGGCGCGGGACGGAGGGCGCGGCGGCGCGGCGGAGAGCAGGGCTGGGGCGGCGGAGCTCCTGGCGGCGGAGGCGACGACGGCTGGGGACGGCGCGGCACGGCGGCGGCCCAGGCCGGCGCGGCGGCGGGGCCGGCGAGGGCCTGCGGCGGCGGCAGGCCAGCGGCCGGGCCGGGCGGCGGCCGGACGGGCGGGAGGCGGCGGCGCTCCGCTCGGGCGGATCGGGCCTCGAGGGGGCCTGCTACGGGCCGGCGGCGCGGGGCAGCGGAGCGCCCATGTGGCGGACGCCGGTTGGACGAGGGGGCGGCGGCGGACATGTCCGGCCCAGATCGGACATGTCCGGCGCGCGGAGAGGGGATTTTTAGGGTTTCAGGAGGAATCATCCGCGAAAATGAAGAGGGAGGACGTTTTTATAGCTAGAGGGAGCTAGGAGAGTCCAAATGAGAGCGGTTTTCGGCCACACGATCGTGATCGAATGACCGAGAGCATGGAGGGGAGTTAGGTGGGTTTTGGGCCAGTTTGGAGGGGGTGTTGGGCTGCAAAGAGAAGGAGGCTTTACGGTTACCCGGTTAACCGTTGGAGTACCAAACGACCTCCAAATGGCACGAAACTTGACAGGCGGTCTACTGGTGCTATACCAAGGCCACTTGACAAGCCTCGGTCCATTCCGAGAACGTTTAACACCCGCTCACGAAAAGAGAGAAGAGAAGGATGCCAGAGGACATAGGAGTGCCGGATTGCAAAACGGACAACGGGGAAAAGGCTCGGATGCAAGAAGCGAACACGTATGCAAAATGAAATGCACATGATGACATGATAAAATGCAACATGCAAGAAAATTACATGGCAACGACGGCGAAAAACTGACAGACACCTGGCGCATCGGATCCGGTGCGTTACAGCCGGGGTGGCGGCGGACCGGCGGTGGGGAGTCTTTTTGGGGCGGGCAGGGCGGTGCACCGCCGGCCGCAGGCGGCGGGGGCGGCTGTTTGGTCGGTGGTGGTTGGCGGCTCAAGGGGGTGGAGGTTGGAGATGAACGGGAGGCTCTTGATTTCGTATCCAACGGCTGCAAAATCGACTGACTAGAGATGAAAAGTCAGTCGACTGACTTGTAGCCTCACCTCTAGTGCGTTCAGTTTCGACAGTAAAATTCAGTTTTGACAGCAAAATTCAGTTTCGATAGTTAAGTTCAGTTTCGACAGTTAAATTCAGTTTCGACAGTTAAGTTCAGAGATGAGCGGCTGATATATACATCTAGCACTTTGTGGTTATGTATTTTACGTCATCTATTGGAGATGCTATTAGAATTCCACTCAAGTTAACATTGTCTCTCTTGTCCTGCTTCTGCCTCGGCATCGTACAACTCACCGGAGCTGCTCCAACGATGAAACCCTCCATCACAATGGAGAGTACCTCGGGCTCCATCTCCAGACGCCTAAGATCTTCTTCCCCTCCTCCGACAGCCAAGTCAGCCGGAGCATCCTCACCGGCCAACCCAATCACACTGAGATCGACATGGCTCCGCCAAAGAGGTTGTACACTTCTTGTGGTTTGACTTAGTCTCACCATGCTTCTTTGCATCCTGTGATCTTCCAATTCTTGTGAACCAAACACCCAGATTGGCAAAAATCCTGTGTTTTTAAATTCTCTGTTTTGCACGTGCATTCTTATCCTATTCCTATCTATTTCCTATCCCTGCATTGTTAGAATCCTCAAATTCAAACAAGCCCTTACACAATTACTTCTGTTACAGACATGTGTCAAAGAAAACCTTGTGTGGTTTGTCTTGCTGCTGCGGTGTTGTGTTCCACCCCAGCTCAGCTGCTCCAACGACGGAAGGGTTCACCACAACAGGGATCCGCTCTCTAGACTATCTTTCGCCGCCTCTGATCTTCTTCCCCACCGCCGACAGCCACGACAACTACATTACCATCATCAACTGAGCAGATGACCTTGAGGACTACACGGGTCCGCAAGAGAGGTCGCACTCTTCCGTGTCTGCTTATGTTTTGCATCGCTTAATATGATGACATGCTACTTTATCATCGTGTTCACCTATTAGACTCCGACTCAGGTCCAAACTTATGCTGAAACTTGAGTTTTTAAATGGTTGTGGGGTACATATTGGGGCAGCAATCAGTACTATATGTCTACTTTCTTGTTAATCTCGGGTGTCTACTATGAGTTTCATCTTGGGTGCAAACAAACATTAAAGGAGCCATTATCTGTATTTTTTAACTAAAGCTATTATCTGCCTGCTATCATTTGTTTTGGGTCTATCCACAGTTTGCTACCATCACTCTGGATTTGTGCATGCACTCCTTACATAATCTCACTATGTTTTATTCCTATGCATGTCAGTTATTGTACACAATGGAACTGAACATGTAGAGCAAAAGAGACGAGCCTTGCATAGCAATAAAATTTCATGCAGACGTCGCTCCATGGTGGGCGCAAAGGCAGCCCCCCCCCCCTCCACCCATTTCGGATCGTAATCAAGAGGAAGATAACTGTTCTGAGGGGGATTCAGAAGAAGAAGACCACTCCTATTTACCCCATGAGGTCTTCGCTCTAACTTGGCATGCTGATGTTGGTAATATCATGCATATGGTGCCTTGCATTGCTTACTGTATACATCAAAGATGGCATCTGCTTAGTTTAGACATGCTTTGTGTCAATGCCATCTATTTAGTTTCTTTATCGTATATGCAAATCATGCAATGCCATCTTGTTTAGCCAGGCATCATATATGTGAATTTTGCAATGCCACCCTGGTTAGCCAGTCATCTTATATGTGAATTATATCATGACATCATTTTTTATTACGTGTTAAATTTTTCAATAATTTTAGTACATTCAATTACTCTTCCTATGCATCAGCCATTCGGCACGGTCATGGAAAAATCTGGAGTGGAAACAAGGTCTTCAGAGCAAACAATGCTATCTAACTAAGCGCATGTCTCGCTAGTTACAGACAGCTCCTCAGAGGAGAATTCATAGACAGATGACCAGTCCTACCCCCCCCCCCAAGGTGCATGCTCTAACTTGGCAGGGTTATGATGCTCATATCGTGCGTATGGTATCTTGC
Organism: Triticum aestivum; assembly: GCF_018294505.1. Taxonomy (NCBI): domain Eukaryota; kingdom Viridiplantae; phylum Streptophyta; class Magnoliopsida; order Poales; family Poaceae; genus Triticum; species Triticum aestivum. The sequence continues at coordinate 438,559,388 of NC_057810.1, read as the reverse complement.
ATTGCTATGTCATTTGCTTAGTTTAGACATGCTTTGTGTGAACGCCACCTGTTTAGTGTCTAATTACCATATATGCAACAGGAAGCCGAAGGACTGAGGAAGTCCCTGGAGAATTCAGATGCATACTTTGTGGTGCAACAGCAAGTGCTGGAGGATTTAAGTGCCAAACAAGAGAAAGCTAATAAGCTTGCTAAGCATCTTGCCAGCATTATGGGTACCCAAGATATTGTTTCTTGAGCTCTTCTAAAGTGGTTTCAGTTCTGGACTTGTTTTGCTGCAGCGTTTATATGCTACTTTGTTCCCTATATTTGCACTGGTGGCAAACTTTGATGCCCAGTGGATGTAATATGTGTAATAGCCGTGATAGCCTAGCGTAAGTTGCTTGCCTATTTATTTCCTTACTGTCTTGTTTATTTGTTTTCTTGTAGTCAGTGCAGTTCTTTTTCCGCGGTTTGCTAGTGGCCGCAATAGCCTATTTTTTAAAACTAGGCCACATTAACCATGGGCTACATATTTACTGTAGTTAACATGAGCCTCCTACGGGCCATAGAAACAATGGGCCTTCTAAGGGCCGTAGAAACAATGGGCCTTCTACGGGATGTAGAAACAATGGGCCTTATATGGGTCGTAGACACAATGGGCCTTCTACGGGCCATATCATCAATGGGCCTTCTATGGGTCGTATGATCGGTTGGCCAAACATGGGCCAATAACAGACCACATTATGGTCGTAAATGGGCTAGAGTTGAAATCGTCCGTTCATGGGCCGACCATAACGGGCCAACCATAATGGGTCGTCGTTAATCGGCCGTATTTGATGACGCTATGAAAACGGCCCAACGTATTAACGGTCCACAAACGGTCTGATTGTAACCACGGGCTGAATTTGGCCCACAAGCAGAGAATGACAGTAACGGGCCGAAAGTAAATGAATGCTGGAAATTAGCCCAAGAATAAATGGGCCCTGAGAAGGCCGAAAGATAACATGGGCTGGAAACGGTCCAACGGTATAATGGGCCATTAATGGGTATAAAGTGATACACTGCTCATTACGGGCCAGTTTTACCACGGGCCGTTAATGGGCCGAGGGTTACTAAGGGCCTCATATGGGCCGAAAGACGTCATGGGCCATACATGGGCCGGGAGTTAAAACGGGCTGGAATTATATTGGATGGCCCAGATGACGCTACTGGGCCAAATTCGGATAGGACGTAAACGGGCCCTGGGTTATTGGGCTATAAATGGGCTATATGCGAACATGCCGTTAACACGCTTGTCGTGGGCCGGCCTGCCACCTTTTGACCAAGTCAAATGGACCGGCCTTTTCACACGAATGGGCCTCTGTTGGGTCGTGCCACGTGTCGACGTATCATAGGCGCTTTGGGTCCAATGAGTGGATGGCATCTATCCCAACGGCGAGCCGACACGTGTTACCTTCAGCCAATGATGATTTTACACGTGGAAAATCCCCATTGGTCGGGGCTGTTAACGGGTTATCGGATCCAAAACTGGACCCGATAGCTTAACGGCGTTCCGTTATGGTGGATGCCACGTGTCGGTCACCCTTGGTGAAAGCACTTCTGTGACGCGCGATTTATCATCATGGAAGTGGATACTTCCGTGATGATAATTTTGGTAATGTCATGGAACACTTCTATGACAGCACAGGTATGACTATCTTGATTCTGTCATAAATTTGGCATGGATGTACATGCATGACAGAAAACGTGACCTACTGTGACAAACACGTATCATCACGGAAGTGTATTTTTTTTGTAGTGCATGCAACAGTTATAACATAGGGTGGCACAGAACTAGCTCCAATTCATCAATGTAATGTATGCATGTATTCCGAATATAGTCATACGTGCTTATGGAAAATAACTTGCATGGCATCTTTTGTCCTACCCTCCCGTGGCAGCGGGGTCCTATTGGAAACTAAGGGATATTAAGGCCTCCTTTTAATAGAGTACCGAACCAAAGCATTAACACTTAGTGAATACATGAACTCCTAAACTACGGTCATCAACAGGAGTGGTCCCGATTATTGTCACTTCGGGGTTTCCGGATCATAACACGTAGTTGGTAGCTATTCACTTGCAAGATAGGATCAAGAACTCACATATATTCATGAAAACATAATAGGTATAGATCTGAAATCATGGCACTCGGGCCCTAGTGACAAGCATTAAGCATAGCAAAGTCATAGCAACATCAATCTTAGAACATAATGGATACTAGGGATCAAACCCTAACAGAACTAACTCAATTACATGGTAAATCTCATCCAACCCATCACCGTCCAGCAAGCCTGCGATGGAATTACTCACGCACGGCGGTGAGCATGATGAAATTGGTGATGGAGGAAGGTTGATGATGACGACGGCGATGGATTCCCCTCTCTGAAGCCCCGAACAGACTCCAGATCAGCCCTCCCGAGAGAGATTAGGGCTTGGAGGCGGCTCCGTATCATAAAACACGATGAATCCTTCTCTCTGATTTTTTTCTCCCTGAACTGAATATATAGAGTTGGAGTTGACGTTGGTGGAGCCTCAGGAGGCCCATGAGGCAAGGGGGCGCGCCCTCCACCCTCATGGACAGGGTGTGGGCCCCCTGGTGTTGATTCTTTCACCTGTATTTTTCTTTATTCCAAAAATATTCTCCGTGAAGTTTCAGGTCATTCTGAGAACTGTTATTTCTGCACAAAAAAACACCATGGCAATTCTGCTGAAAACAGCGTCAGTCCGGGTTAGTTCCATTCAAATCATGCAAGTTAGAGTCCAAAACATGGGCAAAAGTGTTTGGAAAAGTAGATACGATGGAGACGTATGAGAGGCGACGACAAGGTCATGGCCAACTGGTTCCCCCTGGCCCTCGCTGGCGTGCCGCGTGCCTGGCTGCTCAAGTTGCCAGGATCTTTTATGGCCTCTTGGGAGGAGCTGCGCAGCCTTTTCATCACACGCTTCACGGTGCCAGCGCCCCTCACCGTTGCGGCCCTCCTCGGCGGCTCGCAGGCACCACCCTCGGACCGCCACGTCAAGCAGTTCTTTCGCCAGATTGGCGCCGCCTCTATGCAGCAGGTGAAGGAAATATGCCCTAGAGGCAATAATAAAGTTATTATTTATTTCCTTATATCATGATAAATGTTTATTATTCATGCTAGAATTATATTAATCGGAAACATGATACATGTGTGAATACATAGACAAACAGAGTGTCACTAGTATGCCTCTACTTGACAAGCTCGTTGATCAAAGATGGTTATGTTTCCTAACCATAGACATGAATTGTCATTTGATAAACGGGATCACATCATTAGGAGAATGATGTGATTGACTTGACCCATTCCGTTAGCTTAGCACTTGATCGTTTAGTATGTTGCTATTGCTTTCTTCATGACTTATACATGTTCCTATGACTATGAGATTATGCAACTCCCGAATACTAGAGGAACACTTTGTGTGCTACCAAACGTCATAACGTAACTGGGTGATTATAAAGGTGCTCTACAGGTGTCTCCAAAGGTACTTGTTGAGTTGGCATATATCCAGATTAGGATTTGTCACTCCGATTGTCGGAGAGGTATCTCTGGGCCCACTCGGTAATGCACATCACTATAAGCCTTACAAGCATTGTAACTAATGAGTTAGTTGCGGGATGATGTATTACGGAACGAGTAAAGAGACTTGCCGGTAACGACATTGAACTAGGTATTGAGATACCGACGATCGAGTCTCGGGCAAGTAACATACCAGTGACAAAGGGAACAACATATGTTGTTATGCGGTTTGACCGATAAAGATCTTCATAGAATATGTGGGAGCCAATATGAGCATCCAGGTTCCGCTCTTTGTTATTCGTCGGAGGCATGTCTCAGTCATGTCTACATAGTTCTCGAACCCATAGGGTCCGCACGCTTAAAGTTCGGTGACGATCGATATTATGAGTTTTTGTGTTTTGATGTACAGAAGGTAGTTCGGAGTCCCAGATATGATCACGGACATGACGAGGAGTCTCGAAATGGTCGATACGTAAAGATCGATATATTGGACAACTATATTCAGACAATGGAAGTGTTCCGGGTGGTTTCGGAGAAAACCGGAGTGCCGGAGGGTTACCGGACCCCCCCGGAGAAATAGTGGGCCTTATGGGCCTTAGTGGAGGGAGAGAGGGCTGGCCTAGGGCAGGCCGCGCGCCCCTCCCCCTTTGGTCCAAATTGGACTAGGAGAGGGGGGCGGCGCCCCCCTTTCCTTCTCCCTCTCCCCCTTCCTTTCCCCCTCCTAGTAGGAGTAGGAAAGAGGGGAGTCCTACTCCTACTAGGAGGAGGACTCCTCCTCCTGGCGCACCTACAGGGGCCAGTCGGCCTCCCCCTTGCTCCTTTATATACGGGGGCAAGGGGCACCTCTAAACACACAAGTTGATCTGTTGATCTCTCCCAGCCGTGTGCGGTGCCCCCCTCCACCATAATCCACCTCGATCATATCGTAGTGGTGCTTAGGCGAAGCTCTGCGTCGGTAGCATCATCATCACCATCATCACACCATCGTGCTAACGAAACTCTTCGGCGAAGCTCTGCTGGATCGGAGCTCGCGGGACGTCATCGAGTTGAACGCGTGCTGAACTCGGAGGTGTCGTGCGTTTGGTACCTGGATCGGTCGGATCGTGAAGACGTACGACTACATCAACCGCGTTGTGCTAACACTTACACTTTCGGTCTACGAGGGTACATGGACACAATCTCCCCTCTCGTTGCTATGCATCACCATGATCCTACGTGTCGTAGGAATTTTTTTAAAATTACTATATTCCCCAACAGTGGCATCAGAGCCTGGTTTTATGCGTAGATGTTATATGCACGAGTAGAACACAAGTGAGTTGTGGGCGATACATGTCATATTGCTTACCAGCATGTCACACTTTGGTTCGGCGGTATTGTTGGATGAAGCGGCCCAGACCGACATTATGCGTACGCTTACGTGAGACTGGTTTTACCGCCGTGCTTTTCATACAGGTGACAAGCGGGTGTCAGTTTCTCCAACTTTAGTTGAATCGAGTGCGGCTACACCCGGTCCTTGAGAAGGTTAAAACAACACTTAACTTGACAAACTATCATTGTGGTTTTGATGCGTAGGTAAGAAAGGTTCTTGCTCAGCCCGTAGCAACCACGTAAAACTTGCAACAACAAAGTAGAGGACGTCTAACTTGTTTTTGCAGGGCATGTTGTGATGTGATATGGTCAATACATTATGCTATATTTTAGTGTATGAGATGATCATGTTTTGTAACCGAGTTATTGGCAACTGGCAGGAGCCATATGGTTGTCGCATTATTGTATGCAATGCAATCGCCCTGTAATTGCTTTACTTTATCAGTAAGCGGTAGCGATAGTCGTAGAATCAATAGTTGGCGAGGCGACAATGATGCTATGATGGAGATCAAGGTGTCGTGCCGGTGACGATGGTGATCATGACGGTGCTTCGGAGATGGAGATCACAAGCACAAGATGATGATGGCCATATCATATCACTTATATTGATTGCATGTGATGTTTATCTTTTATGCATCTTATTTTGCTTAGATTGATGGTAGCATGATAAGATGATCTCTCACTAAATTTCAAGGTACAAGTGTTCTCCCTGAGTATGCACCGTTGTGAAAGTTCGTTGTGCCGAGACACCGCGTGATGATCGGGTGTGATAAGCTCTATGTTCACATACAACGGGTGCAAGCCAGTTTTGCACATGCAGAATACTCGGGTTAAACTTGATGAGCCTAGCATATGCAGATATGGCCTCGGAACACTGGAGGCAGAAAGGTCGAGCGTGAATCATATAGTAGATATGATCAACATAGTGATGTTCACCATTGAAAACTACTCCATCTCACATGATGATTGGACATGGTTTAGTTGATATGGATTACGTGATCACTTAGATGATTAGAGGGATGTCTATCTAAGTGGGAGTTCTTTAATAATTTGATTAACTGAACTTTAATTTATCATGAACTTAGTACCTGATAGTATTTTGCATGTCTATGTTGTTGTAGATAGATGGCCCGTGTTGTTGTTCCGTTGAATTTTAATGCGTTCCTTGAGAAAGCAAAGTTGAAAGATGATGGTAGCAATTACACGGACTGGGTCCGTAACTTGAGGATTATCCTCATTGCTGCACAAAAGAATTACGTCCTGGAAGCACCGCTAGGTGCCAAACCTGCTGCAGGAGCAACACCAGATGTTATGAACGTCTGGTAGAGCAAAGCTGATGACTACTTGATAGTTCAGTGTGTCATGCTTTACGGCTTAGAACAGGGACTTCATCGATGTTTTGAACGGCATGGAGCATATGAGATGTTCCAGGAGTTTAAGTTAATATTTCAAGCAAATGCCCGAATTGAGAGATATGAAGTCTCCAATAAGTTCTACAGCTGCAAGATGGAGGAGAATAGTTCTGTCAGTGAGCATATACTCAGAATGTCTGGGTATAACAATCACTTAATTCAACTGGGAGTTAATCTTCCGGATGATAGTGTTATTGACAGAATTCTTCAATCACTGCCACCAAGCTACAAGAGCTTCATGATGAACTATAACATGCAAGGGATGGATAAGACGATTCTCGAGCTTTTCGCAATGCTAAAGGCTGCGGAGGTAGAAATCAAGAAGGAGCATCAAGTGTTGATGGTCAACAAGACCACCAGTTTCAAGAAAAAGGGCAAAGGGAAGAAGAAGGGGAACTTCAAGAAGAACGGGAAACAAGTTGTTGTTTAGGAGAAGAAACCTAAGTCTAGACCCAAGCCTGAGACTGGGTGCTTCTATTGCAAGCAAACTGGTCACTAGAAGTGGAACTGCCCCAAGTATTTGGCGGATAAGAAGGATGGCAAGGTGAACAAACGTATATGTGATATACATGTTATTGATGTGTACCTTACTAATTCTCGCATTAGTGCCTGGGTATTTGATACTGGTTCTGTTGCTAATATTTGCAACTCGAAACAGGGACTACGGATTAAGCAAAGATTGGCAAAGGACAAGGTGACGATGCGCGTGGGAAATGGTTCCAAAGTCGATGTGATCGCGGTCGGCACGCTACCTCTACATCTACCCTCGGGATTAGTATTAGACCTGAATAATTGTTATTTGGTGCCAGCGTTAAGCATGAACATTATATCTGGATCTTGTTTGATGCGAGATGGTTATTCATTTAAATCGGAGAATAATGGTTGTTCTATTTGTATGAGTAATATCTTTTATGGTCATGCACCCTTGAAGAGTGGTCTATTCTTTTTGAATCTCGATAGTGGAGATACACATATTCATAGTATTGAAGCTAAAAGATGCAGAGTTGATAATGATAGTGCAACTTATTTGTGACACTGCCATTTAGGTCATATTGGTGTAAAGCGCATGAAGAAACTCCATTCTGATGGGCTTTTGGAATCACTTGATTATGAATCACTTGGTACTTGCGAACCATGCCTCATGGGCAAGATGACTAAAATGTCATTCTCTGGAAGAATGGAGCGAGCAACAGATTTGTTGGAGATCATACATACTGATGTATGTGGTCCGATGAATGTTGAGGCTCGCGGCGGATATCATTATTTTCTCACCTTCACAGATGATTTGAGCAGATATGGGTATATCTACGTGATGAAACATAAGTCTGAAATATTTGAAAAGTTTAAAGAATTTTGGAGTGAAGTGGAAAATCATCGTCACAAGAAAATAAAGTTTCTACGATCTGATCGTGGAGGAGAATATTTGAGTTACGAGTTTAGTCTTCATTTGAAACAATGCGGAATAGTTTTGCAACTCACGCCACCTGGAACACCACAGTGTAATGGTGTGTCCGAACATTGTAATTGTACTTTACTAGATATGGTGCGATCTATGATGTCTCTTACAGATTTACCGCACTCATTTTGGGGTTATGCTTTAGAGACGGCTGCATTCACGTTAAATAGGGCACCATCTAAATCCATTGAGATGACTCCTTATGAACTGTGGTTTGGCAAGAAACCAAAGTTGTCGTTTCTTAAAGTTTGGGGCTGCGATGCTTATGTGAAAAAGCTTCGACCTGGTAAGCTCGAACCCAAATCGGAGAAATGTGTCTTCATAGGATACCCAAAAGAGACAGTTGGGTACACCTTCTATCACATATCCGAAGGCAAGACTTTTGTTGCTAAGAATGGATCCTTTCTAAAGGAGTTTCTCTCGAAAGAAGTGAGTGGGAGGAAAGGAGAACTTGATGAGGTAACTGTACCTGCTCCTTATTGGAAAGTAGTACATCACAGAAACTGGTTAATGTGACATCTACACCAATTAGTGAGGAAACTAATGATGATGATCATGAAACTTCAGGTCAAGTTACTACCGAACCTCGTAGGTCAACCAGAGTAACATCCGCACCAGAGTGGTACGGTAATCTTTTTCTGGAGGTCATGTTACTAGACCATGACGAACCTATGAATTATGAGGAAGCGATGATGAGCCCAGATTCCGCAAAATGGCTTGAGTCCATGAAATCCGAGACGGGATCCATATATGAGAACAAAGTGTGGACTTCGGTTGACTTGCCTGATGATCGGCAAGCCATCGAGAATAAATGGATCTTCAAGAAGAAGACGAACGTTGATGGTAATGTTACTGTCTACAAAGCTCGACTTGTCGCGAAAGTTTTCGACAAGTTCAAGGAGTTGACTACGATGAGACTTTCTCACCCGTAGCGAGGCTTAAGTCCGTCCGAATCATGTTAGCTTTGCCACATTTTATGATTATGAAATTTGGCAAATGGATGTAAAGACTGAAATCCTAAATGGATTTCTGGAAGAAGAGTTGTATATGATGCAACCTGAAGGTTTTATCAATCCAAAGGGTGCTAACAAAGTGTGCAAGCTCCAGTGATCCATTTATGGACTGGTGCAAGCCTCTCGGAGTTGGAATAAACATTTTGATAGTGTGATCAAAGCATATGGTTTTATATAGACTTTTGGAGAAGCTTGTATTTACAAGAAAGTGAGTGGGAGCTCTGTAGCATTTCTAATCTTATATGTGGATGACATATTGTTGATTGGAAATGATATAGAATATCTGGATAGTCTAAAAGGATACTTGAATAAGAGTTGTCAATGAAAGACCTCGGTGAAGCTGCTTACATATTGGGCATCAAGATCTATAGAGATAGATCAAGACGCTTAATTGTACCTTCACAAAGCACATACCTTGACAAAGTTTTGAAGAAGTTCAAAATGGATCAGGCAAAGAAAGGGTTCTTGCCTGTATTACAAGGTGTGAAGTTGAGTAAGACTCAATGCCCGACCACTATAGAAGATAGAGAGAAAATGAAAGATGTTCCCTATGCTTCAGCCATAGGCTCTATCATGTATGCAATGCTGTGTACCAGACCTGATGTGTGCCTAGCTATTAGTTTAGAAGGGAGGTACCAAAGTAATCCAGGAGTGGATCACTGGACAGCGGTCAAGAACATCCTGAAATACCTGAAAAGGACTAAGGATATGTTTCTCGTTTATGGAGGTGACAAAGAGCTTGTCGTAAATGGTTACGTTGATGCAAGCTTTGACACTGATCTAGATGATTCTAAATCACAAACCGGATACGTGTTTATATTGAACGGTGGAGCTGTCAGTTGGAGCAGTTCTAAACAAAGCGTCGTGGCGGGATCTACGTGTGAAGTGGAATACATAGCTCCTTCAGAAGCAGCAAATGAAGGAGTCTGGATGAAGGAGTTCATATCTGATCTAGGTGTTATACCTAGTGCGTTGGGTCCAATGAAAATCTTTTGTGACAATACTGGTGCAATTGCCTTGGCAAAGGAATCCAGATTTCACAAGAGAACCAAGCACATCAAGAGACGCTTCAACTCCATCCGGGATCAAGTCCAGGTGGGAGACATAGAGATTTGCAAGATACAGCGGATCTGAATGTTGCAGACCCGTTGACTAAGCCTCTTCCATGAGCAAAACATGATCAGCACCAAGACTCCATGGGTGTTAGAATCATTACTGTGTAATCTAGATTATTGACTCTAGTGCAAGTGGGAGATTGAAAGAAATATGCCCTAGAGGCAATAATAAAGTTATCATTTATTTCCTTATATCATGATAAATGTTTATTATTCATGCTAGAATTGTATTAACCGGAAACATAATACATGTGTGAATACATAGACAAACAGAGTGTCACTAGTATGCCTCTACTTGACTAGCTCGTTGATCAAAGATGGTTATTTTTCCTAACCATAGAAATGAGTTGTCATTTGATAAACGGGATCACATCATTAGGAGAATGATGTGATTAACTTGACCGATTCCGTTAGCTTAGCATTTGATCATTTAGTATGTTGCTATTGCTTTCTTCATGACTTATACATGTTCCTATGACTATGAGATTATGCAACTCACAAATACCGGAGAAACACTTTGTGTGCTACCAAATGTCACAACGTAATTGGGTGATTATAACGGTGCTCTACAGGTGTCTCCAAAGGTACTTGTTGAGTTGGCATATACCGAGATTACGTTTTGCCACTCCGATTGTCGGAGAGGTATCTCTGGGCCCACTCGGTAATGCACATCACTATAAGCCTTGCAAGCATTGTAACTAATGAGTTAGTTGCGGGATGATGTATTACGAAACGAGTAAAGAGACTTGCCGGTAATGAGATTGAACTAGGTATTGAGATACCGACGATCGAATCTCGGGCAAGTAACATACCGATGACAAAGGGAACAACGTATGTTGTTATGCGGTTTGGCCGATAAAGATCTTCGTAGAATATGTGGGAGCCAATATGAGCATCCAGGTTCCGCTATCGGTTATTGACCGGAGACGTGTCTCGGTCATGTCTACATAGTTCTCAAACCCGTAGGGTCCGCACGCTTAAAGTTCGGTGATGGTCGGTATTATGAGTTTTTGTGTTTTGATGTACCGAAGGTAGTTCAGAGTCCCGGATATGATCACGGACATGACAAGGAGTCTCGAAATGGTCGAGACGTTATTGGATGACTATATTCGGACACCGGAAGTGTTCCGGGTGGTTTCGGAGAAAACTGGAGTGCTAGAGGGTTACCGGAACCCCCCGGGAGAAATAGTGGGCCTTATGGGCCTTAGTGGAGAGAGAGAGGGGTGGCCTAGGGCAGGCCGCGCGCCCCTCCCCCTCTGGTCCGAATTGGACTAGGAGAGGGGGGGCGGCGCCCCCCTTTCCTTCTCCCTCTCCCCCTTCCTTTCGCCCCTCCTAGTAGGAGTAGGAAAGAGGGGAGTCCTACTCCTACTAGGAGGAGGACTCCTCCTAGCATGGCTACAGGGGTCGGCCGGCCTCCCCCCTTGCTCCTTTATATACAGGGCAGGGGGCACCTCTAAACACACAAGTTGATCTGTTGATCTCTCCCAGCCGTGTGTGGTGCCCCCTCCACCATAATCCACCTCGATCATATCATAGCGGTGCTTAGGCGAAGCCTTGCGTCGGTAGCATCATCATCATCGTCATCACGCCGTCGTGCTGACGAAACTCTCTGGCGAAGCTCTGCTGGATCAGAGCTCGCGGGACATCATCGAGTTGAACGTGTGCTGAACTCGGAGGTGTCGTGAGTTCGGTACTTGGATTGGTCGAATTGTGAAGATGTACGACTACATCAACCGCGTTGTGCTAACGCTTCCGCTTTCGGGCTATGAGGGTATGTGGACACAATCTCCCCTCTCGTTGCTATGCATCACCATGATCCTGCGTGTACGTAGGAATTTTTTTGAAATTACTACGTTCCCCAACAGCAGGGAGCCCCTCCAAGATGGGCGGCTCCCAAGGCTGACCTCACCTTCGACTCGGGGGGCCACCCCGTAACCACTGCTGGCTCGGGTGCGCTCCCAATGCTCTGCACACCCACCTTCTGCAACGTAGCAGTGACCAAGACCCTCATCGACGGTGGAGCTGGCCTCAACATGCTCTCCGTGGAAGCTTTCAGCTTGCTTCATGTACCGTACGGCCGGCTCCGCCCCACCAAGCCTTTCTCCGGAGTTGGCAGCGGTTCCACCTGCCCCTAGGGCAAATACGCCTCCCGATCACCTTAGGCACCCGTGACAACTACCGCACCGAGCTGATCGACTTCGACATCGCCCACATCGGCCTCCCGTACAATGCCATCCTCGGGTACCCAGCCCTGGCTTAGTTCATGGCAGCGACCCATCCGACCTACAACCTCATGAAGATGTCAGGGAGCAGCGGCGTCCTCACCGTGGCTGGAGACACCAAGGAGGCTCTGACGGCTCTCAAGCTCGCCTTCAGGGCCGCCGCGGTAGCATGCCCGGCTGATGGAATCGCTCCGGGGGCTAAGGGGGCTCCGCTAGGGAAAAAGAAGCAAGTGCCGGTCGAGGAGGACGGAGCCCCGGGAGCCACCTTCACCATAGGCGCCAACCTTGACCCGGACCAAAAGGAGGCATTGGTGAGGTTCCTGCACGCGAACAAGGAGGTATTCGCCTGGGAGCCCAAGCAACTGGTAGGGGTCCCGAGGGGTGTAATCGAGCATCATTTAAGGGTGTGCCCCTATGTGCGCCCTGTGAAGCAGAAGGCGCGGCGACAGTCCACGGAGAAGCAGTCCTTCATCGCCCAGGAAACCCGCAAACTACAAGCGGCAGGCGTCATCCACGAGGTCCGGTACCCGAAGTGACTGGCGAACCCCGTCATCGTGCCCAAGAAAGGCGGGAAGGAACGCATGTGCGTCGACTTCACCAACCTCAACAAAGCCTACCTTCAAGACCCGTTCCCACTTCCACGCATCGACCATATCATCGACTCCACCGCCGAGTGCGTCCTGTTGTGTTTCCTAGACGCTTTCTCGGGTTATCACCAGATCAAGATGGCGGTGGAGGACGTGGAGAAGACGACCTTCTTGACCCCGTGCAGGGTATACTGCTACACCTGCATGTCGTTCGGACTGTGCAACGCTGGGGCGACTTTTCGGCGATTGATGCACATCGCCCTAGGCCAGCAGCTCGGGAGGAATGTTGAGGCCTACGTCAATGACATTGTGGTAAAATATCGGGAGGCGAGGACTCTCATTTAGGACCTAGAGGAGACTTTCGCCAACCTGCGCCGGGTGGACTTGCGGCTCAATCCGGAGAAGTGTGTGTTCGGCGTCCCCTCTGGCAAGCTGTTGGGTTTCCTCGTATCACACAGGGGGATTGAGGTGAATCCGGAGAAGGTCAAGGCGATAGAAGACATGAGCCCACCACAGACCCTCAAGGAAATGCAGAAGCTCACGGTGTGCGTGACCTCGCTGGGGCAATTTATCTCCAAGCTGGGGGGGAGCGCGCCCTGCCGTTCTTCAAGCTGGTGAAGAAGAAGGGCCCGTTCGAATGGACCCCGGAGGCCAACCTAGCATTTCAAGACCTCAAGAGATACCTGACCAGCCCACCAGTGATGGTAGCACCTCATCCCCTTGAGCCTCTGGTGCTCTATCTTGCCGCCACGCCTCACTCCGCCAGCGCGGCGTTGGTGGCCGTCCGGGAGGAGCGCCAGGCCAAGAGCCCGCCGCGTAATGCCGCACCGTCAGCAGGAATGATACAACACCAAGACAGCGCCACTAAGGCCATGACGATGCCAGCAGATGATCAGGCCCTACAAGACGGCGTTTCTGGGTCTACGGACGCCCCGATGGGCGACCAAGCCCCTGAATTCCCCCCACCTCAGGAGGCGCCCCAACCTCTGGAGGCCTCAGGCTCCATCGATGCTCCCGTCCTCGTTGAGCACCTGATGTACTTCATCAGCACGGTGTTGCGGGACGCAAGGGCACGATATCCCATGCCATAGAAGCTTTTGCTCGCACTCCTAGTGGCCTCACGCAAGCTACGTCATTACTTCCAAGGCCACCCAATTAAGGTCGTCTAAGCCTACCCACTAGAGAGGATGCTCCGGAGCCCCAACGCCGCGGGAAGAGTCGCCGAGTGGAACATCGAACTACAGGCATTACAGCTGGAGTTCAGCACAACCAGGGTCATCAAGGGAGCCGCCCTCGCCGACTTCGTGGCGGAATGGACCGACGCTCCGGAATCTGAAGCACGCGAGAGCTGATCCCTCTCGCCAGGAAGCGAAGCGCCAGACGGCTGGGTCATGTACTTTGACAACGCTTTCACACGCCAAGGTGCAGGGGCTGGTGCCGTACTCATGTCACCCACTCAAGACAAGCTATACTACACTGTGCAGCTCTGCTTCCAGCGGGGCGAGAAGGTCTCGAACAACATCGCGGAGTACGAGGGGTTGATCGCTGGCCTCAAGGCTGCGACAGCTTTGGGGGTGAAGTGTCTCACCATCAGGGGCGACTCTCAGCTCCTCGTCAACTTCTCCAACAAGGTCTACGAGCCGAGGGATGAGCACATGGAGGCGTACCTCGCGCAGGTGCGCAAGATGGAGAAGCAATTCTTGGGCCTGGAACTGCAGCATGTGCCCCGTGGCACAAACAAGCAAGCCGATGAGATCGCCAAGAGGGTGTCAAGGCGTCAGCCCCAAGAGCCTGGCATCTTCGAGGAGCGACTCTTCAAGCCCTCGGCGGCCCCTCTATCCTCAGAGCCTTCACCGCCTTAGGAGGAACTTCCCTCGCCACCAGCCTCGGGAGCCCCCGCCTGTGGCCCGACCTCAAGAGCGCACCTGCTCCTGGCGCTCGAGCCTTAGGAGGGGTGCTGGACCGAGGAGTTCAGGGCATACTTGATGCAAGGAATGCTGTCGGAGAAGGAGGAGGACATGGAGCGCGTGGCTCGGCAACCTACGGCATACTGCATCCAAGATTGTGAGCTGTACAGAAAACGACCAAATGACATTTCCTTGCGATGCATCTCCAGGAAGCAGGGGAGCGAGCTGCTAGCTGACATACACGGCGGAGATTGCGGGCATCACTCGTTGTCACACACCCTCATTGGCAAGGCGTTCGGCAACGGGTTCTACTGGCCCACGACACTCAGCGACGCAAGTGAGCTGGTAAGATTCTGCGAGGCCTGCCAGTTCCATGCCAAGCAAATCCACTAGCCTGCCCAGGGCCTCCAAACTATCCCACTCTCGTGGCCGTTCGCGGTCTGGGGGCTGGATATCCTGGGTCCGTTCCCTCGAGCGCCTGGGGGCTACCGCTACCTCCACGTCGCCATCGACAAGTTCACCAAATGGGCAGAGGTGGAGGCCGTCCGCACCATCCCAGCTGGGTCCGCAGTTAAGTTCATCAAGGGACTCGTGAGCCGGTTTGGGGTCCCTAACCATATCATCACCGACAACGGCTCGCAGTTCACTAGCAATCTCTTCAAGACATAATCTGCTAACCTTGGAATGCAAATATGCTACGCCTCAGTGGCACACCCCAGGAGCAATGGCCAAGCCGAGCGCGCCAACGCAGAGATTTGCAGAGGCCTCAAAACCAGGACCTTCAAGAAGAAGCTCGAGGCCTGGGTAGGGGCTGGCACGACGAGCTCCAGTCCGTGCTATGGTCCATCCACACCACCGCCACCAAGCCAACAAGCGAGACCCCGTTCTTCCTTGTCTATAGAGCCGAAGCGGTTCTCCCTCACGAGGTCAGGCATCGCTCCGCGCGGGTCCTGACGTTTGACGAGGCACGTCAAAACGCCATGCGGGGGATGGACCTCGTGTTGGGGGAGGAACACCGCCACCAAGCCTTGCTCCGAGCGGCAAGGTACCAGCAGGCGCTCCAACGGTATCACTCCCGCAGCGTCCGCTCCAGGACGCTCGAGGTGGGCGATCTCGTCCTGAGGCGGGTGCTCTCCAGGGAAGGGCTGCATAATCTCTCACCCATGTGGGAGGGCCCGTTTAGGATTGCCTGCGTCTCCAGGCCTAGCGCAGCGTGCCTGTAGACCCAGGATGGGATCCCCATCCAAAACACCTGGAACATCCAGCACCTCCGGAAGTTCTACCCATGAAGCAAGGCCCAGTGCCTGTGAAGGTCTCTGCTCGTGACACTCTCAGGTAATAATGAGTGGGTTGTACATGCCCTGGAGTCTCCGGAGTGCCGCCCTCGGGCCTCGGGGGATCCCTCCCACGTCCTAGTGGCAGCACTTAGCTCCGCGCTGGTGAGAAGACTAGACTAGGTGCTGGACGCAGCTGTTCATTTGCTTTATGTAGTTGACTTATCCCCCCCCCCCTTTTAATGGAATTTGAAGTTCTGGCGTTTCTCGATTGCTTGGTTGAATCCCTCCTTCTCTTTGCTTCTTGCCTCAGTTCTTTGCTTTGCGCCCTGGAGGGCGGCAGTTGCCCGACGCTCTCCCTCGCGCGCCTCGCATGGGGGCTGGGCAGGTGTGTGCATGCGCCAGGCTAACTCGGTCACGGGAACACCTCGCCAAAGCCCTGTCGCTGCAGAGCTTCGGCTCCCCTGATCTTCGCGAGGCACCCTCGATTGAGCTCGTGATCGGCGCACCATCCTAAGTCCGTGCCCCACGGGTACCGCGACCTGGTGCGCTAGGCCATGATCATCCCATGCCTGAGGCCTCGTGCAAGGAGGGATAAGGATTTCCTAATGAATTTTCGCAGCTTTGAGATGTCTCCCGAGGTCAGCGGCTCTCGAGTCAGCAGTAGGGAAGCCTCACCAGATGCTAGGAGGCGTGCACCCTCGCGAGGTGGAAACTACCTCGGATGTATCAAGCTAAGTTATCCCTCTACGCACACATGAAGCACAGATGCCGCAACACAACCCAGAAACAGTAAACATAGCATGAGCAACATAAGCATTACGGTTCATTACATGCCCTCGCATGGCCCCATACTTGTTTCTTGGAATACATGAAGGAAAGGACGGGCAAAAGCGGCTTTACACCCACAACTGCTCACAAGGATTGGCTCCCAGCGCCCCCCCCCCCGGACTCAGCCGGATCCCTCCTCGTGCTTCACTAGGGCGTGGCGACGGGACGACCCGCCACCGTCCTCGAAGCGAGCCCGACGACGTGGCGGCCGGTCATAGCCGCCACTCCTGGAGCTTTCGCCAGAGGAGAAGCCGCCGCTGCTGGACGAGTCGTGGCCGTCGCCGAGGGCAAGTTCACCCTCATCCTCGTCACGGCCATCGCCAAGGCCAAGCACTTTGTCACTATCACTGTCTTTAGGGCAGCACCCAGCGCGGCGACCGTCTTCCCCGAACACCCTCACGAAGAGGGTCGCGGCACCGTCGTACTTGAAGTGGAGGGTGCACCACCTGCTTAGACCGCGCGCGGGGGGAAATGTCTGCCAGCCGGGGCCAGGGCTACATTGCCCATGATAGAGACCTCCACCGCGACCCACGAGGCCTTGCTGAAGTAGCCGTCCGCCTGCAGCCAGAGGCCGCAAGGGCCAGTGGTCGTCAGCTCACCGGCAAAGGAGTGCGAAAGCTGGAGCCATGTGCCGGCCGGGTTCTCCGACCACACAACGAACTCTAGCAGCACCTCCGCTGAGTGGACGCGCGGTCGGGGAGGCCGGGCGACCTTGGTGCGCCTCCCTTTGTTGGCGGGACTGCCATGTCTCGGGCGGCTCCCGCCGCAGGAGGAGACGCCACCGCAGCGGCCAGAGATGGCGCCGGACCCTGAAGAAGTTCGTCCGCGCCTGCGAGGGACCATAGCGGGGGTTACGGCGTGCTTGCGGGGGCGACCACGCCCCCTCTTAGGCGGTGGCGAACCGGGCCCCTCCCGACGAGCCTTCCCCTTCTCTGCGGCCGAGAACCTCTTCGTCGGCGCCATGGGTGCCGCAGCAAGGCAGTAAAGCAAGGAGGGAGGAGAAAAAGCAGGCGGAATGGAGGAGGAGATGAGCGACGAGGCTCCGCCCCTCTCCTCATTTACATCTAGAAGGAGGCCAACCGCTGGCCTCCACGATCGCAGGTAATGATGGTTTTCTTCTGCATGTAGCAGGGTCTCGTCAAGTCGAACAGTTGTTGAGGCAGCAAGGGGAAGCGGAGGCACCCAGGACCTATCAATTGCCATGCCTCGACCAAGGCCGCAAGCGGTCGGGGCCCGCGGCGCTCCGCACTTGCCCCTTGGCTTCGCCTCGAAGCCAAGTCCGAGTGCGCCTTGGGCCCGGGGACTACTGTCGGCGTCCTGGGAATGGGGGTACCCAGACTTGCCGGCCTACGGCCCACGGCGTGGCTCTACCAACGGCCCGGTATGGCTCAGCTTCAACAACAACTGCTCAAGACCCTCGCGAGGGGCCAAGCCTCGTGAGGCGGATGACGCCAAGACCTCCCTGGGATGGTCTCACCAAGCTTGCTCCTGAGGAGCGGAGATATATATGCAAGGGGCACCTCGCGAGGTTCACATGACGTGAGCCGTGACGACAAAGGCCAGGCGGGCGCCAGCGGGCGCAGTGTACCAGTTTCCTCTTTGGTGCTAAAGAGGCAAGCGCATGCGAGGAGTCCCAAGGCATCAGGCAAAGGTTTCCATATGGGTGCAACGAGACCAAGACTAGCAGGACGGCAGGACGGAGGTCATCGTGGAGCCGACAGCTGCATCACCACCGGAGCCTTTGGCAGGCGAAGACCACCTTTTGTCAGGATAGCTTGTACTGGTTGTCTCCCTTCAAAATTGTCCATTGTAGGATCCCTTTCCGCCTAACATTTGGGAAGAGGACCAGGGCCCCTATAAATAGGACTAGCCATCACCATAGAAGGGGACGGATCATCGAGACAACCCTCGTATGCATCAGCTCACCGAGCTCGAGAACACCTCTCCTCAGGAGGCTGTTCATACCTTGTACCGGTTCATCCTCAGCCTACAAGGCAATCCACCACACCACACTGGAGTAGGGTATTACACCACAACGGTGGCCCGGACCAGTATAAACTCTCGTGTCTCTTGTCTCTTGTTCCTTGGGTTCGGCGAGCTAGGCCTTGAGATTGTTGTGCGGGCGAGCTAGGGGGAGAGAGTCCTTCGTGCGCACCCCAGAGTTCGAACCTCAAGGGTTTGCCGGAACCCAGAATCTGACACGGCCGCAGTCAAATTCGACTCAACTAAAGTAGGAGAAACAGACACCCGCCAGCCACCTTTATGACAAACTAGTTGCAGGTCTCTGGGTGGAACCGGTCTCATGAACGTGGTCATGTAAGGTTGGTCTGGGCCGCTTCATCCAACAACACCGTCGAATCAAAATAAGACATTGGTGGTAAGCAGTATGATGATCACCGCCCACAACTCTTTGTGTTCTACTCGTGCATATGATCTACTCGTAGATGTGGCTCGGATGCCACTGTTGAGAAACGTAGCATGCAATTTCAAAAAAAATCCTATGCTCACGCAAGATCTATCTAGGAGATGCATAGCAACAAGAGGGGAAGAGTGTGTTTGTGTACCCATGTACACCGAAAGCGGAAGCGTTTGACAACACGGTTGATGTAGTTGAACTTCTTCTAGCTCCGACCGATCAAGCACTGAATGTACGGCACCTCCGAGTTTTGTACACGTTCAGCTCGGGGACATCGCTCGCCTTCTTGATCCAGCAAGGTGTCGAGGCAGTAGATGAGTTCTATTGGGGATATAACTACTGGGTATGAACCGCCCAGGAGAGGCCGGGTCATACCACTGGCGACTTATCAATGAATATGGCGGGTCATAGCAAGCCCATTAATGGTCCAAGACCCAGAGGGGACTTGAGGCCCGAGGGGATGAACCGCCACATGAATAACTTGTATTGTAAGGCAAGATTAGTTAGTCACCGAGCCAGACATGATGTGTATGAGCCGGCCGGGACTCTGTAAGCCGCTGGGCATCAACCTATGTATATAAAGGGGTGACCCAGCGGCGGGTTAACTCAAGAAACAAGAGATCGAGAACTAGGTCAAGCATAGTCACTCCCTGGTAATCGAACCCCAAGCAATACAATCCCAAAACTGGAGTAAACCTTTACCTCCACCGCGAGGGGCCGAACTAGTATAAACTCTCTGTATCCTTTGTCCCAGTTGACCCCTTTAAGCTAACCTAGTTGCAATGGCTCCACAACTAAGTCCTTTCGCTAGGACATCTGCCGTGTTAAGTCCACGACAGTTGGCGCACACCATGGGGCCAGCGCACGGTGGTTTCGAGTTCTTGAAGGGCAACTTCACACGGATCAAGGGATACGCTGTGGGCCGGATGACCAAGAGTCGTCGCGCAAGCTCTACATCAACGACGCTGGCTGGGGCCCCGAGGCCGGCTCAATTGAGTACAGGTACCGAGTCCCCTTCGGCGGAATCCACATCTTCACCGGCAAGATCGGCGAATCGGTCCCTGAGCCAGACACCTGCACTGACATCATCGAGAAGGCTCAGCGTGCATGATCCGCCAAGGTTCAACCCACCGTGAAGAACGCCTTTGTTGGTTTCATCCATGGGGCGGAATTTGAGGAAGGATCTGTGTCTGGTGGTGAGGCAGCCATCTACTCTGATGGTGAATCGTCAACCGGTGAGACCAATTCAATGTATCAACTGCAAGACGGCCGGCTTGGGGGCTTTTCCGATGGCGATAGTATTCCAGACACTATGAGCCGCCGAACAGGGTTGCGATCTTCATGGCCGGTACACAGCCGGTGCTCGGCTCAACGACCGCCGTGGCTATGACCTCCAGCTCAACGGCTACAGCGACGGCTGGCGCTAGCGGCTCTGCGCGCCCACGGCTCAAGTTCTGATAGAGTTGTTGGAAGCTTTGGTGACTTTGATGGGGGTGGAGGTGACCCCGGACACTTAGGAATAGCATAAGGTTGATGTGGCAAAGCTACGAGGTGATATAGCTCAAGCAAAGGAGGAGCTGGCGGCTGAGAACACTAGGATGGTTACGGAGCGAGCTGCTTTGGACGCTCATGCACAATGGATTCAGGCAGAGTCTTTCCGGCTTACCTTGGATCAAAACGCTTCGAATGCTATCATGAGAAGGAGACACCAAAGTCGCTTACCTTTGGTTTATGATGCGAGAAACCTCTTCAACATGCCTGGGGCAGGGACCAGTGACTTGTCTGTGGTGAACCGGGTGGTTGAGGCACCCGTGATTGGAGCGCTGGTTCAGGCGCGTGCTGTGGATTCGCCTCGATTGGATATTACTCCGCCTCGGCATGTTCCGACGCCGCCGGGTCATTATTCTAAACCCTTGGAGAACATGATTGTTGTGGCGACGCGATTGGCGGCTCTCCCAGTTGAAGGCAAGTCTCCAGCATCAATAGAGACACGGAGGGCCAGAGAGCTTCTTCAGACAGCTGTGGCTCAACAGGCGGCTTATTCTTGTAGTGGCGAGCAGATTCACTCAACCCCTCGACCAAGCCGGAGTTATAGCACGCACATTGACTCGCCAGCAGTTTCAAGCAGTGAGAAACACCGTAACCAGCCTCATAGGCATGACCCAGCGTGCGGTGGAAATGATGCCCAGACTTTGGTTGATTAGGGCACGGCACGTCAGGAGGCGGAGTTGGTGGCTCAGCTAGCGGCTCAACGGCAATCCCCGGTCTATCCGTCAGCGTCTGTGGAGGCAGGACTGACCTCTAGAACCCTGGGTGTGCCATGTTTAGTGCTGGCTCTATGCAACGAGCGTTTGCCTAAGGATTTCAAGGGCCCTCAAAACGTGCCTAATTACATAGTGGATTAACCCCCGGAGGCTTGGATCGAGAGCTATGAGATGGCTATGGAGATGTTGGATGTTAGTGATGTTGCATGTGCTAAGTATTTCACCATGATGTTGGATGGGCCGGCTCATACTTGGTTGAAAGGGCTACCGGCTAACTCCATTAGATCATGGGAAAAGTTGAAATCACGTTTCATCCAAAAATTTAAAGACACATGCAAGCAACCCATGTCAATCCTAGATTTAGACTCTTGTGTCCAAGGCGAGGGTGAGTCGACAACCAATTGGGTGCGTTGGATCTCAGCTGTCATACATACATCGGATAGTATTAATGCCGGTTCAGTAGTCCAGATGTTGGAAAAGAATTGTCGTTTCCTTCCCCTTAAGCAGAAACTGGGTGGCTTAAACACCATTGCAATGACATGGGAGAGCTCATGGCGGCTCTTGTCAAATATGCCGACTCTGATAGCACTAAAGACCCCGACTCGGATGAGGAGAAGTATGGTAAGGGGGAGAAGAGTGGCAATGCGAAGGGACAGCGGCATAACACGGCGGGTCACGATGGCAATGGTAAACGCAAGGCTGAGGGCGGTTTAGACTTTGTGGCCTACACCAATACGCAGAACAATAATCAGCGTCGGAAGGGAAAGCTGCCCCGGCTTGGTGGGCCAAAGTTCAACCTGGAGGCGATGATGAATCAGCCTTGCCCGAAGCATGGTACGCACGAGAAGCCGGCCAATCATCTATGGAAGGATTGCTTCATCATGAGGGAGTACAGAAATTCCAATCTTTTCCAGAACAATCATGGCCCAAATGGCGTTTCAGGATCCGGCTCTCACGGGCCTGGCTTTGGTGGAGGCGGCTCAAGTTCTGGTTTCCAGGGCCAAGGAAAGCAAGGTGGTTTCAATCAACAGTCTGGTCAAGGGAATCAGTAGCAGCAATCTAGTTATCAGAGTAACCTAAAGCAGTTTAATAGTAGACAATATCATGTGTTCACCATGAGTTTATGCAAACGAGATCAGAAGATTCATAAAAGGGCGGTGAGCGCAGTTGAGCCGGTGGTTCCCTGTTTCTTGCGATGGTCTGAACATCCTATTCTTTGGAGCTGTGAGGATCACCCGCCCCGGGTTAACAATCCGGGTTAGTTGGCTTTGGTGGTTGCACCTCAGGTTGGAGGGTACAAGTTCACTAAAGTACTCATGGATGGAGGCAGCAGCATCAATATCCTTTACTATGATACTTTCCGTCGTATGGGCTTGACTGATAAGGATCTTAAGCCATCTAATACTGTCTTTAATGGAGTGGTGCCTAGTAAGTCGGCGTATCCCATGGGAAAGATAGCTTTGGAGGTGGCTTTTGGTGATGAGCATGATCCCAGAGCAGAGACATTGACCTTTGAAGTGGTTAAGATTAAGAGCCCTTATCATGCCTTGTTTGGGCGGTTGGCTTATGCCAAGTTTATGGCAAGGCCTTGTTATATTTATCTGCAGCTCAAGATGCCGGGTTACAAGGGCATCATCACTGTGCATGGCAACAGGAAGATAGCCTTGGAATGTGAAGAAGGTGATGCTGCTTATGCTGAGTCTATTTGTGCAACAAAAGAGTTGAAGTTTTATAAAGATAATGTTGACCCGGCGGATATGACACCTTTGAAGAAGCCAACCACAGAGCATGACCCCTTGTTGAAGTTTAAGTCAGCAGATGACACTAAGTTGATTGACTTTATTCCTGGCGACTCATCTAAGTAGTTCATGTATCAGTGCTAATTTGGATCCAAAATAGGAAAGCGCTCTCATCGAGTTCATTCGTGAGAACCAGGACATCTTTGCATGGAAGCCTTTAGACATGCCAGGTGTACCGAGAGAACTCGCTGAGCACACTCTCAATATTGATCCAAAGTTTAAACTGGTTAAACAATTCCTTCATCGCTTTAATGAAGAGAGGCATAAGGCCATTGGTGAAGAAGTGGCTAGGCTCCTGGCAGCTGGGTTCATTGTTGAAGTTTTTCATCCTAAATGGTTGGCTAACCCGGTGCTGGTACTTAAGAAAAATGGTACCTTGCATATGTGTGTGGACTACACAGACCTTAATAAAGCATGCCCGGTCGATCCTTTCGCTCTCCCTCGTATTGACAAGATTATTGATGCAACGACGGGTTGTGAATGTTTGAGTTTCTTGGATGCCTATTCAGGGTATCATCATATCAAGATGGCAGTTAAGGAACAGGAGAAGACAACCTTCATCACTCCCTTTGGAGCCTTCTTCTATGTGTCTATGCCTTTTGGGCTCAAGAGTGCCCAGGCGACTTACCAGTGGTGTGTTCAAAATTGCCTTCATGGTCAGATTGGGCGCAATGTTCATACTTATGTGGATGATATTGTGGTGAAATCAAGAAGAAATATACTTTGATAGATGATTTGAAAGAGACCTTTGACAATCTCCGGGTTTACAAGATGATGCTTAACCCGGCCAAATGTGTTTTTGGTGTACCAGCAGGCAAGCTCTTGGGTTTTCTGGTTTCTGAACGGGGTATTGAAGCTAACCCGGAGAAAATCAAGGCTATCAATTCCTTGGCTAAACCGGCGTGTATTAATGATGTTAAGCGTCTGGCGGGTCGTATTGCGGCCTTAAGCCGGTTGGGTGAAAAAGCTATCCCTCTATACTAGATGATGAAGAAAACATATCACTTTGTTTGGAGTGATGCTGCTGATCAGGCGTTGGAAGCCCTGAAGAAACAGTTAGCTGAGCCACCGATCCTTGCTGCTCCTATTAACAAGGAGCCATTGTTGTTATATGTGGCTGCTAATAGTCGAGCTGTCAGTGTGGCGATTTTTGTGGAACGGAAGGAGTCAGGCAAGGAGTATCCAGTTCAACGGCCAGTTTATTATATCAGTGAGGTTCTCATTGAATCCAAGCAGAGGTATCCACATTGGCAGAAACTGGTATATGGAGTGTTCATGGCTAGTCTTAAGTTGAAGCAGTATTTCCTTGGTCATCCCATCACTTTGGTGAGTTCTGCTCCCTTGGGGATATTATTCAAAACAGAGAAGCCACAGGTCGGGTAGCCAAATGGGCCATTGAGCTCGGACCCCATGGTTTGAAGTATATGCCTCGGACGGCTATCAAGTCTCAAGCGCTTGTGGATTTTATCAATGACTGGACTGAGCTGCAGATGCCTGAGAAGAAGCCGGATAGCACATATTGGACTATTCACTTCAATGGATCCAGGCAGTTGGAAGGCTCAGGGGCTGGTGTGATAGCCTAGCTTATTAGGGACGATAGACCATTCATATCAATAAGGAATTCCTTCTTTTCCGGGAGCCCATTCGGAAAGAACTCCAAAGTTAAGCGTTCTCAGCTTGGAGTAGTTTTAGGATGGGTGACCGACCGGGAAGTTGCTCCCGGGTGTGCACGAGTGAGGAAAAAGTGCGCAAAAAAGACTAGTATTGATCTGTGGGGCCAGTGTCGGTGTCAAAACCGGCGGATCTCGGGTAGGGGGTCCCGAACTGTGCGTCTAGGCGGATGGTAATAGGAGACAAGGGACACAATGTTTTTACCCAGGTTCGGGCCCTCTCGGTGGAGGTAAAACCCTACTCCTGCTTGATTTATATTGATGATATGGGTAGTACAAGAGTAGATCTACCACGAGATCAAGGAGGCTAAACACTAGAAGCTAGCCTATGGTATGATTGTTGTTCGTCCTACGGACTAAAACCCTCCGGTTTATATAGACACCAGAGAGGGCTAGGGTTACACAGAGTCGGTTACAATGGTAGGAGATCTACATATCCGTATCGCCAAGCTTGCCTTCCATGCCAAGGAAAGTCCCATCCGGACACGGGACGAAGTCTTCAATCTTGTATCTTCATAGTCTTGGAGTCCGGCCAAAGATGATAGTTCGGCTATCCGGACACCCCCTAGTCCAGGACTCCCTCAGTAGCCCCTGAACCAGGCTTCAATGATGACGAGTTCGGCGCGCACATTGTCTTCGGCATTGCAAGGCGGGTTCCTCCTCCGAATAAATCATAGAAGGTTTTGAACACCAGGATAGTGTCTGGCTCTGCAAAATAAATTCCACATACCACCGTAGAGAGAATAATATTTACACTAGTTCAATCTGCTGACGTATTCCATGGCGTGACATCACACCGCAGCCAAGCTTTTACTCGAATCGTTTTTACTGTTCCACCTCAGCACGTTTAGCGAAGCGCTTTCCTCGACACGTCTTGTCAAAGCAGAGATCGTGTCCCCTTATTCCGAGATTCTCATCAATACGGGCGTGGGTAACCCAACCACGCCATTGATTGCGGCGCTTGGGAGATAAGCGAGTTTTATCAGGCTGGTGGGGACGCATAGCTTTGTCCGCCAATATATAAGGGGATAAGGATCCACCTTTTTACCTACGCCTTCTTCCTCCTTTGCTTATCCATCTCCGCGCACTCGAGCTCCAGCGCCCAAGTCCGCACATCTTGCCTCGACCTTCTCCAACCATGTCCGGAGCGGGAGGCAAGTGGTTGGCCTCCTCCGTCACGGAGGGGCACATCAAAAAGTTAAGGAAAGCCAGATACCTACACAATGATATCACGCACCGGCTTCCAGACGAGGGGCAGCTCGTCCCCACCCCCAGGCCCCATGAGAGGGTGGTGTTCCTCACCCACATCCTCCGCGGACTAGGTTTTTCACTTCACCCATTTGTCCGGGGGCTCATGTTCTACTATGGCCTGGATTTCCACGATCTGGCCCCGAATTTCATCCTCAACATCTCGGCGTTCATCGTCGTGTGCGAGGCCTTCCTCTGCATCCAGCCCCACTTTGGCTTATGTCTCAAGACCTTCAATGTCAAGCCGAAGGTAGTGGGCGTCCGCCAAGCAGAGTGCAGAGGTGCCATGGTGGGCAAGATGCCCAATGTCCTATGGCTCGAGGGCTCCTTTGTGGAGACCATAAAGGGGTGGCAATCGGGGTGGTTCTATATCACCGAGCCGCGTGACCCTGAATGGGCAGCGGCCCCCGAATTCAGATCTGGCATCCCCACACGGCTCACCTCTTGGAAAGAGAAGGGCCTATCATGGGGTGATTCGGAGGAGCTGACCGGACTCCAATCCTGCGTCCAAACTTTGGTGAACAAGAAGCTCAAGCTTGTCAACATAGTCCATGTCATGCTCATCCGCCGGATCCTCCCGTGCCAGGAGCGGGCTTTTAATTTGTGGGAGTTTGATCCGGCACAGCACCAAACCTTAAGCAAGCTCTTCGACATTACGTACGAAGATGCCTGGAAGGTGCTGTTTAAGGGCGCCGAGGCCCCCGCATCCGCTACCGAAGATCGCGGATTCAGCTCGCAGCGTCCAGCCGGCGAGGTAAGCTATTCCACCCTTTACGGGGCGTTTGTTTTTCATAGTTTGACTCTATGCGGGATCTAAACTCCCTTTACCTTTAACATGCCTGGCAGAAGACGTCCGGGCAGGTTAACTGTCCGGCTCCCTTGCCAGAAGACCCAGCGGATGCCCGATTAACGGGACTGCTGGCTCCGGCGCCTTACGTGGTGCCGGAGAAGAAGGCCAAGAAGAAGGCCACGGGAACTCGGAGGAGTTCTCGGCGCCAGGTGTTATCGGACTCATCGTCCGATGACTCCGAGGCGGACTCCTCCCGCGAAGACGAGGAGGAGAAGAAAGAGGCCTCTCCCCCAGCGGGAGGTGAGAAGAAGAGGAAGGCTTCCCCAACGGGGGAGGCCGGAGGGTCCAAGAAGGGAAGCACCCTTCTTCCGGATTGTTCCACCAACGCCGACGATGGTGAAGAGGAGTGGCCCTCGAGGGTCAAGCCCCTGGCGAGATCGTAAGTGTCTGGATTCCATAACAACTCGCGATTTCTCTTTTGTCGCATAGTGTCTTCTAACACCGAATACAACCATGTAGCCCGCCCAAGGACGATCTCCCCGCTTCGTCGAGCGGGTCCCTGGGTCCGTCGGATGTGAATAGCACTTCACTTCCGGCCGCCTCCTCCCCCCGTGACATAGACAATGCTGAGGTGGGGTCCCAGAAGGGGCCCAACGAGGAGGAGGAGGTCCCGGAGGTGCCGTAGGGCAACCTTCCGGACTTTGGACCGGACTCTGCACCGGAACCTTTAGTGGTTCCGGAGTCCGGCGGGCGGCCCCTTCGTAAGAAGGGCGAGACTGCGACGCCGGTGACCTCCGTCCAACCGGAGGCGCCGGATAGTTTGCTGGAGGCGCTCAATGGCGCTTCCATCGACGAGGAGCACCGCACTGTCATGAGGTGCGGTGATTCAGAAGGTTCAGTCCGCTAAGAGCGGGCTGACTGAAGCCTGCTCCAGCCTTCTAACAGGCTTTGAGGTAAGTAATTTAAGATATGTAAAAGTAGTACCGCATAGACAGTAGCCCCTGATGCTCAGTTTGGTGTTCGGAAAGAAAAACCGAACTGAGGATCTAAAAAGATATACGCAGGAGTCTAACGCAAATATGTCAATATGGGAATGCAGACTGCGCTGCTGACCTCTGCCGCACTGACTGCGGAGGTCAATGCATTGAAGCAGAGCGTCGAGCGGTCCGAGAACGAGCTCGGCCGTGCCAAGAAGCAGCTCGAGGACAAGGAAGGTAAGTAATACCTTATTAAAGTAATACCTTATAGAAAAGGATTTGGTTGCAAAAAATGACAGGGATAACGTGGGTATTGCAGGGGCCACGAACGAGGTGGCGACCCTGAAGGAAGCGGTGTCTGAGGCCGAACGCAATGCGGCCGCGGAACGCACCAAGCGAGAGAAGCAGGAGACGCGGGTGGCGGAGGTGTGGCAAGAGCTCCAGACTCTCGTGGAGAAACACGAGAGTTTGGAGCGTGACTCGAAGACTCGAGAGTCCGAGCTCGCCTCGGCTCTTGAGAGTGCCAAATCCGCCAAGAACGAAGCCCAAAAAGCCCTCCAGGAAATTGAGGCGATAAAGAAGATAGCGGCAGGTAAGGCATTCTTCATGCAAAGCAAGCACGTGAAAGTGAATTACTTGTTACTTACCCGAATCTGGAGCTCTCCAGGAGCATTCGCAGATCTGCCCCGCAGTGTGTCCGATGCTGCCGCATTCTACCAGGCCGAGGAGGGGAGCTCGACGGAAAAGGTGTTCTGGTCTCAGTATGCTGAGGCCGGACATCCGATGCCCCTGAGCGACCAGCTGAAGCAGTTGGTCGAGCTCCACAAGGTGGCCGAACAGGCCATGAAGGGCCTCATAGTTCGGTTGTGGCCCAAACAAGCCATGCCTGGGAGCTATTCGGTCTGGTGCGGCGGCTGGTGGACGCCTGTCCATGGGTTGAAGTCATCAAGCACTCCGCCTGCATTGAAGGTGCCCGTCGGGCCCTTGCCCGTGCTAAAGTGCACTGGGGCAGGATGGACGCCGAGAAGCTTGTGACGGACGCGCCACCGCCGGGCAAGGAGTATCGCACGCCCGAGATGTATTATAAGGGTGTCCTGAAGGGTGCCCGCCTTATAGCGGGTGAATGCTCCAAAGATGTAATTTTTTAATAGACTGGCATTTTGTTATCCTGTGCGCTGAAAACTTTGTTCATATGCGCTAAGCAACGCTTGTTAATTTAAAATATTACCTTCTGTGCGGCCGTTTATCAAATCTGAGAGATGGCAAGTCGTTGGCTTCAGCCCCCATGCCACGCGTGCTGGGGTGTTCGGGATAAACTTGAGCGCTCTTGTTCCCATTTTTGGGTCCTTCGAGGGAGGCGCTCAACACAACGAACGAGGCAACCGGACTTATAATGCTTGAACACTCCCACTTAGCCATAGAATTCTATAATTTTAAATTTCGGCGAAGCCCCTAGTGTTCGGAAGACCGAATTCGGGGCGCTATCCACGCCTGGGCCGGACAAAGCCGGCTCCTCGCTCTAAGCGGCATAAGTCTTTAGGGACTCGAAAAAACCTCTCGAACAGCGACCAGCTCTCGCCTTATCATGACGGTCAGTTTTAGCTTTCTCCATTGAGGTGCTCAACCCAGCTCAACCAGGGCACAATCGCAGTGGTTCTCCCAGCGCTACCTTAGCTGATGTAACGGAACGTAAGGTACCAAAACATGGGAGCCGGGCAAACCCAACTATTGACCCAAGACATGATTCGGAGCCGATGCATATAATGCTATAAGTTCGGGGTGCCGCACTTGTGAAAGTGTTCGGACTTATCACACCATACTTCGGGGAACTTAAGCCCCTGGTGTATTTGGCCGTACCAAAGCGTACGGGTGCAACATGTCATAAGTGAACATATATAGAAAAAAAGGAATGCAATGATAGGGAAAAAGCGATGCATTATTTATTCAAAAAATACTATGATGAAAGCAGAATGATATAAATAGTGCGATAAGCAAGGGATGGGACTATTTAACATGTCCTCCTCCAGGGGTAGGCTGCGGAATGGTATGTAAAACAGGTATAATGCTCGTAATGGAGACCACCTGGATACTAGACGTAGCTTTTCTGCTTCCCTGGCTGTTGCATCGTGAGCTCGGCAAGTCTACTGCCGGACAAGGCTTCTGGAAAACGGAGTCCTGAGAATAAGAAAGAAAAATAAAGGAATGACACATTTGGGAGCCCCTGGTGTGGTTGAGCCGCACTCTGGGCATTCCGTGGTCGTGCCCCTCCCCTGTGCCCATGGTATCTCCGGAGCGTAGTTATGTACGCGTGGCACTGGTTTCGCGATTTCGCGAGGGCTGGGGTTGGGGCCGTATTGCTACGCGTGCTCGGAACGTGCCAGGTGGTCTTGTTGTAGGTTACTCCGGGCGCGCTTGACAATGTCCGGCCGCTTAACAGCCGAACTCGAGAATTGCCTTAAGAGGCTGCTTTGTACTTCCGCCGCGAGAGCCGCTGTATGCTCCTCCGTTCGGAGAGAGCGTTCGGTGTTTTTGTTGACCGTAATGACTCCTCGAGGGCCTGGCATCTTGAGCTTGAGGTATGCGTAGTGCGTAACCGCATTGAACTTTGCAAATGTGGTTCGCCCGAGCAGTGCATGATAGCCGCTGCGGAACGGGACTATGTCGAAGATTAACTCCTCGCTTCGGAAGTTATCCGGGGATCCGAAGACCACTTCAAGTGTAACTGAGCCTGTAAAATTGGCCTCTACACCTGGTATGACGCCTTTAAAGGTCGTTTTTGTGGGTTTAATCCTTGACGGTTCTATGCCCATCTTGTGCACTGTATCCTGATAAAGTAGGTTCAGGCTACTGCCGCCATCCATCAGGACTCTAGTGAGGTGAAATCCCTCGTCGATTGGGTCTAGAACCAATGCGGCGAATCCGCCATGGCGGATGCTGGTGGGGTGGTCCCTTCGATCAAAAGTGATCGGGCAGGAGGACCACGGATTGAACTTTGGGGCGACTGGCTCCATCGCGTATACGTCCCTGAGTGCACGCTTCCGCTCCCTTTTGGGTATGTGGGCTGCATATATCATGTTCACCGTCCGCACTTGTGGGGGGAAACCCTTCTGTCGTCTATTGTTCGGCGGCCGCGTCTCCTCCTCGTCATCGCTATGCAGCCCCTTGTCATTATTTTCGGCAATTAACTTGCCTGCCTGCTTGAACACCCAACAATCCCTGTTGGTGTGATTGGCTGGCTTTTCGGGGGTGCCGTGTATCTGGCACAAGCGATCGAGTATTCGGTCCAAATTGGACGGGCCCGGAGTATTTCTTTTGAATGGCTTTTTCCACTGACCGGGTTTAGAGCCTCTGAATCCGGCATTGACTGCCGTATCTTCAGTATTATCGCCGTTAATGCGGCGCTTGTGCTTATTGCGACGCGACCTGCCATTGCTGTCCTTGGTATCCGAACTACCAGAGTTTTTGGTCAGGTTGTTACTGCGAGCTAGCCAGCTGTCCTCTCCCGCGCAGAAGCGGGTCATGAGTGATGTGAGGGCTGCCATGGATTTCGGCTTTTCCTGTCCTAGGTGCCGGGCAAGCCACTCGTCGCGGATGTTATGTTTGAAGGCTGCAAGGGCCTTGCATCCGGATAGTCGATGATTTGATTTTTCTTGGTTAAGAATCGTGTCTAGAATTGTTTGGCTGATTCGTCTGGCTGTTGAATTATGTGGCTTAGGTCATCGGTGTCTGGTGGTCGCACATATGTGCCCTGGAAGTTATCAAGGAATGCGGCTTCCAGGTCTTCCCAACACCCAATTGATTCTGCTGGCAAGCTGTTGAGCCAATGCCGAGCTGGTCCTTTAAGCTTGAGTGGGAGGTATTTGATGGCATGTAGATCATCACCGCGGGCCATGTGGATGTGAAGGAGATAGTCCTCAATCCAAACCGCAGGATCTGTTGTGCCGTCGTATGATTCAGTGTTCACGGGTTTGAAACCCTCGGGGATTTGATGATCCATTACTTCGTCTGTGAAGCATAGTGGGTGTGCGGCGCCTCTATATTGGGCTATATCACGACGCAGCTCAAACGAGCTTCGTCTACTGTGTTCGGCCCGGCCGGAATTGTTGTATCCGGCATGACGGTTGTCGTCATGTATCGTGGGGCGCCCACGCGATCCGTAGATCGATCTTGTTTGTCTTGCCTTATCCTCCAATATGTCTCGCAAGTCCGGCGCATTCCCCCGTGGCTTTGTACTTTTCGAGCGACGCCGGGGTGCGGCTTTAGTGGAGGGCCTAGAGGCCTCTCTGTCACGGCCACGAGGTGGCCGGTCGTCCGTATTGTGCGCTGGTGATGTATGTTTATGTGCTTCCTCCTCTAATCGGGGTAGCATCTTGCGTTTGGGGTAGCTTTTGGAGGGGCGTTCGAGTTCATACTCTTCGGCCGCAAGGACTTCAGTCCATCTGTCGGCTAGCAAGTCTTGGTCAGCTCTAAGATGTTGCTGCTTTTTCTTGAGGCTGCTTGCCGTGGCCATAAGCCTGCATTTGGAACGCTCTTGTTCGACGGGATCCTCAGGCACGACAAATTCGTCGTCGTCGAGGCTTGCCTCGTCTCCGGAGGGAGGCATATAATTATCGTCCTCTACCTCTCTGTCTGCCGCTCTCTCATGAGGGCTGGCTTCTCCATCCTCCTGTGCTGAATCTTGCTGGAGGGGGTTGTCTTCGGCACTGTCCGGGGTGTTATTGTCTCCAGTGCCGGAATCTCCATTTTTGCTGTGGCGGGATTTAGAGCGGCGCCGCTGACGCCGGCGCTTAGGCTGTTTCTTGGAGGGGTCGTCCTCTGCTGTTCCATCGCCATTCCCATCCTTTGGGATGTCCACCATGTATATGTCGTATGACGAGGTGGCCTTCCAGTGCCCTGTAGGCGCTGGTTCTTGGTCGTCTCCAGCATCCTCGTCCATACCGTCGATGTCTTCGGAGTCGAAGTCTAGCATGTCGGTTAAGTCATCGACAGTGGCTACGAAGTGGGTGGTGGGTGGGCTTTGAATTTATTTGTCGTCCGCATCCCAACCGTTCTGACCATAATCCGGCCAGGGCTCTCCTGATAAAGAGAGACACTTTAGCGAATTCAGGATGTCGCCAAAAGGCGAGTGCTGAAAGATGTCCGCAGCGGTGAACTCCATGATCGGCGCCCAATCGGATTCGATTGGCAGGGGCGCGAAAGGTTCGGGGTTCGGAGAGGAGTCCAGCACCTTGGAGTCACGAGCTTCACAAGGGACAGGGTCGGTATTCGGCTCTATCGCCGTAGAGGTAGCAGCCCCCGAGGCGGTGTCCAGCCACCCATCCTCGATCGGCGCAGTCGGCTCCGAGCTAAGGGTCGGAGCGGACTCTTGTGCGGCCTCCAGGGCACTGTCCGGCAGCAGAGCTAAATCATGCCCATCGTGACAGTGCGGCGCGCTCGGCTGTGGCTCGAATCCGTCGAAGATCAAGTCTCCGCGGATGTGGCCATATAGTTCAAACTTCCAAATCTGACCTAATGGCCAGGGGCGTAGCTTTCGATCTGCTCCATATGGCCAAGTGAATTGGCCCGCAGTGCAAAGCCGCCGAATACGAAGATCTGTCCAGGGAGAAAAGTCTCACCCTGGACCGCGTTGTTGTTGATGATCGAAGGAGCCATCGGGCCTATAGGTGACGACACAGAGGAACTCTCAATGAAAGCACCAATGTCGGTGTCAAAACCGGCGGATCTCGGGTAGGGGGTCCTGAACTGTGCGTCTAGGCGGATGGTAACAGGAGACAAGGGACACGATGTTTTTACCCAGGTTCGGGCCCTCTCGGTGGAGGTAAAACCCTACTCCTGCTTGATTAATATTGATGATATGGGTAGTACAAGAGTAGATCTACCACGAGATCAAGGAGGCTAAACCCTAGAAGCTAGCCTATGGTATGATTGTTGTTCGTCCTACGGACTAAAACCCTCCGGTTTATATAGACACCGGAGAAGCCTAGGGTTACACAGAGTCGGTTACAATGGTAGGAGATCTACATATCCGTATCGCCAAGCTTGCCTTCCACGCCAAGGAAAGTCCTACCCGGACACGGGACAAAGTCTTCAATCTTGTATCTTCATAGTCTTGGAGTCCGGCCAAAGATGATAGTTCGGCTATCCGGACACCCCCTAGTCTAGGACTCCCTCAGCCAGTCTAAATCCTGCCAGGAGTAACGACCACCGGCGGGTTTGTCCGGGACGTTACAAGTTGGTATCAGAGCCGACCCTCGCGGTTACACGGATGTTTGGCTTTCCATTGTAAATGCTCAAGAACTCTATCGGGTTCGGCTTTCCATTGTACTTTTCTGGTAGCTCAGGCTTGAAGACACGGGCAGATGGCCAGCGGACTTGCCGCAGCTCGCGAGTGAAGGCAGAGCACCCAACCTCGAAGGGTAAGTACCCGCCATCAGTGGGCGCGGGTTCGTCGAAGTCTGGTCCATTGCGCCTGTTAAATTTAAAGGAAATATGCCCTAGAGACAATAATAAAGTTGTTATTTTATATTTCCTTATTCATGATAAATTTTTATTATTCATGCTAGAATTGTATTGATCAGAAACCTAAATACATATGTGAATACATAGACAAACACTATTTCCCTAGTGAGCCTCTACTTGACCAGCTCGTTGATGAAAGATGGTTAAGGTTTCCTAACCATGGACATGAGTTGTCATTTGATAATGGGATCACATCATTAGGAGAATGATGTGATGGACAAAGCCCATTCATTAGCTTAGCATTATGATCGTTCAGTTTTATTGCTATTGCTTTCTTCATGTCAAATACATATTCCTTTGACTATGAGATTATGCAACTCCCAGATACCGGAGGAATACCTTGTGTGCTATCAAACGTCACAACGTAACTGGGTGATTATAAAGATTCTATACAGGTATCTCAGAAGGTGTTTGTTGAGTTGGCATAGATCGAGATTAGGATTTGTCACTCCGAGTATTGGAGAGGTATCTCTGGGCCCTCTCGGTAATTCACATCATAATAAGCCTTGCAAGCAAATGACTAATGAGTTAGTCATGGGATGATGTATTACGGAACGAGTAAAGAGACTTGCCGGTAACAAGATTGAACTAGGTATAGAGATATTGATGATCGAATCTCGGGCAAGTAACATACCGACGAACAAAGGGAATTGTGTATGTTTTCATTACGGTTTGACCGATAAAGATCTTAGTAGAATATGTAGGAGCCAATATGTCACGCCCAATATGCGACCCTATCCTAAAGGAACTCGACGGTCCCACCAAGGATAGAAGCGCATATTGGAGACGCTTTTTTGCAAGGTGGATATCATTACATCGTACCATTACATAATAGCCGGGGATACATACAAAGGGCATACAAATGCCACAAGAATACATCAAACATCATACCTGAGAACAACATCCGACTACGAATGAAACACAAACAGAAACTCAAACGACATCCACCCTGCTAGCCCAGCATGCCGACCAGGAACCTAACCCAAGATCGATGGAGAAGACGAAGAACTCCAAAACAAATGAACATCGCTCTCACGTCATGATCATCGCATTACCTGTACCTGCAACTGTTGTTGTAGTAATATGTGAGCCACGAGGACTCAGCAATCCCATTACCATGGGTATCAAGACTTAATGGGTATGGAAAAGATAAGTGGTGAGGTTGCAGCAAGCGACTAAGCAAGTATGGTGGCTAACTTACGAGTATAAGAATAAGATGAGAAACTACGCAAATGGTCGCAAACTGGTAATGATCAATAAGTGATCCTGAACTACTTATGTTCAAACATAACCCAACCATGTTCTCCTCTTGAACTTCCCCGAAAAGAGACAATCACGGTTACGTACACGGTTGGTGTATCTTAATTGAGTTTACTTCAAGTTCACTACAACCGAATATTAACAAATTCCCATCTGCCACATAACCGTGGGCATGGCTCTCAAAATTTTAAACCCTGCAGGGGTGTCCCAACTTAGCCCATGACAAGCTCATGATCCGCGGAGACAATCCTCCAGCGCGGGACCCTCCGATTAGACTCAGAATCCCGGTGCACAAGACATTTCGACAATGGTAAAACAAGTCCAGCAAGACCTCCCGGCGTGCCGACACCCTGATAGTAGCCGCATGTCTCGTCTCAGGCCACGTCCGGATGAGCTAAGCGTACAGGTACCAGATACACCAAGTTGCCAAGAGGCGGTCCCGCACGATGCTCTAGTTTGGGACCAACACCATCCGCACTGGCCCCCCATGTATGTAGAAAAGAATCCTCCGGTTCATGACGCCCTATGCCAATTAATTATTTAGTTCAATATTATTATGGCAAATGTAAAACCAATGTTGGGACTTGCTAGAAGAGTTTTATTCAAAGTAAACTGTCAAGAGGGGCCCATAAACCCTCACCATGTTAGGGACGCAAAATCAAGGAACATAACACTGGTATGACGGACACTAGGACGGCAAGAGTGGAACAAAACACCAGGCAAAAGGCCAGCCTTTCACCCTTTACCAAGTATATAGATGCATTAATTAAATAAGAGATATCCGTACTTCAGGATCGGACGGCCGGTCGTGCTAGTCTTTCTCCTTTTTTTTCTTTGGGACTTGATCCAACTAGTGGGTTGTTGACCTCTGTGCTTATTCTTGATTCCATCGCAACACGTAACAAGTATCCATACCTACTATAAAAGAAGTAGATATTCTTAATCTGTCATGCTATTTTATAGAAAACCTTCTGATTTTTCTAACATTAAACCCGGAATAGAAATCGCCCTATATGCACATATGTCTCCGTAGTGTGCTAATGTGTCATCGTTTGTTTTTGTTGTTTTCCTTTACAGGCGTAACAATACCCCATTTTCACACCTGACATGAATAAATGCATGATCACTTGCCCGTTTCTTTGTACTGATTAAATCTATATGCAAGCCGTGTGCAATAGAATACATGTGGAATCTTGAATTGCGCTTTTGTAGGCAGACCATCTTTGTTTGGGCCGTAGCTACAAATTCTAAGATTGTAGAACATTTTTTATAAATTAAGAGCATGTGTATTTTTTTCTCCCGTTACAACGCACGGACCTTTTTGCTAGTTACTTTAAACTATTTCCTTGTGCAGCTGTCAGAGGATATTACTATTAATTAACTCCATATAACTTCGTGACGATTTAGAACTCCGAGTCCAGATGGAATCCAATGCGCGTGTGACTCAGACCACACATGATCTCGCCGGTGACACGCAAGCCGTGATCGCACAACTTTGAAGATAATAATGCCGAGACATCTGCTGATAGATGTCAATCTTGTAAATATTATTTTTTGAGAGCGTAGGACATGACGAGCCCCCGCGCATGCGCTGGTGAAGTTATCTTCAGTCTGAGTCATGGAGTTTGATGCGACGATGAAGTTGCCACTATAGTTGATGAAGATTGGACCCACCGAAATCTGAATCCACGGCGCACGTTGCTCTTCCGTCACAAGGTTGTTCCCTGACGGGTTGTTGTGGGCGATTGTTCTGTGCCGGCTCTTCTTCGTCCAACCAATCGCGATGTTCTCGATCCCTGAAGAGCTCCCGCCAAGAACACAACACCATCGTGTGCTGGCCCCACGGTGAGCGCCAACTGTCATGGTTTTGTCACGGTAGATGTCCTCGAAAAAAAGGACTTAGTCGTGAGGTCATTGATGCTAGGTGATTTCTTGAATGTGGTTGGTCAGAATCGAGAGATGCGAGTTTACCCAGATTCGGCCCCTCACTGTGGAGGTAAAGGCCTACATCCTAGTTGATTGATATTGATGATGGTGATGATCTCGATTACAAGGGTGCTATTTCGCTACCTTTCATCTCGAGGGCATCTACTTTGATCTTGTCTAAGACTTGTCTGTGTGTCTAAAAATTGTCCCCCTTGGGGTGCCTTGTCTCTCCTTATATAAGTTGAAGGGGCCGGCTTACATGTAGAGGCCTAGTAGGTAGGATTAGGACTAGTCTATTAGAAGTCGAATCCTAGTCTAGATCTTGCTTCCTTGTCAGGAACTTTCCTCTTCTTGGACAAGCCGGCCCAATGATTATCCCTCATAAGCTGGACTTTTGTAAGTCGCCTTCCGGGCCTTGCCACTCTCTTCGGCCCATCGACCAGGACATCGTTAAGCCGCCAATATGAGCCAGCCCATCGGACTCCTGTCACGAGCCGGCCTTCTCATGAGCCGTCATTTGTATCTTGGGGCTTGTCGCCTGTACAGCCTAATGGTCGGGTTATCATGAGCCGCCAAGTAGCGGCCGGGTTATACCTCCGGTCAGGTCATACCGTGGGGTATATCCCCAACATGACTGGGTATCGCAATGGCCGATTGCTAAATTTGAACTTATTGGTCGAAAGTGTCGTTAAATTATGTGGTGTCAAAATGAGAAATTTTGATTTACATTGATGCAAAGTTGGAGTTGAAATAGAGTTTATATGCACACCCGTATAAAAGAAATACAATTCCCGCAATAAAAATATAAAAGAAATACAAGAGTGAAAATTATCAGATTTGAAACTCCACGTTTGCTCGTTTCCTTTGCACCTTTAGAAAAGTTATAAGCGATGTAGAAGAGTTTTAAATGCCACAACTTTAGGGAATCTGCTAGAGTTGCTCTTGGCTTCTCCCCAATCCTCTCCACCTTTATGCAGCTTGTCCTTTATTGCAGGTGTTTCTTTCTAGCGAACTTGGATTTTACTCATAATATCAGTGTTGCCTGTTTAGCACATACGCCTTAGATTTGATCAAAAGCATCAGGATAAACTTTTCAAATTACATCGTTAAAAAGGTTCACTTGAATTTAAGTAGTCATATTTGTTCCAACAAAATCAAACAGCAATGCATTGTATATGTTATGAAATATAATGAAGTTTTAGTTAATTTCCCTTTTCTTTTACACAATTATCAGAATTTAGTCTATTACTCAAACAAGGAAACTGTATGTTAAGTTTTCACAAGCCAAGAGACATACATGGAATTGTTACAGATAGCATGGTGAAAACAAGGAAAAGGAAATTAGAAATAAACGACAAAAAACTCCTTTCTAAGTCTGAAGTTCGATTAAGCGCTGTGTGCATATGAGATATTCAGCACAAATATATAATACACGATCAGAAAAGCCTGTTTGCAGCTCCCAAAGACACCAGAGGCTCCCAAGCTCAACACTGGAGACAGATTGAGAATCACAAACACACTTAAAGGATCTCCATATACGAACCTCCCAGGTCAGGCTTAGTACCTGCATAATCGTAACACAAGGAAGATCTACCATGTTTAGAACTGAACGGCTACAAATACAAAGTGACAGAAACAAGTAGCGGCGAAATTTTGGCTACATAGACAATACACTGATGCTTTCAAAGAACAACAGTAACAACGCTTCCAAACAACACCAATGATGCTTCCGAAGAGCACTACTTGATACACAAAATGGAACCAGAACACGCATAAGAGTAAGATAGCCATATTAAATCGTTGTTGCACAAACACAAAGAAACCCGATTCACTGAAATGTAAGTAAACACTGTCTTTTCAAATGTTTTGATTTTCCAATTCTCTGGGCACATTTCCTCTCATCCATCCAATTATACCACCATGGTCATGACATCAATGTCATTTTCTCAATGTACATCCTGGGAGGAGAATATGAATTAAAAAAAAAAGATATTAGAGCCCATAGGAGAACAAACGATTCTTTTTAAAATAGAGCTAATAAATACTCAGGGACTCTGAATCCTTTGCAGGAGCATCAGTAGGTTATATGCATAATCTACTTATAAGCTCAGGTCTCTTCAAGTGCAATTACACACAACCAAGAACTGGGGAATGCCCAAAACACACAGTCAACAGCAGACTGCCATACATAAGACACATCCAAGAAGGCCTCGTCTTGCTTTCCAATCTCTGTGGTGCATAACATAGTATCAAAGTTGCACCTTAGTCATAGCGGAGCTCGTGGACGTGGTCGGCGAGCGGACACGGAGTTCATGGCGGGGACGCAGCTCGGGGTCGGCCGGCGAGGCTTCAAGGACAGCGAGTGACTCCTATTTGCCGCTCAAAACGTAAGCGTGGCCCATGTGAGTGACTCCTCTTTGCCGCTCCCTTCGACGGGCCAGACCCATTGCCCGTTCCCCCTGTTTTTATTTGGTTTTTCTTGTTTCTTTTGGTTTAGGGTGGGTTTTCGCTTTTCGGTTGTTTTTATTGTTCTCTGGTTTTTCCTTTTTTCTTTTTATTTATTTTCTTTGTATCTTATTTTTATTTTCATTTATAAATATGACTATGGTGTATATATGAACATTTTTCTAAATACACGATGACCA
The DNA here is from genome assembly GCF_018294505.1 of Triticum aestivum. Classification (NCBI taxonomy): domain Eukaryota; kingdom Viridiplantae; phylum Streptophyta; class Magnoliopsida; order Poales; family Poaceae; genus Triticum; species Triticum aestivum. Next base: position 438,519,130 of record NC_057810.1, on the reverse strand, counting down.
TTTTAAAAATATATTTTACTGTTAGCTTATGTAATGTAATATAAATTATTGACGTATGAACTTGTTTTACAACATTTTCAGAAAAATGCTTTCGAAGTATATATTTTGACAAGCTGTGTGTTTGCCTGCCTATTGTAACTACTAACTGGGGGTTAAATAGACTCCTGCACATTGCTGCCTCGGTCCCCCTCGTCTCTCCCTTCTAGCGATCTCCCTTCTAGCGATCACGCCGGCGGCCAGGGTGTGGGGATTCTTCCACTTCGTAGTTCTTAGTTATTTCTGGTCCTAGTTTCCTAGTAGGTTTTGGTTCCTTAGTGGCATCAACAAGATGGTGGCGATGATGGTGCATTGGAATAAGGTATCTCCATCCGCCTGGCCTCGATGAAGTATGATCTAGTGAGGGTAAGTTCTACCAACCTGATAGTTTGCTACGAATTGTGGCAGTTGGTGTGTCGTTCAGGGGAATCAGTTGGCTGGCTTTTCATGTGGCGACTTTAACCTCTTATTTTATATTCGTTCTGCGGCAACGTATGGTTTCTCCAACCCTCTAGATTGGTGGTGAACTGCAAGCATGAGTTACTTGGGGTGATCCCCCACCTGATGTTCTTTTAGTGCTTTATAGATCTCGTTGCTAGTGGCAAGTGGTTATTGCGGTCTTCAAAGACTTGTATTGCGATGATGTGTGTAGGTGTCCCATTCCCTTGCTGCCTTTGTAATCTTCAAGCTCCAGGGGGGCAAACAATCAACGGAATATGTTGGCCAGGAAGCCTTTCGGTGTAATTTTATTTTCCAATGGACATATTGTGTCATATTGTCTTTTTCTTTGTACCGACTACTGTTTTCCTTGATGAATATCAAATATAAGACACTCTTTTGGGTGTCTTTGTTAAAAAAATATACCATGGCTAATTAGTAAAGCAGTGAGATTCAAAGCTAGAAAAATATAAATAGACTAGGAACTTAGAGCAACTCTAGCCGATCCCCTAAACTATAGTTGATATTCATCAAGCCGGCACCTAGACGATCCCCTAAACCGAATAGTGGAGTAAAAAATTTACTCTGCCTCCTATCCGATGCCTAAATGTGCTCAGTCGTGATTGCAGGAGTAACATTTCTGACCTCTCACCTCCCCAAACCCCACTGCCGCTTCGCCAGCGGACCTCCCAGCCACCGTTCGCCACTCATGCCGCTACCTTGTAGTCTCCCTTGGACCTCGCCGCCCTTCTGCCCGAGTCTGAGCCCTTCACCGGAATCAAGGTGAAACGCCGCCGTCGTCGCCTTAACTGATTCGTCGGATTGCTCTCGAATCTTCTTTCTTGTTGGCAGCCGCCGCATCTGACCGTGCTTACGCACCGTTGCAAGTCATTCCGACGTCCGCTGGTTTGGCCTAAACATTGTCGGCCGGCCGGTACACCGCCGCCGCCTTGCAAGTGTTCGACGATTTGCCCAAGTGAGTTTTTTTTTTGTTTTTTTTTTGTACAATCGAATTGAACTGAGCCGTTTGGATTGAATATGAAGAGGTTGAGGGAGAGGATCTTCGAGGACTCGTTGCCATCCAAAGAGGAAGAAGACAATGAAGACTTTGAAACTGTTCTTGGCATGATTTTCAATGATGATGTTCGGCGGCCGAGGAGAGGATCGCAGTTTGGCCGCATACAACTCAACCATGATAGAGCGGAGGGCCATGAGAAGATCATGAGAGATTACTTTGATTCAAGTCAGACCTATCCGGAGAAGTACTTTGTTGACTCTTTCGGATGCACGCAAGTCTTCTGCTCACCATTGCAAAAGCCGTTGAGAAGTATGATGATTTGAAGCTTAGAAGGAATGCATGCGGAGAGATAAGTGCAAGCCCTCTGATGAAGTGCATTGCGTCTATTCGAGTTTTGGCATATGGGTGTTCAGCCGATGCAGTTGACGACTATGTCCGCATTGGTGAAGACACAATCTTGGAGGCGGTTCGGAGGTTCACTAAAGCAGTTATTGGTGTTTTTGGGCCGGAGTACTTGAGGGCACCCAACGAGGAAGACACCAAGAGGCTAATGGCTAAGTGTGAAGCAAGAAGATGGCCAGGGATGCTCGGATCACTTGACTGTATGCACTGGACCTGGAAGAACTGTCCTATAGGGTGAAAAGGTCAGTGCAAAGGCCACTGCAACAATCCAACGATCATTCTCGAGGCAATCACATCGAAGGATTTTTGGATATGGCTCTCACAATGACCTGAATATGCCGTTGAGATCACCATTGTTTGCTAGGCTTATTTCAGGGGATTTCAAGAGATGATCTCCTTGCAACTATACAGTCAATGGGCACAACTACACGATGGGTTACTACCTTGCGAATGGCATCTATCCCCCATGGGCCACATTAATCAAAACAATTCCGCGTTCAAAAGGTAACAATAATATTCACTTTGCCCAACATCAAGAAGCAGCTAGGAAAGATGTGGAGAGAGCCTTCGGTGTGCTTCAGAAGCGCTTTGCGATTGTTCATGGCCCTGCCGAGTACTGGAGCTCCAAGGTTCTATGGCAAATCATAACTATTGCATCATTTTGCATAACATGATCATCGAAGATGAGAGAAATATGCTTGAGAACTTTTGATACAAAACCAACGGGCTCCTGTTGAGCCAGAGTACGATCCAAATTGGATCCAGGCATTCCTTGAAGCGCATAGTACGATCGAGAACCGACAAGTTCATAACCAGCTCCAACAAGATTTTGTTGAGCATCACTGGCAACTTCATATCACTTCCTAGTTGTGCTTTTACATGTTATTTGCTACTCCCTCCGTTCCGAATTACTTGTCGCACGGATGGATGTATCTAGATGTATTTTAGTTCTAGATACATCCATTTCAACGACGAGTAATTTGAAACAGAGGGAGTACATTTCAACCATTCGGTGTGTTTAAATTTAAATAATTCGGTTTGTATTCATGATTTGCTTGAACCTTCATATTTATGTTTAGTTTCTATATGTGAGCTAACATGTAGTTGCAATGTAAACTAGAATTGCATAAGTTGGAAAAAAAATTATACACCGTTATATTTAGGGGACCGGCTAGGTCTGAGCAAAAGTTAGTGGAGTAAAAATACTGCACAATGCTTTACTCGGCCAGATACTAATCTATTTTAAGGGGATCAGCTAGATTTGAAGCTAAATTGTAACAAGTGTATCTGATTGCTTGGTTGTAACAAAATTAAGGAGCATGTCATACAAATAACAAAATTAGCATGGTTCATCAAACAATTAATTCATCGTAATGAACATGTTAGTCGCTTAAGCTGAGGGTTATTAAGGAGGGCGGAGGAAGGAGGTGATGCAAATAATATGTGGATGAAGATGACGATTTGCATTCATAAGGTGGCTTCAAAGTAGTTTGGGGTGACCAGGAGAAGTAGAAGCAAAACTAAAGATACCTGGCGGTGGAACGATATGTCCAAAAGGCTATTAGGGAGAAGAAAGACTGTTACATACACCTGCACTTGGATAAGAGTGCAGACAACATAGAGAAGTACAAGGTGGCAAAGAAAGCCGCAAAGCGAGCTTTGAGTGAATCAAGGAGTCGGGCGTATGATGACCTCTACTAGCACTTAAGACATGAAGGAAGGCGAAAGGGGCATCTACAAGATGATCAAAATCCAAGAGAGGAAGACATGAGATGTCAACCAAGTAAAATGCACCAAGGAGGAGCAGACCAACTCCTGGTGAAGGACAAGGACAATGAGGTCAAGCATAGATCGCGGGGGTACTTCGGCAAGCTGTTCAATGGAGAGGATGAGAGCTCTAACATTGAGTTGGATGACTCCTTTGAAGATACCAGCAAGTGCTTTGTGCGACAAATCCAGAAGTCTTAAGGTCAAGGAGGCTTTAAAAAGGATGAAAAGAGGCAACACGATGGGCCCTGGTTGTATCGCCATTGAGGTGTGGAGAGGCCTCGAAGACATAGAGATAGTATGGCTGAATAGGCTTTTGAATCTCATTTTTTCGGGCAAACAAGATGCCAAAAGAATGGAGGTGGAGTATATCAATACCAATCTTCAAAAACAAGGGGGATGTTAAAAGTTGTACTAATTACCTTGGAATTAAGGTGATGAGCCATACAATGAAGCTATGGGAGTCATTGAGCACCACTTAACAAGAATGACAGGCGTGACCAAAAATCAGTTTGGTTTCATGCATGGGACGTCGACCATGGAAGCCAAATTCTTGGTATGACAACTTACGAAGAAACAAGGGATCAAAACAAGGACTCGCATATGGTGTTCGTTAACTTGGAGAAGATATCGCAGAATGTCATGTGTTGGGACTTGGAGAAACACAAAGTCCCAACAAAGCACATTACCCTCATCAAGGCCATGTACAACAATGTTGAGACAAGTTTTCAAACAAGTGATTTTGACACTAATGACTTCCCAGTTAAAATAGTACTGCACCAAGGGTCAGCTTTGAGCCCTTATCTTTATGCTTTGGTGATGGATGAGGTCACAAGAGATATAGAAGGAAAAAGCCCAAGGTGTATGCTCTTTGCGGATGATGATGTGGTGTTAGTCGATGATAGGCTTAGTAGGATTAAAACTAGGTATATGAGGTGCGGTTCCAGTACTACTAGGCACGAGGAGAAAGTTAGCCTTGATGGGCAACTGGTACCTCAAAAGTACACCTTCTAATATTAGGGGTCAATGTTGCAAAAGGATAGTGATATCGATGAAGATGTGAGCCATCGAAACAAAATCGGATGGATGAAGTGGCACCAAGCTTCTAGCGTTCTTTGTGAAAGAGTGTCACACAAGCTAAAAGGCGGGTTCTATAGGACGGCCATTCAACCTACAATGCTTTATGGAGCTGAGTGTTGGCCAACTAAAAGGTGACATGTTCAATAGTTAGGTGTAGCAGAGATGCGCATGTTGAGATGGATGTGTGGCCACACAAGAAAGGATCGGGTCCGGAATAACGATATACGTGATAGAGTAAGGGTATCATCAATTGAAGAGAAGCTTGTGCAACACCATCTGAGATGGTTTGGGTATATACAACGTAGGCCTCCAGAAGCTCCAATGCATAGCGGATGGTTAAAGCATTTTGATAATGTCAAGAGAACTCGGGGTAGACCAAACAGACATGGGAGAGAAATACGTAAAAAGAGATCTGAAGGACTCGAATATCACCAAAGAACTAGCCATGGACAGAGATGCGTGGAAGTTAGCTATCCACGTGCCAGAACCATGAGTTGGTTTCGAGATCTTATGGGTTTCAGCTCTAGCCTACCCCAACTTGTTTGGGACTAAACGATTTGTTGTGGTTGTTGTGGTTGTAAGTAGGTATGTCCTTAATAGTACATGAATTTTCCCTATAACGACGAGCCTACTTGCAATAAATGAGCTGCTGCAATGATTGAGCCAACTAAAATAAAAGGGTAAGGAGAAGCAATTTGGGATATACCTAAACTAGTAGCTTTGTCGTCATCCGAATTCCTATATGTGAACGTAACCATCCCAAACTACAGTGATGATATTTTGATGTATTTGAAAGCTTATCACATATGTCACTAACTGGACACATTTATGGGTGAGCTCCTATTTCAAGCTATTGTTCCTATATGAGAATGCAACCATACAGACCAAATTACTGACTATTCGGAGCAACGCTATGCCATTTGCTGAGTATAAGCAGCTAGTACTCTTGACATAATTCAAGAGAAGTGGTACAAAATAATGGTGGTTTGCAGTACCAGATTCCCTGGAGCGGGCTTTGAACCCTGATCTAGATTGATCGATCTAGATTGGGGTTCCACTTCCCTACAGATCGGTCAGAGTTTGGTCCTGATTTGCTGATCTCAAGAATCGAAATGGAATCACGATTTAGGCTGCAGGAGAGGACTAGGGCGAGAGCACTGGGAAGTAACGCATCTTCCAGCGACTGCAAGAGTGGGGCAAATGCGCAGATGGATGCCTATGGGAGAGCAGCTCATGGGCCTATTCGGTCTGGCCCAGCCCGCATGGATATGTCTATTTCTAATTTTCATAGGGAACCGCACAAATCACGAATCTGGTAACCAGTGTTTGTAGCTCCATTTTAGCTAAAGATGGCGGATTTAGAAAATACGGAAAAGGGTACACACAATGATTATTATTTTTACTAAATTGCACAAGGTGCGTTAACTTGGTGCCACTTTCGAGGCTATGGCCTTCCTGTGGCATTTTTATCAGTTTAATTGCCTTCAAAATACATGTCCAAAATCAATCCTTTCATGGACATCTAGATATGAGCTAAAACACGAACAATTTGGGACCATTCATGCATCTTCGAAAAACTACCAGTGATGATGATAAACATTAGGATTTCTATCTAACAGCTAACTCCAGCATCCAGACCCAACTAACCAATGATGATAACATACTGTAGTTTGCTAATGTATTGTAAGAAGGGAATAATATTGTTAAACAAGATGACCAGAGTAATAAGTTAACAGAAAGTGTGACAAATTTATCATGACAATCCAGAATTATGTGCACTTGTTCTAATAAATTCATGAGAATCTACAGGTGCAAATAAAGTTGCAATCAGATGAGACTAATTTATCCATGAAGTCAGACAGATGCGAAAAGGGCTTACTCATATGTAGACCACACCAACCAGACATGGCGCATCTAGTGTCCGGATCAAATCGTGGATCTTGTAAACCTGCATCCACTGCTTGGAGACGACTAAGCATTTTCCCTCCGACTCCACAAAATCATCTGTTCTGTACGTCCTCGCCCTGATGTGCGCCCGGTGATACGGGGGATACGGCGATTCGTCAACACTCCAACAGGTCACCAAGCAGAAACCACTATCAATCCCCAGGGAAAGGAAATTGTGTGAGCGACCGACCAGCTCTTCATCTTCCAAGTCGGACACCACAGGAATCTCAACAACAGAGAGTGACCTAGTGCCGATATTAATCTTGTATCCATTGATGGCCTTTGTGGTGCCTGATAAGCCGAGGAAGAGCCCACCTCCGTGCGGGATGGCACCATCGCTGAACGGCAGGTTGTTCTCGTCATCCACCGTCACCCACTTCTTCGAGCCCTTCGTGTCAAAAGCGTACGTGCCCACCCATCCGGTCACAGAAACCAGTATGTGGGAGCCCACGGCGACGTATGACTTGACGGCAACCCTCGGTGGACATAAGTACTGCCGTGGGGTGAGCTCCCAGGGAAAGAAGGGCGGCCGCTGCAGGGAGCTCCACTTGCAGTTGGTTAGACAGCCGTCAACTTCCTGTGCCTGGGAGAGATCGAGGACCTCGAACCAGGGCAAGTAATCGAGCGGTCCCTTCACTGAGGGGCTTCGGGAAAGGGCGTAGATCTTCTGGTCGATGGGCAGCAGGATCGGGTGGCTCTTGATCGACTTAGGTTCCGGCCCCCGGATCACCACCTGCTTCTCGGTGTCGAAAATGATGGTCCCCGGGCCGTAGTAGTTCTCGGTTGAGCTGCCGCCGACGCCGACGATCCACCGGCGGTCCTTCAATCTCAAAGGGACGAAAGACATGTTGTGTTTGCATTTGAGGCGGGCGAGGCGGCGCGGGATGCTCACCGGGGTGTCGCCGCCGCCGTCGGTGTAGGGTTCCACCTTGAACACGGAGAAGGCAGGGCTCACGCTCCCATGACCTATCACCAGGTAGGGCGAGGTCTCCTCATCGCTACCGCTGCCACCGTCCAGCCTCTGCTTCTTGTTCGGCCGCATGGTCTCCAGCGAATCACTGCCTCTATCGGTGATTCCATCTGCCCTCCTCTGCTCCTTGTTCTTGCGCATCATCTCTATGCGCCGCCGCCGCTTGGGACGGGATCCTTGATAAAGCAGGGTTTGGGGGTTCTCTTTTTGGAGCAATATGCAATGGACAAGAGGGGTTTTCTTTCTTCTTCAACTACAATAGAACCTGGGCTTGTGATAAAAAAATGGATTTGTACCATCAGATGCGAGATTGATGGCCCAAATTGAAGTGGAGCAATTTGTGCACACAATTTGTAAAAAAGACCCTCCCCGCAAGCTAATTTGGTCCCGCTGTCCTCGTCGTTCCAAGTCCAAATCACCTACGGAGCGTAGCACACAAAATCTCACCAACAACGGCGGCGGCGGCTGCAGCCCAGATCCCTTCTCCAAGCTAGGCGAGTATGCAGGGTGGAGTTGGTGTACCATCTCTTCGATGGCTCTTGGTTGTTGTGTCGCTGGAGGTGATGTTTGAGACAGATCAGATCGGAGTTTGTCTGATCTGAATCTTCGACAGCGGTCGGCAAGCTTCAGGATCAACTCGTGTATCTCCCCCCCCCCTCGTCGGCGGCAACGCCAGCTCCTTGGCTCCTCCCCGACCGGTTATGTGACATCGTGCGAACCTACAAATCTTCGACACGGTGATTCATTTTCCTGGTAAAATACTTCGAGTTTTACTTTCAAGTAAATTATTCATCTTTGTAGTTCTATTTTCCTTTAATTGTTCATGTCAAATATGCTCGTGTGTGAAAGATGCATTTTAGTAACTTTGATTTGAAGGTGTGTTGCTATTATCCTTGGTGGTTTGGTACTCTAATTTGCAACTTTTCTTTCATTGATAAGTACTTTGGAGAACCAATCTGGGAGGTTGAGGATGATTGGATAATTTTAGGGTCTTGAAGTTTAGGACAATTCACTAAAAAAACTTAGTATCTGCAGCAACGTGTACAGGGTCAATAGCTTGACAAGCTGTAAAGAAAGTAATTCATTTTACTAGACAAAAAAATTGAAATGGACCCATTTGTGAGCATATTAAAATTTGTATTGATGTTCTCTTTTGGGAGCAATATGCAATGGATAAGAGGGGTTTTGTTTTTTTTAGGGAAAGAATGGGGGACAACTACAATAGAATGTGGGCTTGTGATAGAAAAATGGAAAAATGGATCAGGGCCATCAGATGTGAGATTGATGGCCCAGATAGGAGTGGAACAATTTGTGCGCACAATTTGTAAAAAGGACCCTCCCTAGAAGCTAATTTGGTCCCGCTGTCCTCGTCGTTCCAAGTCCAAATCACCTACGCAACGGCAGCACACAAAATCTCCCCCAACAGCGGCGGCGGTTGCGGCCCAGATCCCTTCTCCAAGCTGGGCGAGTATGCAGGGTGGAGTTGTTGTACCATCTCTCTGATGGCTCTTGGATGTTGTGTCGCTGGAGGCGCTGTCTGAGGAAGATTAGTTCGGAGTTCGTCTGATATGAATCTCCGACAACGGTCGGTTGGTCGCCTTCTCTCTCTTTATCTCTCTCTCTCTCTCAAGCTCCAGGATCAGCTCGTGTATTCCTCCCCCTCGTCGGCGGCAACCCGGTCGCCAACTCCTTGGCTCCTCCCTGACCGGTTATGTGACGCTGTGCGAACCTACAAATCTTCCACACGGTGATTCATTTTCCTGGTAAATACTCTGACCTTTACTTTCAAGTAAACTATTAATCTCTATAGTTCTATTTTCCTTTACTTGTTCATGTCAAATATGCTCGTGTGTGAACGATGCATTCTAGTAACTTTGATTTGAAGGTGTGTTGCTACTATCCTTGGTGGTCTGGCACTCTAATTTGCAAGTTTTTTTCATTGATAAGTACTTTGGAGTGTTGGAAATACACCCTGGAGACAATAATAAAGTGGTTATTATTATATTTCCTTAATCATGATAAAGGTTTATTATTCATGCTAGAACTGTATTGATTGGAAATTTAAATACATGTATGAATACATAAGCAAATACCAAGTCCCTAGTAGCCTCTACTGGACTAGATCATTGATCAAAAGATGTTGGGAAACGCAGCATGCAATTTCAAAAAAAAAAATCTACGCTCACGCAAGATCTATCTAGGAGATGCATAGCAACGAGGGGGGAAGAGTGTGTCTACGTACCCTCGTAGACCGAAAGAGGAAGCGTTTGACAACGCGGTTGATGTAGTCGAACTTCTTCTAACTCCGACCGATCAAGCACCGAACGTACGGCACCTCCGAGTTCTGCACACGTTCAGCTCGGGGACGTCTGCTACCTCTTGAGCATGCGTTGGTTTTCCCTTAAAGAGGAAAGGATGATGCAGCAAAGTAGCGTAAGTATTTCCCTCAGTTTTGAGAATCAAGGTATCAATCCAGTAGGAGACAACACACAAGTCACCTAGTACCTGCACAAACAATCAAGAACCTTGCAACCAACGCGATAAAGGGGTTGTCAATCCCTTCACGACCACTCGCAAAAGTGAGATCTAATAAAGATAGTAAAGTAAATATTTTTGGTATTTTTGTTGTATAGATTGGAAAGTAAAGATTGCAAAATAAACGGCGATAGAAATTGGTAAGTTGATGGGAAACTAATATGATGTAAAATAGACCCAGGGGCCATAGGTTTCACTAGTGGCTTCTCTCAAGATAGCATGTATTACGATGGGTGAACAAATTACTGCCGAGCAATTGATAGAAAAGCGCATAGTTATGAGAATATCTAGGCAATGATCATGAATATAGGCATCACGTCCGTGTCAAGTAGACCGAAACAATTATGCATCTACTACTATTACTCCACACATCGACCGCTATCCAGCATGCATCTAGAGTATCAAATTCATAAGAACAGAGTAACGCATTAAGCAAGATGACATGATGTAGAGGGATAAACTCAAGCAATATGATATAAACCCCATCTTTTTATCCTCGATGGCAACAATACAATACGTGCCTTGCTACCCCTACTGTCACTGAGAAAGGACACCGCAAGATTGAACCCAAAGCTAAGCACTTCTCCCATTGCAAGAAAGATCAATCTAGTAGGCCAAACTAAACCGATAATTCGAAAAGACTTGCAAAGATATCAAATCATGCATATAAGAATTCAGAGAAGAACCAAATAATATTCATAGATAAACTTGATCATAAATCCACAATTCATCGGATCTCGGCAAACACACCGCAAAAGAGTATTACATCGAATAGATCTCCAAGAACATCAAGGAGAACTTTGTATTGAGAATCAAAGAGAGAGAAGAAGCCATCTAGCTAATAACTATGGAACTGAAGGTCTATGGTAAACTACTCATGCTTCATCGAAGAGGCTATGGTGTTGATGTAGAAGCCCTTCGTGATCGATTCCCCCTCCGGCAGATCGCCAGAAAAGGCCCCAAGATAGGATCTCACAGGCACAGAAAGTTGTGGTGGTGGAAAAGTGGTTTCATGGCTCTCCCTAATGTTTTTAGGGTATAAGGGTATATATAGGCAAAAGAAGTACGTCGGTGGAGCTCCATGGGGCCCATGAGGGTGGGGGCGCGCCCTCCTGCCTCGTGGCCGCCTCGCGGACTTCCAGACTTCAACTCCAAGTCTTATGGCTTGCTTTCGGTCCAAGAAAGATCATCGCGAAGGTTTCATTCCGTTTGGTATTCCTTTTCTGCAAAACTCTAAAATAGGCAAAAAAAACTGAAACTAGCACTAGGCCTCCGGTTAATAGGTTAGTCCCAAAAATAATATAAAAGAGCATATTAAAGCCCATTAAACATCCAGAACATATAATATAATAGCATGAAACAATCAAAAATTATAGATACATTGGAGACATATCAACGTCCCTCGCCTTCTTGATCCAGCAAGGTGTCGAGGTAGTAGATGAGTTCCATCAGCACGACGGCATGGTGACGGTGATGGTGAAGTGATTCTCGCAGGACTTCGCCTATGCACCGCAAAACTATGACCGGAGGTGTAAACTATGGAGGGGCGCCGCACACGACTAACAATTGATGTTGTGTGTTATAGGCGCCCCCTCCCCACATATATATAGGTGGGAGGGGAGGAGAGGCAGCCATGGAGCGCCCCAAGTAGGATACTAATCCTACTTGGGGTTTCCCAAGTGGCGCCCCCTTCCTTATTTTACTGGAGAGGAAAAGGGAAGAGGGAAGGGAGGAAGGAAAGGGGGCCGAACCCCCTCTTCCTTCTCCCAATCGGCCCCCTGCCATAGGGGGGCGCCACCCCTGGTGGGCTGGTGTGCTCCCCTCTCATGGCCCATATGGCCCATTATCCCCCCCCCGGGGGTTCCAGTAACCCCCACCCCCAGTACTCCGATAAATACCCGATATACTCCGGAATACTTCCAGTGTCAGAATACTATCATCATATATATCAATCTTTACCTCTCGACCATTTGGAGACTCCTCGTCATGTAGGTGATCTCATCTAGGACTCCGAACAACATTCGGTCACCAAATCACATAACTCATATAATACTAAGTCGTCATCGAACGTTAAGCGTGCGGACCCTACGGGTTCGAGAACTATGTAGACATGACCGAGACACCTCTTCGGTCAATAACCAATAGCGGAACCTGGATGCTCATATTGGCTCCTACATATTCTACAAAGATCTTTATCGGTCAAATTGTTATGACAACATACGTCATTCCCTTTGTCATCGATATGTTATTTGCCCGAGATTCGATCATCAGTATCCACATACCTAGTTCAATCTCGTTACCGGCAAGTCTCTTTACTCGTTGCATAATACATCATATTGTAACTAACTCATTAGTCACTTTGCTTGCAAGGTTTCTTATGATGTGCATTATCGAGAGGGCCCAGAGATACCTCTTCGATACTTGGAGTGACAAATCGTAATCTCGATCTATGCCAACCCAACAAACACCTCCGGAGATACCTGTAGAGCATCTTTATAATCACCCAGTTACGTTGTCACATTTGATAACACACAAGGTATTCCTCCGGTATCTGGGAGTTGCATAATCTCATAGTGGAAGGAATATGTATTTGACATAAAGAAAGCAATAGCAATAAAACTGAACGATCAATATGCTAAGCTAACAGATGGGTCATGTCCATCACATCATTCTCCTAATGATGTGATCCCGTTATCAAATGATAACTCATGTCCATGGTTAGGAAACCTTAACCATCTTTGATCAACGAGCTAGTCAAGTAGAGGCTCGCTAGGGACACAGTGTTTGTCTATGTATTCACACATGTATTAAGGTTTCCGATCAATACAATTCTAGCATGAATAACAAACATTTATCATGAATAAGGAAATATAAAATAAAATTTTTATTATTGCCTCTAGGGCATATTTCCTTTAGTCTCCCACTTGCACTAGAGTCAATAATCTAGATTACATTATAATGATTCTAACACCCATGGAGTCATGGTGCTGATCATGTTTTGCTCGTGGAAGAGGCTTAGTCAACGGGTCTGCTACATTCAGATTCGTATGTATTTGCAAATTTCTATGTCTCCCTCCTTGACTTGATCACAAATGGAGTTGAAGCGTATCTTGATGTGTTTGGTTCTTTTGTGAAATCTGGATTCCTTCGCTAAGGCAATTGCTACAGTATTGTCACAAAAGATTTTCATTGGACCTGATGCACTAGGTATCACACCTAGATCGGATATGAACTCCTTCATCTAGACTCCTTCATTTGCTGCTTCCGAAGCAGCTATGTACTCTGCTTCACACGTGGATCCCGCCACGACGCTCTGCTTGGAACTGCACCAACTGACAGCTCCACCATACAATATAAATACGTATCCTGTTTGTGACTTAGAGTCATCCGGATCTCTGTCAAAGCTAGCATCGATGTAACCATTTACGACGAGCTCTTTTTCACCTCCATGAACGAGAAACATATCCTTAGTCCTTTTCAGGTACTTCAGGATGTTCTTGACCGCTGTCCAGTGATCCACTCCTGGATTACTTTGGTACCTCCCTGCTAAACTTATAGCAAGGCACACATCACGTCTGGTACACAACATTGCATACATGATAGAACCTATTTGAGGCATAGGGAATGACTTTCATTTTCTCTCTATCTTCTACAGTGGTCGGGCATTGAGTCTGACTCAATTTCACACCTTGTAACACAGGCAAGAACCCTTTCTTTGACTGATCCATTTTGAACTTCTTCAAAACTTTATCAAGGTATGTGCTTTGTGAAAGTCCTATTAAGCTTCTTGATTTATCCCTATAGATCTCGATGCCCAATATATAAGCAGCTTCACCGAGGTCTTTCATTGAAAAATTCTTATTCAAATATCCTTTCATGATATCCAGAAATTTTGTATCATTTCCAATCAACAATATGTCATCTACATATAATATTAGAAATGCTACAGAGCTCCCACTCACTTTCTTGTAAATACATACTTCTCCGAAAGTCTGTATAATGTTGGGGAACGTAGCATGCAATTTCAAAAAAATTCCTACGATCACGCAAGATCTATCTACGACATGCATAGCAATGAGAGGGGAGAGTGTGTCCACGTACCCTCGTAGACCGAAAGCGAAAGAGTTTAGGTAACGCGGTTGATGTAGTCGAACGTCTTCACGATCCAACCGATCCAAGTACTGAACGTACGGCACCTCCATGTTCAGCGCACGTTCAACTCGATGATGTCCCTCGAGCTCTTGATCCAGTAGAGGGTCGAGTGAGAGTTCCGTCAACACGACGGCATGGTGACAATGTTGGTGATGTGATCCGCGCGGGCCTTCGCCTAAGCACTATGACTCTATGACCGGAGGAGTAAACTGTGGAAGGGGGCACCGCACATGGCTAATACAAAACTTGGTGTGCCTTTGGGGTGCCCCTCACTCCCGTATATAAAGGGGGGAGGAGGCCGGCGGCCAAGGAGGGGCGTGCCAAGGGGGGAGTCCTACTTGGACTCCCAGTCAAAGTAGGAGTTGCCCCCCCTCCTTCCTTCCAACTGAGGGGGAAAGGGGAAAGAGGTGGAGAGGGAGAAGGAAAGGGGGGCGCTGCCCCCCACCCCTTGTCCAATTCAGATTGGGTTTGGGGGGTGCGCCACCTCGTGTGGCTGCCTCCTCCTCTCCACTATGGCCCATGAGGCCCATTAACTTTCCCGGGGGGTTCGGGTAACCTCCTGGTACTCCGAAAAATCCCCGATCTTCTTCGAAACCATTCCGGTGTCTGTATATAACTTTTGAATATATGAATCTTTACCTCTCAACCATTTCGATACTCCTCGTCATGTCTGTGATCTCATCCGGGACTCCGAACAAACTTTGGTCACCAAAACACATAACTCATAATACAAATCGTCATCAAACGTTAAGCGTGCAGACCCTACGGGTTCGAGAACTATGTAGACATGACCGAGACACATCTCCGGTCAATAACCAATAGCGGAACCTGGATGCTCCTATTGGCTCCTACATATTCTACGAAGATCTTTATCGGTCAAAGCGCATAACAACATGCGTCATTCCCTTTGTCATCGGTATGTTACTTGCCCGAGATCCAATCGTCGGTATCATCATACCTAGTTCAATATCTTTACCAGCAAGTCTCTTTACTCATTCCATAATGCATCATCCCGCAACTAACTCATTAGTCACATTACTTGCAAGGCTTATAGTGATGAGCGTTACCGAGAGTGCCCAAAGATACCTCTTCGATACACGGAGTGCCAAATCCTAATCTTGATCTATGACAACCCAACAAACACCTTCGGAGACACCTATAGAGCATCTTTATAATCACCCAGTTATGTTGTGACATTTGATAGCACACAAGGTGTTCCTCCGGTATTCGGGAGTTGCATAATCTCATAGTTAAAGGAACATGTATAAGTCATGATGAAAGCAGTAGCAATAAAACTACACGATCATTATGCTGAGCTAACGAATGGGTCTTGTCTATCACATCATTCTCTAATGATGTCATCCCGTTCATCAAATGACAACACATGTCTATGGTCAGGAAACTTAACCATCTTTGATTAACGAGCTAGTCAAGTCGAGGCATACTAGGGACACGATGTTTTGTCTATGTATTCACACATGTACTAAGTTTCCGGTTAATACAATTCTAGCATGAATAATAAACATTTATCATGATATAAGGAAATATAAATAACAACTTTATTATTGCCTCTAGGGCATATTTCCTTCAGTCTCCCACTTGCACTAGAGTTAATAATCTAGATTACATAGTAAGGATTCTAACACCCATGGAGTCTTAGTGCTGATCATGTTTTGCTCGTGGAAGAGGCTTAGTCAACGGGTCTGCAATATCCAGATATGTATGTATTTTGCAAATCTCTATGTCTCTCTCCTTGACTTGATCGCGGATGGAATTGAAGCGTCTCTTGATGTTTTTGGTTCTCTTGTGAAATCTGGATTCCTTCGCCAAGGCAATTGCTCCAGTATTGTCACAAAAGATTTTCATTGGACCCGATGCACTAGGTATTACACCTAGATCAGATATGAACTCCTTCTTCCAGACTCCTTCATTTGCTGCTTCCGAAGCAGCTATGTACTCTGCTTCACACGTAGATCCCGCCACGACGCTCTGCTCAGAACTGCACCAACTGACAGCTCCACCATTCAATATAAATATGTATCCTGTTTATGACTTAGAGTCATTTGGATCAGTGTCAAAGCTTGCATCAATGTAACCATTTACCATGAGCTCTCTGTCACCTCCATAAACGAGAAACATATCATTAGTCCTTTTCAGGTATTTCAGCATGTTCTTGACCGTTGTCCAGTGATCCACTGATGGATTACTTTGGTACCTCCCTGCTAAACTTATAGCAAGGCACACATCACGTATGGTACACAACATTGCATACATTACAGAACGTATGGCTGAGGCATAGGGAATGACTTCATTTTCTCTCTATCTTCTGCAGTGGTCGAGCATTGAGTCTGACTCAATTTCACACCTTGTAACACAGGCAAGAACCCTTTCTTTGACTGGTCTATTTTGAACTTCTTCAACACTTTATCAAGGTATGTGCTTTGTGAAAGTCCTATTAAGCGTATTGATCTGTCTCTTAGTTTGTAGGTTCATCATAGATCAAGGTATGAACTGATCCTCATAGTTCATACCTTGATCTATCGCAACCCCAAACTTTAAGAAACGACAACTTAGGTTTCTTGCCAGACCACAGTTCATATGGTGTCATCTTAACGGATTTAGATGGTGCCCTATTTAATGTGAATGCATCCGTCTCTAAAGCATTACCCCAAAATGATAGTGGTAAATCGGTAAGAGACATCATAGATCACACCATATCTAACAAAGTACGATTACGACATTCAGACACACCATTACTGTTGGGTTTCGCAGTAATTTCAAAAAAATTCCTACGCACACGCAAGATCATGTTGATGGCATAGCAACGAGAGGGGAGAGTGTATGTCCACGTACCCTCGTAGACTGTTAGCGGAAGCGTTATAACAACGCGGTTGATGTAGTCGTACGTCTTCACGATCCGACCGATCCAAGCACCGAACATACGGGGCCTCCGAGTTCAGCACACGTTCAGCTCGATGACGATCTCCGGCCTCCGATCCAGCTGAGCTCCGGAGATGAGTTCTGTCGGCACGACGGCGTGGTGACGATGTTGATGTTCTACCGGCGCAGAGCTTCGCCTTAGCTTCGCGACGATATGACCGAGGTGGAATATGGTGGAAGGGGGCACCGCACACGGCTAAGGAATGATCCGTAGATCAACTTGTGTGTCTATGGGGTGCCCCCTGCCCCCGTATATAAAGGAGGGAGGGGGGAGGCCGGCCGGCCCCCTTTGGGCGCGCCAAGGGAGGAGGAGTCCTCCTCCTAGTAGGAGTAGGACTCCTCCTTTCCTACTCCTACTAGGAGGGGGAAGGAAGGGGGAGAGGGGGAAGGAAAGGGGGGGGGGGTGCCGCCCCTCCTCCTAGTCCAATTCGGACCAGAGGGGGGAGGGGGCGCGTGGCCCATGCTGGCCGCCCCTCTCTCCTTTCCCCTAAGGCCCATAGGCCCAATACTCTCCCGGGGGGGGGGTTCCGGTAACCCCCCGGCACTCCGGTTTTCTCCGAAATCACCCGGAACCTTTCCGGTACCCGAATATAGTCGTCCAATATATCAATCTTTATGTCTCGACCATTTCGAGACTCCTCGTCATGTCCGTGATCACATCCGGGACTCCGAACAAACTTCGGTACATCAAAACTTATAAACTCATAATAAAACTGTCATCGTAACGTTAAGCGTGCGGACCCTACGGGTTCGAGAACTATGTAGACATGACCTAAAATCATTCTCGGTCAATAACCAATAGCGGGACCTGGATGCCCATATTGGTTCCTACATATTCTATGAAGATCTTTATCGGTCAAACCGCATAACAACATACGTTGTTCCCTTTGTCTTCGGTATGTTACTTGCCCGAGATTTGAT
This sequence comes from Triticum aestivum, assembly GCF_018294505.1. Classification (NCBI taxonomy): domain Eukaryota; kingdom Viridiplantae; phylum Streptophyta; class Magnoliopsida; order Poales; family Poaceae; genus Triticum; species Triticum aestivum. The sequence goes on along the minus strand of NC_057810.1, from coordinate 438,500,924 downwards.
CGTCGGTATCCAATACCTAGTTAAATCTCGTTACCGACAAGTCTCTTTACTCGTTCTGTAATACGTCATCTCATAACTAACTTATTAGTTATAATGCTTGCAAGGCTTAAGTGATGAGTATTACCGAGAGGGCCCAGAGATACCTCTCCGACAATCGGAGCGACAAAACCTAATCTCGAAATACGCCAACTCAACATGTACCTTCGGAGACACCTGTAGTACTCCTTTATAATCACCCAGTTACGTTGTGACGTTTGGTAGTACCCAAAGTGTTCCTCTGGTAAACGGGAGTTGCATAATTCTCATAGTTACAGGAACGTGTATAAGTCATGAAGAAAGCAATAGCAGAATACTAAACGATCAAGTGCTAAGCTAACGGGATGGGTCAAGTCAATCACATCATTCTCCTAATGATGTGATCCTGTTAATCAAATGACAACTCTTTTGTCCATGGCTAGGAAACATAACCATCTCTGATAAACGAGCTAGTCAAGTAGAGGCATACTAGTGACACTATGTCTGTCTATGTATTCACACAAGTATTATGTTTCCGGTTAATACAATTCTAGCATGAATAATAAACATTTATCATGAAATAAGGAAATAAATAATAACTTTATTATTGCCTCTAGGGCATATTTCCTTCAGTCTCCCACTTGCACTAGAGTCAATAATCTAGGTCACATCGCCATGTGATTTAACACCAATATTCATATCTGTATATGATTAACACCCATAGTTCACATCGTCATGTGACCAACACCCAAAGGGTTTACTAGAGTCAATAATCTAGTTCACATCGCTTATGTGATTAACACCCAAAGAGTACTAAGGTGTGATCATGTTTTGCTCGTGAGAGAAGCTTAGTCAACGGGTCTGTCACATTCAGAGCCGTATGTATTTTGCAAATATTCTATGTTTACAATGCTCTGTACGGAGCTACTCTAGCTAATTGCTCCCACTTTCAATATGTATCCAAATTAAGACCTAGAGTCATCTGGATCGGTGTAAAAGTTTGCATCGATGTAACTTTTACAACGAACTCTTTTATCACCTCCATAATCGAGAAACATCTCCTTAGTCCTTACTAAGGATATTCTTGACCGCTGTCCAGTGATCTACTATTAGATCAAAATTGTATTCCCTTGACAAACTCAGAGCAAGGTATACAATATGTCTGGTTCACAGCATAGCATACTTTATAGAACCTATGACTGAGGCATAGGGAATGACTTTTCATTCTCTTTCTATTTTCTGCCATGGTCGGGTCTTGAGTCTTACTCAATTTCACACCTTGCAACACAGGCAAGAACTCCATCTTTGACTGTTCCATTTTGAACTATTTCAAAAATTTATCAAGGTATGTATTCATTGAAAAATCTTATCAAGCGTCTTGATCTATCTATATAGATCTTGATGCTCAATGTGTAAGCAGCTTCACCGAGGTCTTTCTTTGAAAAACTTTTATTCAAGTATCCGTTCATGCTTTGCAGAATAATTCTACATTATTTCCGATCAAAAATATGTCATTCACATATACTTATCAGAAATGTTGTAGTGCTCCCACTCACTTTCTTTAAATACAGGCTTCACCGTAAGTCTGTACAAAACTATATGTTTTGATCAACTTATCAAAGCGTATATTCCAACTTTGAGATGCTTGCACCAGTCCATAGATGGATCGCCGGAGCTTGCACATTTTGTTAACACCTTTAGGATTGACAAAACCTTCTGGTTGCATCATATACAACTCTTCTTTAAGAAAACCATTAAGGAATGCAGTTTTGACATCCATTTGCCAGATTTCATAAATTGTGGCAATTGCTAACATGATTCGGACAGACTTAAGCATCGCTACAGTTGAGAAAAACTCATTGTAGTCAACACCTTGAACTTGTCGAAAACCTTTCGCAACAAGTCGAGCTCAGTAGATAGTAACACTACTATCAGTGTCCGTCTTCCTCTTGAAGATCCATTTATTTAACATGGCTTGCTGATCATCGAGCAAGTCAATCAAAGTCCATAGTTTGTTCTCATACATGGATCATATATCAGATTTTATGGCCTCAAGCCATTTCGTGGAATCTGGGCTCATCATCGCTTCCTCATAGTTCGTAGGTTCATCATGGTCTAGTAACATGACTTCCAGAACATGATTACCATAGCACTCTGGTGCGGATCTTACTCTAGAAGACTTACGAGGTTTGGTAGCAACTTGATCTGAAGTTTCATGATCATCATCATTAACTTCCTCACTAATTGGTGTAGGAATCACTGGAACTGATTTCAGTGATGAACTATTTTCCAATTCGGGAGAAGGTACAGTTACCTCATCAAGTTCTACTTTCCTCCCACTCACTTCTTTCGAGAGAAACTTCTTCTCTAGAAAGGATCCATCTTCGCAACGAATATCTTGCCTTCGGATTTGTGATAGAAGGTGTACCCAACAATTTCTTTTGGGTATTCTATGAAGACGCACTTCTCCGATTTGGGTTCGAGCTTATCAGTATGAAAACCTTTTTCTTATAAGCATTGCAACTCCAAACTTTAAGAAATGACAGCTTAGGTTTACTGCTAAACCATAGTTCATACGGTGTCGTCTCAACGGATTTAGATGGTGCCCTATTTAAACGTGAATGCAGCTGTCTCTAATGCATAACCCCAAAACAATAATGGTAAATCAATAAGAGACATCATAGATCGCACCATATATCCAATAAAGTGCGGTTACGACGTTCGGACACACCATTAAGCTGTGGTGTTCCAGGTGGCGTGAGTTGCGAAACTATTTCACATTGTTTTATATGAAGGCCAAACTCGTAACTCAAATATTCTCTCCCACGATCAGATCGTAGAAACTTTATTTTCTTGTTACGATGATTCTCCACTTCACTCTGAAATTCTTTGAACCTTTCAACTATTTCAGACTTATGTTTCATCAAGTAGATATACCTATATCTGCTCAAATCATCTTGTGAAGTTCAGAAAATAACGATACTTTCCACGAGCATCAACACTCATTGGATCGCATACATCGGTATGTATTATTTCCAATAAGTCAGTAGCTCGTTCCATTGTTTCGGAGAACAGAGTTTTAGTCATCTTGCCCAAAAGGCACGGTTCGCAAGCATCAAATGATTCATAACCAAGTGATTCCGAAAATCCATCTTTATGGAGTTTCTTCATGCGCTTTACACCGATATGACCCAAACGGCAGTGCCACAAATAAGTTGCACTATCATTATTAACTTTGCATCTTTTGGTTTCAATATTATGAATATGTGTATCACTACGATCGAGATCCAATGAACCATTTTCATTCGGTGTGTAACCATATAAGGTTTTATTCATGTAAACAGAACAACAGTTTATTCTCTTACTTAAATGAATAACCGTATTGCAATAAACATGATCAAATCATATTCATGCTCAACGCAAACACCAAATAACATTTATTTAGGTTCAACACTAATCCTGAAAGTATAGGGAGTGTGCGATGATGATCATATCAATCTTGGAACCACTTCCAACACACATCGTAACTTCACCCTTAACTAGTCTCTGTTTATTCTGCAACTCCCGTTTTGAGTTACTAATTTTAGCAACTGAACTAGTACCAAATATTGAGGGGTTGCTATAAACACTAGTAAAGTACACATCAATAACATGTATATCAAATATACTTATGTTCACTTTGCCATCCTTCTTATCCGCCAATCACTTGGGGTAGTTCCGCTTCCAGTGACCAATCCCTTTGCAGTAGAAGCACTTAGTCTCAGGCTTAGGAACAGACTTGGGCTCTTTCACTTGAGCAGCAACTCGATTGCCGTTCTTCTTGAAGTTCCCCTTCTTCCCTTTGCCCTTTTCTTGAAACTAGTGGTCTTGTCTACCATCAACACTTGATGTTTTTCTTGATTTCTACCTTCGTCGATTTTAGCATCACGAAGAGCTTGGGAATCGTTTCCGTTATCCCTTGCATATTATAGTTCATCACGAAGTTCTACTAACTTGGTGATGGTGACTAGAGAATTCTGTCAATCACTATTTTATCTGGAAGATTAACTCCCACTTGATTCAAGCGATTGTAGTACCCAGACAATCTGAGCACATGCTCACTAGTTGAGCGATTCTCCCCATCTTTTAGCTATAGAACTTGTTGGAGACTTCATATCTCTCAACTCGGGTATTTGCTTGAAATATTAACTTCAACTCCTGGAACATCTCATATGGTCCATGACGTTCAAAACGTCTTTGAAGTCCCGATTCTAAGCCGTTAAGCATGGTGCACTAAACTATCAAGTAGTCATCATATTGAGCTAGCCAAATGTTCATAATGTTTGCATCTGCTCCTGCAATAGGTCTGTCACCTAGCGGTGCATCAAGGACATAATTCTTCTGTGCAGCAATGAGGATAAACCTCAGATCACGGATCCAATCCGCATCATTGCTACTAACATCTTTCAATACAATTTTCTCTAGGAACATATCAAAATAAACATATGAAAGCAACAACGCAAGCTATTGATCTACAACATAATTTGCAAAATACTACCAGGACCAAGTTCATGATAAATTTAAGTTCAATTAATCATATTACTTAAGAACTCCCACTTAGAAAGACATCCCTCTAATCCTCTAAGTGATCACATGATCCAAATCAACTAAACCATGTCCGATCATCACGTGAGATGGAGTAGTTTTCAATGGTGAACATCACTATGTTGATCATATCTACTATATGATTCACGCTCGACCTTTCGGTCTCCGTGTTCCGAGGCCATATCTGTATATGCTAGGCTCGTCAAGTTTAACCTGAGTATTCCGCGTGTGCAACTGTTTTGCACCCGTTGTATTTGAACATAGAGCCTATCACACCCGATCATCACGTGGTGTCTCAGCACGAAGAACTTTCGCAACGGTGCATACTCAGGGAGAACACTTCTTGATAATTAGTGAGAGATCATCTTATAATGCTACCATCAAACAAAACAGAATAAGATGTATAACAGATAAACATCATACACAATCAAAATATGTGACATGATATGGCCATGATCATCTTGCGCCTTTGATCTTCATCTCCAAAGTACTGTCATGATCTCTATCGTCACCGACACGACACCATGATCTTCATCATCTTGATCTATATCAATGTGTCGTCACATGGTCGTCTCGCCAACTATTGCTCTTGCAACTATTGCTATCGCATAGCGATAAAGTAAAGCAATTATTTGGCACTTGCATCTTATGCAACAAAGAGACAACCATAGGGCTTCTGCCAGTTGCCGATAACTTCAACAAAAACATGATCATCTAATACAACAACTTATATCTCATCACATCTTGACCATATCACATCACATAATGCCCTGCAAAAACAAGTTAGACGTCCTCTACTTTGTTGTTGCAAGTTTTACGTGGCTGCTACGGGCTTAGCAAGAACCATTCTCACCTACGCATCAAAACCACAATGATAGTTTGTCAAATAGACTCCGTTTTAACCTTCGCAAGGACCGGGCGTAGCCACACTCGGTTCAACTAAAGTTGGAGAAACTGACACCCGCCAGCCACCTGTGTGCAAAGCACGTCGGTAGAACCAGTCTCGCGTAAGCGTACGCGTAATGTCGGTCCGGGCCGCTTCATCCAACAATACCGCTGAACCAAAGTATGACATGCTGGTAGGCAGTATGACTTATATCGTCCACAACTCACTTGTGTTCTACTCGTGCATATAACATCAACGCATAAAGCCTAGGCTCGGATGCCACTGTTGGGTTTCATAGTAATTTCAAAAAATTTCCTACGCACACGCAAGATCATGTTGATGGCATAGCAACGAGAGGGGAGAGTGTATGTCCACGTACCCTCGTAGACCGTTAGCGGAAGCGTTATAACAACGCGATTGATGTAGTCGTACGTCTTCATGATCCGACCGATCCAAGCACCGAACGTACGGGGCCTCCGAGTTCAGCACACATTCAGCTCAATGATGATCTCCGGCCTCCGATCCAGCCGAGCTCCGGAGATGAGTTCCGTTAGCACAACGGCGTGGTGACGATGTTGATGTTCTACCGGTGCAGAGCTTCGCCTAAGCTTCGCGACGATATGACCGAGGTGGAATATGGTGGAAGGGGGCACCGCACACGGCTAAGGAACGATCCGTAGATCAACTTGTGTGTCTATGGGGTGCCCCCTGCCCCCGTATATAAAGGAGGGAGGGGGGAGGCCGGCCGGCCCCCTTTGGGCGCGCCAAGGGAGGAGGAGTCCTCCTCCTAGTAGGAGTAGGACTCCTCCTTTCCTACTCCTACTAGGAGGGGGAAGGAAGGGGGAGAGGGGGAAGGAAAGGGGGGGTGCCGCCCCCCTCCTAGTCCAATTCGGACCAGAGGGGGGAGGGGGCGCGCGGCCCATGCTGGCCGCCCCTCTCTCCTTTCCCCTAAGGCCCATAGGCCCAATACTCTCCCGGGGGGGGGGTCCGGTAACCCCCCCGGCACTCCGGTTTTCTCCGAAATCACCCGGAACCTTTCCGGTACCCGAATATAGTCGTCCAATATATCAATCTTTATGTCTCGACCATTTCGAGACTCCTCGTCATGTCCGTGATCACATCCGGGACTCCGAACAAACTTCAGTACATCAAAACTTATAAACTCATAATAAAACTGTCATTGTAACGTTAAGCGTGCGGACCCTACGGGTTCGAGAACTATGTAGACATGACCTAAAATCATTCTCGGTCAATAACCAATAGCGGGACCTGGATGCCCATATTGGTTCCTACATATTCTACGAAGATCTTTATCAGTCAAACCGCATAACAACATACGTTGTTCCCTTTGTCTTCGGTATGTTACTTGCCCGAGATTTGATCGTCGGTATCCAATACCTAGTTCAATCTCGTTACCGACAAGTCTCTTTACTCGTTCTGTAATACGTCATCTCATAACTAACTTATTAGTTATAATGCTTGCAAGGCTTAAGTGATGAGTATTACCGAGAGGGCACAGAGATACCTCTTCGACAATCGGAGCGACAAAACCTAATCTCGAAATACGCCAACTCAACATGTACCTTCGGAGACACCTGTAGTACTCCTTTATAATCACCCAGTTACGTTGTGACGTTTGGTAGTACCCAAAGTGGTCCTCTGGTAAACGGGAGTTGCATAATTCTCATAGTTACAGGAACGTGTATAAGTCATGAAGAAAGCAATAGCAGAATACTAAACGATCAAGTGCTAAGCTAACGGGATGGGTCAAGTCAATCACATCATTCTCCTAATGATGTGATCCCGTTAATCAAATGACAACTCTTTTGTCCATGGCTAGGAAACATAACCATCTCTGATAAACGAGCTAGTCAAGTAGAGGCATACTAGTGACACTATGTTTGTCTATGTATTCACACAAGTATTATGTTTCCGGTTAATACAATTCTAGCATGAATAATAAACATTTATCATGAAATAAGGAAATAAATAATAACTTTATTATCTCCTCTAGGGCATATTTCCTTCAATTACACTATGGTGTTCCAGGTGGTGTGAGTTGCGAAACTATTGCACATTGTTTCGAATGAAGATCAAACTCATAACTCAAATATTCACCTCCACGATCAGATCGTAGAAACTTTATTTTCTTATTACGATGATTTTCCACTTCCCTCTGAAATTCTTTGAACTTTTCAAATGTTTCAGACTTATGTTTCATCAAGTAGATATACCCATATTTTCTCAAATCATATGCGAAGGTCAGAAAATAACAATACCCGCCGCGAGCCTCAACACTCATTGGACCGCATGCATATGTATGTATTATTTCCAATAAGTCAGTTGCTTGCTCCATTGTTCCGGAGAACGGAGTCTTAGTCATCTTGCCCATGAGGCATGGTTCGCAAGCATCAAGTGATTCATAATCAAGTGATTCCAAAAGCCCATCAACATGGAGTTTCTTCATGCACTTTACACCAATATGACCTAAACGTCAGTGCCACAAATAAGTTGCACTATCATTATTAACTCTGCATCTTTTGGCTTCAGTATTATGAATATGTGTATCACTACAATCGAGATTCAACAAAAATAGACAACTCTTCGAGGGTGCACGACCATAAAAGATATTACTCATTTAAATAGAACAACCATTATTCTCTGATTTAAATGAATACTGTCTCGCATCAAACAAGATCCAGATATAATGTTCATGCTCAACGCTGGCACCAAATAACAATTATTCAGGTCTAAAACTAATCCTAAAGGTAGATGTAGAGGTAGCGTGCCGACGGCGATCACATCGACTTTGGAACCATTTCCCACACGCATCATCACCTCGTCCTTAGCCAATCTCTGTTTAATCTGTAGCCCTTGTTTCGAGGTGCAAATATGAGCAACAAAACCAGTATCAAATACCCAGGCGCTACTACGAGCATTAGTAAGGTACACATCAATAACATGTATATCAAATATACCTTTTACTTTGCCATCCTTCTTATCCGCCAAATACTTAGGGCAGTTCCGCTTCCAGTGACCAGTTCCTTTGCAGCAGAAGCACTCAGTTTCAGGCTTAGGTCCAGACTTGGGCTTCTTCCCGGAAGCAGCAACTTGCTTGCCATTCTTCTTGAAGTTCCCCTTCTTCCCTTTGCCCTTTTTCTTGAAACTAATGGTCTTCTTAACCATCAACACTTGATGCTCCTTCTTGATTTCTACCTCTGTAACCTTTAGCATGGCGAAGAGCTCGAGAATTGTCTTATCCATCCCTTGCATATTATAGTTCATCATGAAGCTTTTATAGCTTGGTGGCAATGATTGAAGAACTCTATCAATGACACTATCATCAGGAAGATTAACTCCCAGCTGAGTCAAGTGGTTGTGGTACATAGACATTCTGAGTATGTGTTCACTGACAAAACTGTTCTCCTCCATCTTGCAGCTATAGAACTTATTGGAGACTTCATATCTCTTAATTCGGGCATTTGCTTGAAATATTAACTTCAACTCCTGGAACATCTCATATACTCCATGACGTTCAAAACATCTTTGAAGTCCCGATTCTAAGGCGTAAAGCATGGCACACTGAACTATCGAGTAGTCATCAGCTCCGCTCTGCCAGACATTCATAATGTCCGAAGTTGCTCCTCGAGCGGGTCTTGCACCTAGCAGTGCTTCTAGGACGTAATTCTTCTGTGCAACAATAAGGATAATCCTCAAGTTATGGACCCAGTCCGTGTAGTTGCTACCATCATCTTTCAACTTAGCTTTCTCTAGGAACGCATTAAAATTCAAGGGAACGGTAGCACGGGCCATTGATCTACAACAACATAGATATGCAAAAAACTATCATGTATTAAGTTCATGATAAATTAAATTTCAATTAATCAAATTACTAAAGAACTCCCACTTAGATAGACGTCCCTCTAGTCATCGAAATGATCACGTGATCCATATCAACTAAACCATGTCCGATCATCACGTGAGATGGAGTAATTTTCAATGGTGAACATCTCTATGTTGATCATATCTACTATATGATTCACATTCGACCTTTCGGTCTCAGTGTTCCGAGGCCATATCTGCATATGCTAGGCTCATCAAGATTAACCCGCGTATTCTGCACGTGCAAAACTGGCTTGCACCCATCGTATGTGAACGTAGAGCTTATCACACCCGATCATCACGTGGTGTCTCGGCATGACGAACTGTAGCAACGGTGCATACTCAGGGAGAACACCTATACCTTGAAATTTAGTGAGGGATCATCTTATAATGCTGCCTGATGTCTAGTACACAACCTTCTTCTTGTAGACGTTGTTGGGCCTGCAAGTGCACAGGTTTGTAGGACAGTAGCAAATTTCCCTCAAGTGGATGACCTAATGTTTATCAATCGTGGGAGGTGTAGGATGAAGATGGTCTCTCTCAAGCAACCCTACAACCAAATAACAAAGAGTCTCTTGTGTCCCCAACACACCCAATACAATGGTAAATTGCATAGGTGCACTAGTTCGGAGAAGAGATGGTGATACAAGTGCAAAATAGATGGTAGATAAAGGTATTTGTAATCTGAAAATATATAAACAGCAAGGTAACAAGTGGTAAAAGTGAGCGTAAACGGTATTGCAGTGATAGGAAACAAGGCCTAGGGTTCATACTTTCACCAGTGCAAGTTCTCTCAACAATAATAACATAGATAGATCATATAACAAGCCCCCAACATGCAACAAAGAGTCACTCCAAAGCCACTAATAGCAGAGAACAAACGTAGAGATTATGGTAGGGCACGAAACCACCTCAAAGTTATTCTTCCAGATCAATCTATAAAAGAGTTCGTACTAGAATAACACCTTAAGACACAAATCAACCAAAACCCTAATGCCACCTAGATACTCCATTGTCACCTCAAGTATCCGTGGGCATGATTATACGATATGTATCACACAAACTCAGATTCATCCAACCAACACAAAGTACTTCAAAGAGTGCCCCAAAGTTTCTATCGGAGGGTCAAGAACATGTGCCAACCCCTATGCATAGGTTCCCAATGTCACGAAACCCGCAAGTTGATCACCAAAACATACATCAAGTGCACATGATATCCCATTGTCACCACAGATAATCACAGCAAGACATACATCAAGTGTTCTCATAAAAGATTCAATCCGATAAGATAACTTCAAAGGGGAAACTCAATTCATCACAAGAGAGTAGAGGGGGAAAACATCATAAGATCCAACTACAATAGCAAATCTCGGGATACATCAAGATCGTGCCATCGAGGGAACATGAGAGAGAACACGAGAGAGAGAGAGAGAGAGAGAGAGAGAGAGAGAGAGAGAGAGAGATCAAACACATAGCTACTGGTACATACCCTCAGCCCCGAGGGTGAACCACTCCCTCCTCGTCATGGATAGCACCGGGATGATGAAGATGGCCACCTGTGAAGGATCCCCCCTTCGGCAGGGTGCCGGGAAGGGCTCCCGAGAAGTTTTTGGTGGCTACAGAGGCTTGCGACAGCGGAACTCCCGATCTATCTTGTATTCTGGAAGTTTTAGGGTACAAGAGTATATATGAGTGCAGGGGGTACATCGAAGGAGCTACGGGGGCCCCACGAGGCAGGGGGCGCGCCCGGGGGGTGGGGGGGGTGGGGTGGGCGCGCCCCCCACCCTCGTGGGCAGCCCGTATCTCCCCTGACGTGCACTCCAAGTTCCCTGGGTTGCTTTCCTTCCAAAAATAACTTCTCCAGTTGACTTCGTTCCGTTTTGACTCCGTCTGATATTCCTTTTCCTCGAAACACTGAAATAGGCATAAAACAGCAAATCTGGGATGGGCCTCCGGTTAATAGGTTAGTCCCAAAAATAATATAAAAGTGGATAATAAAGCCCAATATTGCCCAAAACAGTAGATAAAGTAGCATGGAGCAATCAAAAATTATAGATACGCTGGAGACGTATCAAGCATCCCCAAGCTTAATTCCTGCTCGTCCTCGAGTAGGTAAATGATAAAAAGAGAATTTTTGATGCAGAGTGATACTTTAGCATAATTTCAATGTAAATCTTCTTAATTGTGGTATGAATATTCAGATCCGAATGAATACAAAATAAAAGTTCATATTGATAAAAGAAATAGTAATACTTCAAGCATACTAATCAAAGTAATCATGTCTTCTCAAAATAGCATGGCAAAAGAAAGTTCATCCCTACAAAATCATATGGTTAGGCTATGCTTCATTTTCGTCACACAAAGATGTTCCCAACTTCTATACCCCCGATGACAAGCCAAGCAATTGTTTCATACCTAAATAATCTCAAACTTTTTCAACCTTCACGCAATATATGAGCGTGAGCCATGGATATAGCACTATGGGTGGAATAGAATATGATGATGGGGATTGTGTGGAGAAGACAAAAAAGGAGAAAGTCTCACATTGACGAGGATAATCAACGGGCTTTGGAGATGCCCATCAATTGATGTCAACATGAGGAGTAGGGATTGCCATGCAACAGATGCACTAGAGCTATGAATGCTCAACAAAAGAAAACTAGTGGGTGTGCATCCAACTCGCTTGCTCACGAAGACCTAGGGTATTTGAGGAAGCCCATCGTAGGAATATACAAGCCAAGTTCTATAATGAAAAATTCCCACTAGTATAAAAAGACAACTTATGAGACTCACTACATGAAGAACAAGGTGCTACTTTGAAGCACAATATATGGGACTCACTGCATGAAGAACAAGGTGCTACTTTGAAGCACAAGTGTGGAAAAAGAGATAGTAGCATTGCCCTTTTTATTTATTTTCTCTTTTTTTGGGCCTTTCTTTTTTTTTCTTTTGGCCTTTCTCTTTTTTTATTTGGGCAATGCTCTAATAATGATGATCCTCACACTTCTATTGATTACAGCATAAGGATTACAACTCGAAACTTAGAACAAGATATGACTCTATATGAATGCCTCCGGCGGTGTACCGGGATGGTGCAATGAATCAAGAGTGACATGTATGAAAAGTAATGCATGGTGGCTTTGCCACAAATACGATGTCAACTACATGATCATGCAATGGCAATATGACAACAGTAACGCATGTCATGATGATGATGATGGAAGTTGCATGGCAATATATCTCGGAATGGCTATGGAAATGCCATGATAGGTAGGTATGGTGGCTGTTTTGAGGAAGATATAAGGAGATTTATGTGTGATAGATCATATCGTATCACGGGGTTTGGATGCACCGGCGAAGTTTGCACCAACTCTCAAGGTGAGAAAGGGCAATGCACGGTACCGAAGAGGCTAGCACAGGCGGAAAGGTAAAAGTGCGTATAATCCATGGACTCAACATTAGTCAAAAGAACTCATATACTTATTGCGAAAATCTAGAAGTCATCAAAAATCAAGTACTACGCGCATGCTCCTAGGGGGGTAGATTGGTAGGAAGAAACCATCGCTCGTCCCCGACCGCCACTCATAAGGATGCACAAGCCAGGTACACTTTATGTTTCAAATTTGTTACACAACTTTAACCATACGTGCATGCTACGGGACTTGCTAACTTCAACACAAGCATTTCTCAAATTCACAATCACCCAACTAGCATGACTTTAATATCACTACCTCCATATCTCAAAACAATTATCAAGCATCAAACTTTTCTTAGTATTCAACACACTCATAAGAATTCTTACAAATCTTTTATGCTTAGCATATTAGGATTTTAAGCAAATTACCATGCTATTTAAGACTCTCAAAATAATATAAGTGAAGCATGAGATTTCATCTATTTCTTAAAAATAAAACTACCACCATGCTCTAAAAGATATAAGTGATGCACTAGAGCAAATGACAAACTACTCCGAAAGATATAAGTGAAGATCAATGAGTACTCGAATAATTGTGCAACTATGTGAAGACTCTCTAACATTTAAGAATTTCAGATCTTGGTATTTTATTCAAACAGAAAGCAAAGCTAAAGAAAATGACAATGCAAGGATAGCACAACTCATGTGAAGAAGCAAAAACTTAGGCTCAACCGATACTAACCGATAGTTGTTGAAGAAGAAAGGTGGGATGCCTACCGAGGCATCCCCAAGCTTAGATGCTTGAGACTTCTTGAAATATTATCTTGGGGTGCCTTGGTCATCCCCAAGCTTGAACTTTTGTGTCTCCTTAATTCCTCTCATATCATGGTTTTTCTTTTTATCAAAAGCTTCATCCACAACAAACTCAACAAGAACTCGTGAGATAGGTTAGTATAAACCAATGCAAAACCTTATCATTTTCTACTGTAACAATTCACTAAAATTATTATTCAACATTGAATACTAAATGCCTCTGCATATTTAATACTCCTATCCTCAAACAGAATCACTAAGCAAGCAAACATATGCAAACAATGCAAACATAACAGCAATCTGCCAAAACAGTACAGTCTGTAAAGAATGCAAGATTCATCATACTTCCCTAACACCAAAAATTATGAACTAAAATTCCCACTGTAATAAATTTATCAGAGCTTAATATGCAAAACGGTTCAACATTATACCATGCTCTGACTTTTCTAAGGAATTTTGGCAACAACGGTAAACTTTCTGTTTTCAAACAGCAACAAGTATAGTAGCAAAATAAGCATGGCAAAGGCTATCCTTGACTTCTTTATTGAAACTAAAGATGCAAAACATTATTCTAACTAACAGCAAGCAAAAACTAACAAAAGTAAATGACGCTCCAAGCAAAACACATATCATGTGGTGAATAAAAATATAGCTCTAAGTAAAGTTACCGATGAACAAAGACAAAAGAGGGGATGCCTTCCGGGGCATCCCCAAGCTGAGGCTTTTGGCTATTCTTGAATATTATCTTGGGGTGCCTCGGGCATCACCAAGCTTATGCTCTTGCCACTCCTTATTCCATAGTCCATCGAATCCTTACCCAAAACTTGAAAACTCCATAACACAAAACTCAACAGAAAACTCGTAAGCTCCATTAGTATAAGAAAATAAAACCACCACTTAGGTACTGTAATGAACTCATTCTAAATTCACATTGGTGTAATATCTATTGTATTTCAAATTATCTATGGTTCATACCCTCCGATACTACTCATAGATTCATCCAAATAAGCAAACAACACATAGAAAACAGAATCTGTCAAAAACAGAACAGTCTGTAGTAATCTGTACCAATCCAGAGAAAAAAGAATAAGATGAGAAGCATGTTTCTGTGAATTAACAAAACTAATTTACTGGGTGCAAAAGTTTCTGATTTTCAGCAAGATCAACACAACTATCACCGTAAGCTATCCTAAAGGTCTTACTTGGCACTTTATTGAAACAAAACCTATAAAACATGATTACTATAGTAGAATAATCATGTGGGCACACAAAAACAGTAAGGATAAATATTGGGTTGTCTCCCAACAAGCGCTTTTCTTTAATGCCTTTCTAGCTAGGCATGATGACGGCAATGATGCTCACATAAAGGATAAGAATTGAAACATAATGGGAGCATCATGAAGCATATGACTAGCACATTTAAGCCTAACCCACTTACTATGCATAGGGATTTTGTGAGCAAACAACTTATGGGAACAATAATCAACTATCATAGGAAGGCAAAACAAGCATAACTTCAAAAATTTAAGCACATAGAGAGGAAACTTGACATTATTGCAATTCCTACAAGCATATATTTCTCCCTCATAATAATTTTCAGTAGCATCATGAATGAATTCAACAATGTAACTAGCACCTAAAGCATTCTTTTCATGATCTACTAGCATAGAAAATTTACTACTCTCCACATAAGCAAAATTCTTCTCATGAATAGTAGTGGGAGCAAACTCAACAAAATAATTATCATGTGGGGCATAATCCAATTGAAAACTAAAATTATGATGACAAGTTTCATTGTTATCATTATTCTTAATAGCATACAAGTCATCACAATAATTATCATAGATAGCAACTTTGTTCTCATAATCAATTGGGACCTCTTCTGAAATAGTAGAATCATCACTAAATAAAGTTGACACTCTTCCAAATCCACTTTCATGTTCATCACAATAAGATTCAACATCCTCCAAAATAGCGGGATCACTACTTCCTAAAGTTGACACTCTTCCGAACCCACTTTCATTAACATAATCGTCATAGGTAGGGGGCATGCTATCATCATAACAACTTTACATATCAAAACTTGGGGTGCTAAAAATATCATCTTCATTAAACATAGCATCCTCAAGCTTGGGACAAACATTAATTCCAGCAAATATATTCTCAAATATTTCATCCTCATCAAACATAGCTTCCCCAAGCTTGGGCCCTTTCATAGCATAAGCATAATCACTCTCATCATTAAAAATATGGATAGCACCAATAGTATAGCAATTATCATCATCACAAGTAGTAGTAGTAGCAACATCATTTGGGAGGGATACCTTTTTACCTTTGTTGCTCCTTCTTTTCTTTTTCTTCTTCACATTGTGTGTAAGTTCAACCTTCCTCTTTGAGCTCCTTATTGATGAGATTGGTTGAATAGAAAGCTCCTCCTCGTTACCTGATTCATCATAAGAAATAATAGGAGGAGATTGGGAAGCCTCTTCCCTTTCATTAGTATTCTCATCATCTTCCATTTTCTTTCTTTTCTTTATGTAATCGGCAATATAAGGATTTTCAATGCAATTCACCGCACAATACATGTAAATTTTCTCTAGATCAAAATGAAGAACTTTATCAAGGGCAAATTTTGGAATATCCTTAATTCTACGTTTAATTTCTTCATAACCCAAAAGCAAACTAAGTTCATTATGATGTGCAAGGGAAATCAAGTCATCACAATTTTTGGACATGATACGCTCATGAAACAATTTGCATTGGGTACTAAAATGATCACGTTCATTGCAAAGTTCACAAGTAGGGCTAAGAAAAGATAAATTTTCAGCACATTCATCTAGCTCTTCTTGCAACAATTTGGTTTCTAAGTACTTATGCCTCTTGCAATAAATATCTTCTCTATTTGGTGTGTTCATGCAAACATGCACTCCACAAAAGTTGACACGCTCATAAGAGATATTTTCATCATAACTAGTGCAATCATCATTAGCATCATGGATATTCAAAGAATTCGTACTAACAACATTGCAATCATGCTCATCATTCAAAGATTTAGTGCCAACCAATTTAGAAATTTCTTCTTCTAGCACTTGAGCACAATTATCCTTTCCATCATACTCACGAAAGATATTAAAAAGGTGAAGCGTATGAGACAAACTCAATTCCATTTTTTTGTAGTTTTCTTTTATAAACTAAACTAGTGCTAAAACAAGAAACAAAAAAATTCGATTGCAAGATCTAAAGATATACCTTAAAGCACTCACCTCCTCGGCAACGGCGCCAGAAAAGAGCTTAGTTGACGGGGTGTGAGTGAGTGCCCTTTACCTAGCCTCCCCGGCAACGGCGCCAGAAAAGAGCTTGATGTCTACTACACAACCTTCTTCTTGTAGATATTGTTGGGCCTGCAAGTGCACAGGTTTGTAGGACAGTAGCAAATTTCCCTCAAGTGGATGACCTAAGGTTTAGCAATCCGTGGGAGGCATAGGATGAAGATGGTCTCTCTCAAGCAACCCTGCAACCAAATAACAAAGAGTCTCTTGTGTCCCCAACACACCCAATACAATGGTAAATTGTATAGGTGCACTAGTTCGGGGAAGAGATGGTGATACAAGTGCAAAATAGATGGTAGATAAAGGTATTTGTAATCTGAAAATATATAAACAGCAAGGTAACAAGTGGTAAAAGTGAGCGTAAACGGTATTGCAATGATAGGAAACAAGGCCTAGGGTTCATACTTTCACTAGTGCAAGTTCTCTCAACAATAATAACATAGATAGATCATATAACAAGCCCTCAACATGCAACAAAGAGTCACTCCAAAGCCACTAATAGTGGAGAACAAACGTAGAGATTATGGTAGGGTACGAAACCACCTCAAAGTTATTCTTTCGGATCAATCTATAAAAGAGTTCGTACTAGAATAACACCTTAAGACACAAATCAACCAAAACCCTAATGTCACCTAGATACTCCATTGTCACCTCAAGTATCCGTGGGCATGATTATACGATATGTATCACACAATCTCAGATTCATCCAACCAACACAAAGTACTTCAAAGAGTGCCCCAAAGTTTCTATCAGAGAGTCAAGAACGTGTGCCAACCCCTATGCATAGGTTCCCAATGTCACGAAACCCGCAAGTTGATCACCAAACATACATCAAGTGCACATGATATCCCATTGTCACCACAGATAATCACGTCAAGACATACATCAAGTGTTCTCATAAAAGACTCAATCTGATAAGATAACTTCAAAGGGGAAACTCAATTCATCACAAGAGAGTAGAGGGGAAAAACATCATAAGATCCAACTACAATAGCAAAGCTCGGGATGCATCAAGATCGTGCCATTGAGGGAACACGAGAGAGAACACGAGAGAGGGATCAAACACATAGCTACTGGTACATACCCTCAGCCCCGAGGGTGAACTACTCCCTCCTCGTCATGGATAGCGCCAGGATGATGAAGATGGCCACCGGTGAAGGATCCCCCCTCCGGTAGGGTGCCGGGAAGGGCTCCCGAGAGGTTTTTGGTGGCTATAGAGGCTTGCGGCGGCGGAACTCCCGATCTATCTTCTGTTCTGGAAGTTTTAGGGTACAAGAGTATATATGGGTGCAGGGGGTACGTCGGAGGAGCTACGGGGGCCCCACAAGGCAAGGGGCGCGCCTGCGGGGGTGGGCGCACCCCCACCCTCGTGGGCAGCCTGTATCTCCCCTGACGCGCACTCCAAGTTCCCTAGGTTGCTTTCCTTCCAAAAATAACTTCTCCAGTTGATTTCGTTCCGTTTTGACTCCGTCTGATATTCCTTTTCCCCGAAACACTAAAATAGGCATAAAACAACAAATCTGGGCTGGGCCTCCGGTTAATAGGTTAGTCCCAAAAATAATATAAAAGTGGATAATAAAGCCCAATATTGCCCAAAACAGTAGATAAAGTAGCATGGAGCAATAAAAAATTAGAGATACGTTGGAGACGTATCATTGCCGCCGTACTAAGCAACATAAGATGCATAAAGGATAAACATCACATGCAATCAAAATATGTGACATGATATGGCCATCATCATCTTGTTCCTTTGATCTCCATCTCCAAAGCACCATCATGATCTCCATCGTCACCGGCTTGACACCTTGATCTCCATCGCAGCGTTGTTGTCGTTTCGCCAACTATTACTTCCACGACTATCGCTACTGCTTAGTTATAAAGTAAAGCAATTACATGGTGATTGCATTTCATACAATAAAGCGACAACCATAAGGCTCCTGCCAGTTGCCGATAACTTATACAAAACATGATCATCTCATACAACAATTTATATCTCATCACGTCTTGACCATATCACATCCCAACATGCCCTGCAAAAACAAGTTAGACGTCCTCTACTTTGTTGTTGCAAGTTTTACGTGGCTGCTACGGGCTTCTAGCAAGAATCGTTCTTACCTACGCATCAAAACCACAATGATTTTTCGTCAAGTGTGCTGTTTTAACCTTCAACAAGGACCGGCCGTAGTCAAACTCGATTCAACTGAAGTTGGAGAAACAGACACCCGCCAGCCACCTGTGTGCAAAGCACGTCGGTAGAACCAGTCTCATGAACGCGGTCATGTAATGTCGGTCCAGGCCGCTTCATCCAACAATGCAGCCGAATCAAAGTAAGACGTTGGTGGTAAGCAGTATGGCTATTATCGCCCACAACTCTTTGTATTCTACTCGTGCATATCATCTACGCATAGACCTGGCTCGGATGCCACTATTGGGGAACGTAGCATGCAATTTCAAAAAATTTCCTACGATCACGCAAGATCTATTCTAGGAGATGCATAGCAACGAGAGGGGAGAGTGTGTCCACGTACCCTTGTAGACCGAAAGCGGAAGCGTTTAGTTAACGCCATTGATGTAGTCGAACGTCTTCACGATCCAACCGATCCAAGTACCGAACGTACGACACCTCCGTGTTCAACACATGTTCAGCTCGATGACGTCCATCAAGCTCTTGATCCAGTAGAGGGTCGAGGTAGAGTTCCGTCAGCACGACGGCGTGGTGACGGTGTTGGTGCGTGATCCGCGTAGGGCTTCGCCTAAGCATTACGACGCTATGACCGGAGGAGTAAACTGAGGAAGGGGGCACCACACACGGCTAAGACAAATCTTGGTGTGCCTTTGGGGTGCCCCCTGCACTCGTATATAAAGGGGGGGAGGAGGCGGCCGGTGGCCATGGAGGGGCGCGCCAAGGGGGGAGTCCTACTTGGACTCCCAGTCCAAGTAGGATTCGCCCCCCCTCCTTCCTTCCAACGGAGGGGGAAGGGGAAAGAGGTGGAGAGGGAGAAGGAATGGAGGGCCGCGCCCCCAACCCCTTGTCCAATTGAGATTGGGCTTGGGGGGGCCACCTCCTGTGGCTGCCTCCTTCTCTCCATTATGGCCCATGAGGCCCATTAACTTTGCCGGGGGGTTCCGGTAACCTCCCGGTACTCTGAAATATCCTCGATCTTCTTCGGAACCATTCCGGTGTCTGTATATAACCTTCCAATATATGAATATTTACCTCTCGACCATTTCGAGACTCCTCGTCCTGTCCGTGATCTCATCCGGGACTCCGAACAAACTTCGGTCACCAAAACAAATAACTCATATAATACTAAATCATCATCGAACGTTAAGCGTGCAGACTCTACGGGTTTGAGAACTATGTAGACATGACCGAGACACATCTCTGGTCAATAACCAATAGCGGAACCTGGATGCTCATATTGGCTCCTACACATTCTACGAAGATCTTTATCGGTCAAACTGCATAACAACATACGTCATTCCCTTTGTCATCGGTATGTTACTTGCCCGAGATTTGATCATCGGTATCATCATACCTAGTTCAATCTCGTTACCGGCAAGTCTCTTTACTCATTTCGTAATGCATCATCCCGCAACTAACTCATTAGTCACATTGCTTGCAAGGCTTGTAGTGATGAGCATTACCGAGAGGGCCTAGAGATACCTCTCCGATACACGGAGTGCCAAATCCTAATCTTGATCTATACCAACCCAACAAACACCTTCGGAGACACCTGTTGAGCAT
This sequence comes from Triticum aestivum, assembly GCF_018294505.1. Taxonomy (NCBI): domain Eukaryota; kingdom Viridiplantae; phylum Streptophyta; class Magnoliopsida; order Poales; family Poaceae; genus Triticum; species Triticum aestivum. Next base: position 438,480,252 of record NC_057810.1, on the reverse strand, counting down.
CTTTATAATCACCCAGTTATGTTGTGACATTTGATAGCACACAAGGTGTTCCTCCGGTATTCTGGAGTTGCATAACCTCATAGTCAAAGGAACATGTATAAGTCATGAAGAAAGCAGTAGCAATAAAACTAATCGATCATTATGCTATGCTAACGGATGGGTCTTGTCCATCACATCATTCTCTAATGATGTGATCCCGTTCATCAAATGACAACACATGTCTATGGTCAGGAAACTTAACCATCTTTGATTAACGAGCTAGTCAAGTAGAGGCATACTAGGGACACTCTATTTTTTCTATGTATTCACACATGTACTAAGTTTTCGGTTAATACAACTCTAGCATGAATAATAAACATTTACCATGATATAAGGAAATATAAATAACAACTTTATTATTGCCTCTAGGGCATATTTCCTTCATATAAAACCAGATGCTTTGATCACCTCATCAAAGCGTATATTCCAACTCCGAGATGCTTGCTCGAGTCCATAGATGGATCACTGGAGCTTGCACACTTCGCTAGAACCTTTAGGATCGACAAAACCTTCTAGTTGCATCACATACAACTCTTCTTTAAGAAATCCATTAAGGAATGTAGTTTTGACATCCACTTGCCAGATTTCATAATCATAAAATGCGGCAAATGCTAACATGATTCGGACAGACTTAAGCATCACTACGGGTGAAAAAGTCTTATCGTAGTCAACTCCTTCAACTTGTCGAAAACCTTTTGCGACAAGTCGAGCTTTGTAGACAGCAAAGTTACCATCAGTGTCAGTCTTCTTCTTGAAGATCCATTTATTCTCTTTGGTTTGCCGATCATCGGGCAAGTCCACCAAAGTCCACACTTTGTTGTTATACATGGATCCTATCTCAGATTTCATGGCCTCAAGCCATTTATTGGAATCTGGGCTCATCATAGCTTCTTCATAGTTCGTAGGTTCATCATGGTCTAGTAACATGACTTCCAAAACAGGATTACCGTACCACTCTGGTGCGGATCGTGCTCTGGTTGACCTACAAGGTTCAGTAGTAACTTGATCTGAAGTTTCTTGATTATTATCATTAGCTTCCTCTCTAGTTGGTGTAGGCCTCACGTGAACGGTTTTCTATGATGAGTTACCTTCCAATTCGAGAGAAGGTACAATTACCTCATCAAGTTCTACTTTCCTCCCACTCACTCTTTCGAGAGAAACTCCTTCTCTAGAAAGTTTCCATTCTTGGCAACAAAGATCTTGCCTTTCGATTTGTGGTAGAAGGTGTACCCAATTCTTTCTTTAGGGTATCCTATTAAGACGCACTTCTCTAGTTTGGGTTTGAGCTTATCATCCTGAAGCCTTTTGACATAAGTGTCGCAACCCCAAATTTTAAGAAACGACGGCTTAGGTTTCTTGCCAAACTACAGTTCATATGATGTCGTCTCAACGGATTTAGATGGTGCCCTATTTAACATGAATGCAACTGTCTCTAATGCATAACCCCAAAACGATAGTGGTAAATCGGTAAGAGACATCATAGATCGCACCATTTCTAATAAGGTACGATTACGACATTCGAACACACAATTACGTTGTGGTGTTCCAGGTGGCGTGAGTTGTGAAACTATTCCACATTGTTTTAAATGAAGGCCAAACTCGTAACTCAAATATTTGCCTTCGCGATCAGATCATAGAAACTTTATTTTTTGTTACGATGATTCTCCACTTCACTCTAAAATTCTTTTAAACTTTTCAAATGTTTCAGACTTGTGTTTCATTAAGTAGATATACCCATATCTGCTCAAATCATCTGTGAAGGTCAGAAAATTACGATACCCGCCACGCGCCTCAATACTCATCGGACCGCATACATGTATTATTTCCAATAAGTCATTAGATCGCTCCATTGTTCCATAGAAAGGAGTTTTAGTCATCTTGTTCATGAGGCATGATTCACAAGTATGAAATGATTCATTATCAAGTGATTCCAAAAGCCCATCTACATGGAGTTTCTTCATGCGCTTTACACCAATATGACCTAAACGACAATGCCACAAATATGTTGCACTATTACTATCAACTTTGCATCTTTTGGCATCAATATTATGAAGATGTGTATCACCACAATCAAGATTCAACAAAAATAGACCACTCTTCAAGGGTGCATGACCATAAAAGATATTACTCATATAAATAGAACAACCATTATTATCTGATTTAAATGAATAACCGTCTCGCACTAAACAAGATCGAGATATAATGTTCATGCTCAACGCTGGCACCAAATAACAATTATTCAGGTGTAAAACTAATCTCGAAGGTAGATGTAGAGGTAGCGTGTCGACGACGATCACATTGACCTTGGAACCATTCCTGACGTGCATCGTCACCTCGTCCTTAGCCAATCTTTGTTTAATCCGTAGCCCCTGTTTTGAGTTACAAATATGAGCAATCGAACCAATATCAAATAGGCGCTATTACGAGCATTTGTAAGGTACACATAAATAACATGTATATCAACTATAACCTTGTTCACTTTGCCATCCTTCTTATCTGCCAAATACTTGGGGCAGTTCCGCTTCCATTGACCAGTCCCTTTGCAGTAGAAGCACTCAGTTTCAGGCTTGGGTACAACTTTGGGTTTATTTCCGGGAGTGGCAACTTTCTTGCCATTCTTCTTGAAGTTCCCCTTCTTCCCCTTGCCCTTTTTCTTGAAACTAGTGGTCTTGTTAACCATCAACACTTGATGCTCCTTCTTGAATTCTACCTCCGCAGCTTTGAGCATTGCAAAGAGCTCGGGAATTGTTTATCCATCCCTTGCATATTATGGTTCATCATGAAGCCTTTGTAGCTTGGTGGCCATGATTAAAGAACTCTGTCAATAACACTATCATCTGGAAGATTAACTCCCAGCCGAGTCAAGTGATTATGATATCCAAACCTTCTGAGTATGTGTTCACTGACAGAACTGTTCTCCTCCATCTTGCAGCTATAGAACTTGTTGAAGACTTCATATCTCTCAACTCGGGCATTTGCTTGAAATATTAACTTCAACTCGTGGAACATCTCATATGGTCCATGACATTCAAAACGTCTTTGAAGTCCCGATTCTAAGCCGTAAAGCATGGCGCACTGAACTATCGAGTAGTCATCAACATGCGATCGCCAGGCGTTCAGAACGTCCGCAGTTGCTGGAGGGGGTGGCACACCTAGCGGTGCATCAAGGACATAATTTTTCTGTGCAGAAATGATGGTAATCCTCAAGTTACAGACCCAGTCCATGTAGTTGCTACCATAATCCTTCAACTTAGCTTTCTCTAGGAGCACATTAAAATTCAAGGGAATTGTAGCACGGGCCATTGATCTACAAAATTGATATGCAAAAACTATCAGGACTAAGTTCATGATAAATTAAGTTCAATTAATCAAATTACTTAAGAACTCCCACTTAGATAGACATCCCTCAAGTCATCTAAATGATACGTGATCCAAATCAACTAAACCATCTCCGATCATCACGTGAGATGGAGTAGTCATGAATGGTGAACATCTCTATGTTGATCATATCTACTATATGATTCACGTTTGACCTTTCGGTCTCGAGTGTTCCGAGGCCATGTCTGTACATGCAAGGCTCGTCAAGTTTAACCTGACTATTCTCCATGTGCAAAACTGTCTTGCACCCGTTGTATGTGAACGTAGAGTCTATCACACCCGATCATCACGTGGTGTCTCAACATGACGAACTGTCGCAACGGTGCATACTCAGGGAGAACACCTTGAAATTTTAGTTAAGGGATCATCTTATAATGCTACCGCGGTACTAAGAAAAATAAGATGCATAAAAGATAAACATCACATGCAATCAAAATATGTGACATGATATGGCCATCATCATCTTGTGCTTTTGATCTCCACCTCCAAAGAATCGTCATGATCTCCATCCTCACCAGCCCGACACCTTGATCTCCATCGTAGCGTCGTGGTCGTCTCGCCAACTATTGCTTCTACAACTATCGCTAACGCATAGTGATAAAGTAAAGCAATTACATGACGTTCACATTTCATACAATAAAGAGACAACCATAAGGCTCCTGCCGGTTGTCAGATATCTTGCAAAACATGATCATCTCATACAATAACGTTTATCACATCATGTCTTGACCATATCACATCACAACATGCCCTACAAAAACAAGTTAGATGTCCTCTACTTTGTTGTTGCAAGTTTTATGTGGCTGCTACGGGCTTCTAGCAAGAACCGTTCTTACCTACGCATCAAAACTACAACAGTGATATATCAAGTTTGCTATTTTAACCTTCAACAAGGACCGACCTGTTGGTGTCCTGGGAATGGGGGTACCCAGACTTGCCAGCCTGCGGCCCATGACATGGCTCTACCTACCGCCCGGTATGGCCTAGCTTCAACAACAACTGCTCAAGACCCTCGCGAGGCGGACGATGCCAAGACCTCCCTGGGGATGGTCTCACCAGGATGGCTCCTGAGGAGTGGAGATATCTATGCAAGGGGCACCTCACGAGGTTCACGTGACGTGAGCCGTGACGACCAAGGCTAGGCGGGTGCCAGCTGGCACAGTGTACCAGTTTCCTCTTTGGTGCTAAAGTGGCAAGCGCAGGCGAGGAGTCCCAAGGCATGAGGCAAAGGTTTCCATATCGGTGCAACAAGACCAAGACCAGTAGGACGGTAGGATGGAGGTCATTGCGGAGCCCACAACTGCATCACCACCGGAGCCTTTGGCAGGCGAAGACCACCTTTTGTCAGGATAGCTTGTACTAGTTGTCTCCCTTCAAAATTGGCCATTGTAGGATCCCTTCCCACCTAACATTTGGGAAGAGGATCAAGGCCTCTATAAATAGGACTAGCCATCACCATAGAAGGGGACGGATCATCGAGACCACCCTCGTACGCATTATCTCACCGAGCTCGAGAACACCTCTCCTCAGGAGGCTGTTCATACCTTGTACCTGTTCATCCTCAGCCTACAAGGTAATCCACCACACCACACTGGAGTAGGGTATTACACCACAATGGTGGCCTGAACCAGTATAAACTCTCGCGTCTCTTGTCTCTTGTTCCTTGGGTTCGGCGAGCTAGGCCTTGAGGTTGTTGTGCGGGCGAGCTAGGGGGAGAGAGTCCTTCGTGCGCACCCCAGAGTTCGAACCTCAAGAGGTTTGCCGAAACCCAGAATCCGACATTTGGCGCGCCAGGTAGGGGCGCGCTAAAGCTTCACCTCTCCGCCCGCCCCCCATGGCTGGCACCGCTCCTCCGACCGGACCTACGGACACCCGCAACGGAACCATGGGACTCATGGCCCTCACCCCCGCCTTGCAGCAAGTGCAGTGGCCTGATGTCTACTACACAACCTTCTTCTTGTAGACGTTGTTGGGCCTGCAAGTGCACAGGTTTGTAGGACAATAGCAAATTTCCCTCAAGTGGATGACCTAAGGTTTATCAATCCGTGGGAGGCGTAGGATGAAGATGGTCTCTCTCAAACAACCCTGCAACCAAATAACAAAGAGTCTCTTGTGTCCCTAACACACCCAATACAATGGCAAATTGTATAGGTGCACTAGTTCAGCGAAGAGATGGTGATACAAGTGCAATATGGATAGTAGATATAGGTATTTGTAATCTGAAATAATAAAAACAGCAAGGTAGCAAGTGATAAAAGTGAGCGTAAACGGTATTGCAATGGTAGGAAACAAGGCCTAGGGTTCATACTTTCACTAGTGCAAGTTCTCTCAACAATAATAACATAGATAGATCATATAACAAGCCCTCAACATGCAACAAAGAGTCACTCCAAAGCCACTAACAGCGGAGAACAAATGTAGAGATTATGGTAGGGTACGAAACCACCTCAAAGTTATTCTTTCGGATCAATCTATTCAAGAGTTCGTACTAGAATAACACCTTAAGACACAAATCAACCAAAACCCTAATGTCACCTAGATACTCCATTGTCACCTCAAGTATCCGTGGGCATGATTATATGATATGCATCACACAATCTCAGATTCATCCAACCAACACAAAGTACTTCAAAGAGTGCCCCAAAGTTTCTATCGGAGAGGCAAGAAAACGTGTGCCAACCCCTATGCATAGGTTCATGGGCGGAACCCACAAGTTGGTCACCAAAACATACATCAAGTGGCACGTGATATCCCATTGTCACCACAGATAAACACGGCAAGACATACATCAAGTGTTCTCAAAGTAAAGACTCAATCGGATAAGATAACTTCAAGAGGGAAACTCAATTCATCACAAGAGAGTAGAGGGGGAGAAACATCATAAGATCCAACTATAATAGCAAAGCTCGTGATACATCAAGATCGTGCCATAGAGAGAACATGAGAGAGAGAGATCAAACACATAGCTACTGGTACATACCCTCAGCCCCGAGGGTGAACTACTCCCTCCTCGTCATGGAGAGCGCCGGGATGATGAAGATGGCCATCGGTGATGGATCCCCCCTCCGGCAGGGTGCCGGAATGGGCTCCCGAGAGGTTTTTGGTGGCTACAGAGGCTTGCGGCGGCGGAATTCCCGATCTATCTTGATATTCGATGGTTTTAGGGTATGTAGGGTTATATAGGCGAAAGAAGTCGGTTGGGGGGGGGGGGTTGCTCGAGGGGTCCACGAGACAAGGGGCCGCGCCCTGTAGGGGGGGGGCGCCCCCTATCTCCTGGGCTCCTCGAGGGTCTTGTGACTTGATCTCCAAGCCTCCAGGATGATATTCTTCCAAAAAATCACGATGCGGAAGGTTTCATTCCGTTTGGACTCCGTTTGATATTCCCTTTCTTCGAAATACTGAAACAGGCAATAAAATAACAATATGGGCTGGGCCTCCGGTTAGTAGGTTAGTCCCAAAAATGATATAGAAGTGTAAAGTAAAGCCCATAATCATCCAAAAAGGGTAATATAATAGCATGGAATAATCAAAAATTATAGATACGTTGGAGACGTATCATGGCCATGCAAGTTCAGGCCGGAGATGCCGCCGCGCTATGATGGCGCGGTGGATCCATCGGCCTTCCTGCTGGCGTACGAGGAGGCTGTTCTAGAAGCTGAAGGCCGATAACCCACAAGTATAGGGGATCGCAATAGTTTTCGAGGGTAGAGTATTCAACCCAAATTTATTGATTCGACACAAGGGGAGCCAAAGAATATTCTCAGTATTAGCAGTTGAGTTGTTAATTCAACCACACCTGGAAAACTTAATATCTGCAGCAAAGTATTTAGTAGCAAAGTAGTATGGAAGTAATGGTAACGGTGGCAAAAGTAACAGTAGCAGTTTTGTAGTAATTGTAACAGTGGCAACGGAAAAGTAAGTAAGCAAAGATCAATATGTGAAAAGCTCGTAGGCAATGGATCAATGATGGATAATTATGTCGGATGCGATTCCTCATGCCACAGTTATAACATAGGGTGACACAGAACTAGCTCCAGTTCATCAATGTAATGTAGGCATGTATTCTGAATATAGTCATATGTGCTTATGGAAAAGAACTTGCATGGCATCTTTTGTCCTACCCTCCCGTGGCAGCGGGGTCCTATTGGAAACTAAGGGATATTAAGGCCTCCTTTTAATAGAGTACCGGACCAAAGCATTAACAACTTAGTGAATACATGAACTCCTCAAACTACGATCTTCACCGGGAGTGGTCCCGATTACTATCACTTCAGGGTTACCAAATCATAACACATAGTAGGTAACCATTGACTTGCAAGATAGGATCAAAAACTCACATATATTCATGAAAACATAATAGGTTCAGATCTGAAATCATGGCACTCGGGCCCCAGTGACAAGCATTAAGAATAGCAAAGTCATAGCAACATCAATCTTAGAACATAATGGATACTAGGGATCAAACCCTAACAAAACTAACTCGATTACATGGTAAATCTCATCCAACCCATCACCGTCCAGCAAGCCTACGATGGAGTTACTCACGCACGGCGGTGAGCATGATGAAATTGGTGATGCAGGAAGGTTGATGATGACGACGGTGATGGGTTCCCCTCTTCGGAGCCCCGAACAGACTCCAGATCAGCCCTCCCGAGAGAGATTAGGGCTTGGAGGTGGCTCCATATCGTAAAACACGATGGATCCTTCTCTCTGATTTTTCTCTCCCTGAACGTGAATTTATAGAGTTGGAGTTGACGTCGGTGGAGCCTCAGGGGGCCCACGAGGCAGGAGGGCGCCCCCTAGGGGGTTGGGCGCGCCCTCCACCCTCGTAGACAGGGTGTGGCCCCCCTGGTGTTGATTCTTTCACCAGTATTTTTCATTTATTCCAAAAATATTCTTTGTGAAGTTTCAGGTCATTCTGAGAACTTTTATTTCTGCACAAAAAAACACCATGGCAATTCTGCTGAAAATAGCGTCAGTCCAGGTTAGTTCCATTCAAATCATGCAAGTTAGAGTCGAAAACAAGGGGAAAAGTGTTTGGAAAAGTAGATACGATGGAGACGTATCAAGTCCCCCAAGCTTAACCCTTTGCTTGTCCTCAAGCAATTCAGTTCACAAACTGAAAGTGATAAAGAAATTTTTTTACAAACTCTGTTTGCTCTTATTGTTGTAAATATGTAAAGCCAGCATTCAAGTTTTCAGCAAAGATTATGAACTAACCATATTCACAATAACACTTAGGTCTCATGTTTACTCATATCAATGGCATAATCAACTAGCGAGCAATAATAATAAATCTCGGACGACAACACTTTCTCAAAACAATCATAATATGATATAACAAGATGGTATCTCGCTAGCCGTTTCTGAGACCGCAAGAGCACCTCTGAAGATCAAGGATTGACTAAACATTGTAATTCATGGTAAAAGAGATCCAGTCACAGTCATACTCAATGTAAACTAATAGTAATGCATGCAAATGACATCGGTGCTCTCCAATTGGTGATTTTTAATAAGAGGGTGATGACTCAACATAAAAGTAAATAGATAGGCCCTTTGCAGAGGGAAGCAGGGATTTGTAAAGGTGCCAGAGCTTGATTTTTGAAACAGAGATAAATAATATTTTGAGTAGCATACTTTCATTGTCAACATAACAACCGAGAGATCTCGATATCTTCCATGCTACAGACATTATAGGCGGTTCCCAAACAGAATGGTAAAGTTTATACTCCCCACCACCAACAAGCATCAATCCATGGCTGGCCCGAAACAACGGGTGCCTCCAATTAACAATAGTCCTGGGGGAGTTTTGTTTGCAATTATTTTGATTTGAGCATGGGACCGAGCATCCCGGTTACCGGCCATTTTCTCGTGAGTGAGGAACGGAGTCCACTCCTCGTGAGAATAACCCACCTAGCATGGAAGATATAGACAACCCTAGTTGATACATGAGCTATTCGAGCATACAAAACAGAATTTCATTTGAAGGCTTAGAGTTTGGCACATACAAATTTACTTGGAACGACAGGTAAATACAACATATAGGAAGGTATGGTGGACTCATATGGAATAACTTTGGGGTTTATGGAAGTGGATGCACAAGTGAAGGCTAGAAAAAGACTGGGAAGCGACCAACTAGAGAGCGACAACAGTCATGAACCTGCATTAAAATTAATCAACACTGAGTGCTAGCATGAGTAGGATATAATTCACCATCAACATAAATATAGTGGAGGCTATGTTGATTTGTTTCAACTACATGCGTGAACATGTGCCAAGTCAAGCCACTCGAATCGTTCAAAGGAGGATACCACCCTATCATACCACATCACAACCATTTTAATAACATGTTGGCACGCAAGGTAAACCATTATAAACTCCTAGCTAATTAAGCATGGCATGAGCAACTATAATCTCTAATTGTCATTGCAAACATGTTTCATTCATAATAGGCTGAATCAGGAACGATGAACTAATCATATTTACAAAAACAAGATAGGTCGAGTTCATACCAGCTTCTCTCATCTTGATCAGTCCATCATATATCGTCATCATTGCCTTTCACTTGCACGACCGAACGGTGTGGATAATAATAATAGTGCACGTGCAATTGGACTAAGCTAGAATCTGCAAGTATTTAATACAAGGGAGAAGAAAAGGTAATATGGGATCTATGTTAAATCAACAATAATGCATATAAGAGCCACTTCAACATTTTCATCATGGTCTTCTCCTCTCGACCCCAAAGAAAAGAAATAAAATAAAACTATTTACACGGGAAAGCTCCCAACAAGCAAAAGAAGAATGAGAAATCTTTTGGGTTTTCTTTTAATTATAACGACTACAGACATGGAAAGTAAACTAGCTAAAACCTACAACTATTTTTTGGTTTTTCTTAAGGTTTTTCAACACTCACAAGAAGAAGGCTAGAAAAGAAAATAAACTAGCATGGATAGTACAATTTAAAAGTATGAGCACCGACAACTAGCATGAGTGTGTGAACATGAATGTAAGATCGGTGAGAAATACGTACTCCCCCAAGCTTAGGCTTTTGGCCTAAGTTGGTCTATGACCAGGGATCAAAGCTACTCTCTCCGGTGTACAGAGGAGTGTCCTCTGGGTGCCACTGGTTGGCGATCTCCTCCGGATCCCACTGATAAATAGACTCCTGATATGGATCAGGAGATGGCTCAAGCTCAGGCTCTGGGGATCATGTTCGCTCCCAATATGCATAAATGTCATCGGGCAGGATGATGTATGTGCCTGAATGAATGTTAAACAAAGAAGGTGCAGGCAGGGTAATAATTTGACAAGTGTCTTCACTAAATACCAGGTTATAAATGAGTCTATTTTCCTTATCATTGCAAATAAAATCATGTGCTACCATACTTTTATAGTCTAAGAAAATAGGGGGCAACACCTTTTCTTCTTTCTCATAGTGTCTAATAGGTATCTCAAAATATTTAGCAAGATGCGAAGCAAAGATACCTCCAAAAATGGGGCCCTTTGTACGGTTTTGTCACGCCCAATATGCGACCCTATCCAAGAGGAACTCAAATGTACCACCAAGGATAGACCCGCATATTGAAACACTTTTGCAAGGTGGATATCATTACATCAACATTACATAAATAGATGGGGATACATACATAAGGCATACAATGCCACACGAATACAACATCATCTTACATAAGAGCACCATCCGACTACGGATGAAACACAAACAGAAACTCAAACGACATCCACCCTGCTAGCCCAGGCTGCCGACCTGGAACCTATCCCCAGATCGAAGAAGAAGCAGAAGAAGAACTCCAAAACAAGCAAACATCGCTCTCGCGTCAAGATCATCGCATAACCTGTACCTGCAACTGTTGTTGTAGTAAACTGTGAGCCACAAGGACTCAGCAATCCCATTACCATGGGTATCAAGACTAGCAAAGCTTAATGGGAAAGGAAGGGGTAAAGTGGTGAGGTTGCAGCAGCGCCTAAGCAAGATGTGGTGGCTAACATACGCAAATAAGAGCGAGAAGAGAAGCAAAGGAACGGTCGTCAACTAGTAATGATCAAGAGGTGATCCTGAACTCCTACTTACGTCAAACATAACCCAAAGACCGTGTTCACTTCCCGGACTCCGCCAAGAAGAGACCATCACGGCTACACACGCGGTTGATGCGTTTTAATTCGGATCAGGTGTCAAGTTATCTACAACCGGACATTAACAAATTCCCATCTGCCACATAACCGCGGGCACGGCTTTTGAAAGATAATACCCTGCAGGGGTGTCCCAACTTAGCCCATGATAAGCTCTCGCGATCAACAAAGGATATGCCTTCTCCCAGGAAGACCCGATCAGTCTCGGAATCCCGATTTACAAGACATTTCGACAATGGTAAAACAAGACCAGCAAGACCGCCCGATGCGCCGACAATCCCGATAGGAGCTGCACAAATCTCGTTCTCAGGGCAACACCAGATGAGACATCCTACGAGTAAAACCAGACCTCGAGTTTCCCCGAGGGGGCCCCGCAGTCTACTCGGTTCGGACCAACACTTAGACAAGCATTGGCCCGGGGGGGCTATAATAAAGATGACCCTTGGGTTAATTACTCCCAAGGGAAAAGTAGGTGGTGGTGAGGCAAATGGTAAAACCAAGGTTGGGCCTTGCTGGAGGAGTTTTATTCAAAGGGAACTGTCAGGGGGTCCCATAAATCACCCGACCGCGTTAGGAACGCAAAATCCGGGAACATAACACCGGTATGACGGAAACTAGGGCGGAAAGAGTGGAACAAAACACCAGGCATAAGGCCGAGCCTTCCACCCTTTACCAAATATATATATGCATTAATAATATAAGAGATATTGTGATATCCCAACAAAAATCCTGTCCACCATGGAGTAATCTTCAACTTCACCTGCAACTAACAACGCTATAAGAGGGGCTAAGCAAAGCGGTAACATAGCCAAACAATGGTTTGCTAGGAAGGGTGTCAAAGGTTAGAGGTTCATGGCAATTTGGGGAGGCTTGAAGAACAAGTGATAGGAAGCGCAGCATAGCGATAGAACGAAGCAACTAGCATAGCAATGATAGTAGTGAGATCCAGGGTAGCGGTCATCTTGCCTGAAATCCCGCAAGGAAGAAGAACGAGTCCATGAAGAAGATGAAGCCACGAAGACGAACCAAGCATAGACGAACGAATCCTCACGATCGCAACGAAATGGGAACTATCGAGAAAAAGCACACAACATAGTAAACACACCACACATAGACAAGACATGATGAACAACCAAGCATGATGCATGACAAAGCTACATGAAGCTACTCATGGCAAGAGATGACGCAAACAAGAACAACACAACAAGGCAAGTTTAAATGAGGCCGGGAACAACATATAACAATTCCGTAAGTCCTCATATGCAAGTTTCAAAGTTGGTCCAGATCTGAACAAACATTAAGTTGAAGTTGTTGAATAGCAAGTTAAGATGCACCAAGATGATCTACACGAAATTCTAGTCAAGTTACATATAAAGTTCATTTAGTTCGGAGCTATGGCCTAGAAGATATGAGCAAAACAAGTTAAACATGGCATTGATGCAAAATGCATGCAAACATCAAGCAAACACTCCCAAACATGGATGCAACATGATAATATGAAGCTACATGCAAAATCAAGCAAGTTTCATATAGAGCACACTCAAAACGGAGCAACGGTTCAACACACACACACTATACAAGACATAACAACAATCTGTCCAAAACAACAACTAGGCATATTGCAATCACCAAAACAACATGCTACAACATCTCAACGTAATAACAAAAGGCATGGGCATGATGTACAGGTAAAGCATAACAAAACATGAACACTGAGCTAGCTCCAGAAAACACTAGAACATGCTCAAAAGGACATGGGAAGATTGCAAATAATAATAGTTTCAGGCTTAGCAGAAATAACATCAGGTTGCAATGTGTAGAGCTATCAAATAACATGCTACAGGAACTTAACATGGCAAACAAAGGCATGGCATGAATCTACTAATCTCATATAACAAAAGTCCCTTACTTACCATGAGCCAAAAGGGCACAGAAAATATGATGGCTCCCATGTAAACATGGCAAGTTATATGACAGATTCATACATGGCAGAAACAACAATTAGGCATGTTAGTGAGCTTGAACCACTCACCACAGAGCAACACATGGCATGGCAAGGCAACCAATAGTAATAATACATGTTTATTAAGCTAAACATGGCAAGAGCAAGTTCATAGAGTGCATGGATCACTAGCAACAACCATGGCAACATTGAACTTAATGTTAACAGGCTGACAGCTACATTATTTAGCAAGTTTGGAGCAAGATAACAACAAGCTACAGGAGGCTATAAATGCACCCAGGGGCATGGATGGATAGATCAAGACATGTTTAACAAATCATCCTTAGTGATCATCTCCAGATTATGCATATAATGACTTGTAGCAGCAGGTTTACATAGCGACAAAATATAACAGAATCTGTCTAGCAAAACAGCAACAACAAGTACCCTACTTAACAAGCTTGATGCACTCAGTACACAACTCACAAAAATACATGGATGGTACCACTCCAAAGATGGCATTACATAGTTCAAAACTCATGTAGAGCTCATGCTCATAGGATGCACACATCAAACATGGCAAAAATGACAAATGAGCATGTTCTGTTAACAGACAGCAGATAACATTATATAGCACTCTTCTAACAGCATTTCGGGCATCAAGATGCACTCAAATGAACATGATGCAATGGAGTGAAATGAAGTACTCGTTGAGAAGAACAATTTTACATATTACACGCACGAAACGGAGCAGTATACATGGAGTTATGATGCGATAAACATGGCATAAAACATCACAGATTCGGGGACTTGGTGGAAATTGCACCTCGGGAAAAATGGACGAGGTGGGGTGGCGAGGCTGGGCGGCGCGGAGGAGCCGCGACGGCTGGGAGGCCGGGCGCCAGGCGCGGGCCGGCGGTGGTCGAGGCGGGCGGCGCCGGCGATGGCGGCGGCGGCCGGGCCGGGGCCGGGCGGCGGCCGGTTGGGCCTGCGCGGGCCCGTGACGGGCTCGGGCGGGCCGCAGCGGCGGCGGGTGGCGGCGTGCCACGTGGCAGCTGCGGAGTGGACGGGGGGAGCGGGGCGGACGTGTCCGGCCGTCACGGACGTGTCCGGTGGCGGCGGGAGGAAGAGGACTAGGGTTTTGGACTGCGAATTTCGGAGGGGAAGGCATATTTATAGGTAGAGGGAGCTAGGAGGGTCCAAATGAGGAGCGGTTTTCGCCCACACGGTCGTGATTGAACGACCGAAAGCATGGATGGGAGTTATATGGGTTTTGGGCCATTTTGAAAGGGTGTTGGGCTGCAAGACAAAAGAGGCTTTTGCGGTTACCTGGTTAACCGTTGGGGTATCGAACGACCTCCAAATGGCACGAAACTTGACAGGCGGTCTACCGGTGCTATACCAAGGCCGGTTGGCAAACCTTGTTCCATTCCGAGAATGTTTAACACCCACTCACAACAGGAGACAAAAGGGGAACGCCGGAGGACATAGGAGTGTCGGATTGCAAAACGGACAACGGGGAAAATGCTCGGATGCATGCGATGAACATGTATGCAAAATGAGATGCACATGATGACATGAAAAAATGCAACATGCAAACAAATGACATGGCAACAAAGGCGAATAACTGACAGACACCTGGCGCAACGAATCCGGTGTGTTACAACACTCCTCCACGAACAAGAGATCTCGTCCCGAGATCTTAGGACCGAGTCGGAAGGGAAAAGGGATGAGGTGAAACAAGAACTGAAGAGAAGAAGCAAGGAATCGAAAGCGCTCGAGAAGAAGAGAGGAAAGATGAGAATGACGAGAATCGAAAGCTCACGGAATCAGATAGACTCTAAAACCACTCCGGTTAGAACGAGATAAGAAACAAATAAGACTGAAAGGATTTAGGCAGCACTCCAGCTAAACATGGAGGAATAGAACACGAGCTAGAGAGGATGGAATGATACTTGACGAGAGGAACAACACAAAGCCTCCGGAAGAATTGGAAGAGTAGAATGAAAAGAATGGAGAAGGAAATGGCAACTTGTGCCACAAATGAAATTGAAAGCACCTTTCGAAGGAAGGTTTAAACGGAGTTGTTGAGAAAAGCAACAACGAAAAGAATAAGCTTGTTGTGGACTCATGGATAACATCTCAAAATTATGAGGTGATAACCAACCACAAGCGGAAAAGATAGGATATCTGAGAGGAACGAAGAAATGCAAAACTCCACTTCAAAAGAATACGGAGAATTAATTACACTTTGAGATGCGAGAAGAAAAGATACTTGAATTTCTCCACCAACAAGAATCTTGATGAACACTTGAAAGAATGAATTAAATCCAGAAGAACCATAGTGAAGAACTCCGGAGACAAAAAGATGATGAGATAGGAATGAAGGATGAAAGAATAAGATGAGCCTTGTGATGATTTAGATGGGGGTTCCGATGAAATGGCCGAGGAAATTGAACTCCGGAAAGGAAAAGATGGAACACTTGGAACTAGAATTTATTCATCAAGAACAAACTCCGAAGGAAAGGATTAATCGCTTGGATGAAATAAGAATAAGATTTATTGTATGCTTATCCTTCATCAAATTAAATTGATGACAAAATGGATTTTGCATACTACTTATTCTTCTTGAAAAAGAATTGAGAAGTGACATATCGCAAACTTGACAAGGTCTTCATGAACCACCGGTAGGATTGAAATGAACGAATGAATTAAAATGACAATCAAGGAAAAAGAATCTTGAATGAACCACCGTAAGAATTCAGAAATGACTGATGAAAGAGATTGAATCACCGGGAAGAATTAGAAGAACCAATATGTTAGAGGGGATTTAGATGCAAAAGAACAAAGATATCATGAGCTGATTAAAGAGCACTTGAACGAAGCACCGGGATAATTGGATAACGGTAGCTGAAATGTGAGGACGAAGAATTCTTCTGGAATGATGGCCTCCGATGAAAGAAAATGGAAAAACAACTCCTAACATACTCCGGATGGGTAAGAAAAGAATATTTGACAAATGGAATAATTCGAGAGGATAACAAGAGACTAGAATCGCGAATCTTGGAGAGAACGGGCAAAATGTAGAGGAGAAACTCTTCTTCGGTCTTCAAATGACAACGGAAAACACCACCAAAATTACTGAGATACTCCGGGAGAATGAAAAGCAAAGAGGTTGAGCCGATGATGAAATGATTTGAAAGAGATCTTGGAGAAGGCATGTGACTGATGGAATCCATTCTTACGTCACACTTTGAAAAGAATTTGAGAATAACTCCGGGGGAATTAGAAGAGTCAGGTAAGATCCTGGGAAAAGACCTGTGGGTTATGGGCCCACTGAAGAGAAAAAACACCATTGGAAAGAGATGTTGAACAGATAGATGATGCAACGGAACAATTGAAATATTTGAATAAGATGACAACCTCGAATTAATTCAAACACAGACAAATCTCCTGAGATGTCTTGAACACTCCAGAAGGATAATCTGGCGAGAGGCAAATGAGCAAGGAGAACACTTGATCCAAGGAAAAGGATGCGATCAACCCGGAAAACTTGAATTGAGTCCACCGGAAAAGAAAAAGAGTTGAAGAATGTCGAACAAAACGAGAATTCTCCAGTTGAAACAATTGAGGGAAGACTGAAGAGGCTCCGTACAAATGAAAATTGATGCTCGAAAGAGACTTAGGCTCCGGGAAGAAGAGGGTGGGAGGGCGGGAAAAACAAAGACAACTTGGAAGGGGAAACCGACGAATATGAGAAAACACCGATTGAAATCATTGCGGAAAGAAAGCAAAGACTTCACACAGTTTCAAGCTTAGCAGAAATAACATCAGGTTGCAATGTTTAGAGCTATCAAACAACATGCTACAGGAACTTAACATGGCAAACAAAGGCATGGCATGAATCTACTAATCTCATATAACAAAAGTCCCTTACTGACCATGAGCCAAAAGGGCACAGAAAATATGATGGCTCCCATGTAAACATGGCAAGTTATATGACATATTCATACATGGCAGAAACAACAATTAGGCATGTTAGTGAGCTTGAACCACTTACCACAGAGCAACACATGGCATGGCAAGGCAACCAACAGTAATAATACATGTTTATTAAGCTAAACATGGCAAGAGCAAGTTCATAGAGTGCATGGATCACTAGCAACAACCATGGCAACATTGAACTTAATGTTAACAGGCTGACAGCAACATTATTTAGCAAGTTTGGAGTAAGATAACAACAATCTACAACAGGCTATAAATACACCCAGGGGCATGGATGGATAGAGCAAGACATGTTTAACAAATCATCCTTAGTGAACATCTCCAGATTATGCATAGATTGACTTGTAGCAGCAGGTTTACATAGTAACAAAATATAACAGAATCTGTCTAGCAAAACAGCAACAGCAAGTACCCTACTTAACAAGCTTGATGCACTCAGTACACAACTCACAAAAATACATGGATGGAACCACTCCAAAGATGGCATGACATAGTTCAAAACTCATGTAGAGCTCATGCTCATAGGATGCACACATCAAACATGGCAAAAATGACAAATGAGCATGTTCTGTTAACAGACAATAGATAACATTATATAGCACTCTTCTAACAGCATTTCGGATATCAAGATGCACTCAAATGAACATGATGCAATGGAGTGAAATGAATTACTCATTGAGAAGAACAATTTAACATATTACACGCACGAAACGGAGCAGTATACATGGAGTTATGACGCAATAAACATGGCATAAAATATCACAGATTCGGGGACTTGGTGGAAATTGCACCTCGGGAAAAATGGACGGGGTGGGGTGGCGAGGTTGGGCGGCGCGGAGGAGCCGCGGCGGCTGGGAGGCCGGGCGCCAGGCGCGGGCCGGCGGTGGTCGAGGCGGGCGTCACCGGCGATGGCGGCGGCGGCCGGGGCCGGGCGGCGGCCGGTCGGGCCTGCGCGGGCCCGCGATGGGCTCGGGCGGGCCACGGCGGCGGCGGGTGGCGTCGTGCCATGTGGCAGCTGCGGAGTGGACGGGGGAGCGAGGCGGATGTGTCCGGCCGTCACGGACGTGTCCGGTGGCGGCGGGAGGAAGAGGACTAGGGTTTTGGACTGCGAATTTCGGAGGGGAAGGCATATTTATAGGTAGAGGGAGCTAGGAGGGTCCAAATGAGGAGCGGTTTTCGCCCACAC
This sequence comes from Triticum aestivum, assembly GCF_018294505.1. Classification (NCBI taxonomy): domain Eukaryota; kingdom Viridiplantae; phylum Streptophyta; class Magnoliopsida; order Poales; family Poaceae; genus Triticum; species Triticum aestivum. The sequence continues at coordinate 438,461,551 of NC_057810.1, read as the reverse complement.
GATCGTGATCGAATGACCGAGAGCATGGAGGGGCGTTAGATGGGTTTTGGGCCATTTTGAAAGGGTGTTGGGCTGCAAGACAAAAGAGGCTTTTGCGGTTACCCGGTTAACCGTTGGAATATCAAACGACCTCCAAATGGCACGAAACTTGACAGGCGGTCTACCGGTGCTATACCAAGGCTGCTTGGCAAACCTCGTTCCATTCCGAGAATGTTTAACACCCACTCACAATAGGAGACAAAAGGGGAAAGCCGGAGGACATAGGAGTGTCAGGTTGCAAAACGGACAACGGGGAAAATGCTCGGATGCATGCGACGAACATGTATGCAAAATGAGATGCACATGATGACATGAAAAAATGCAACACGCAAACAAATGACATGGCAATGAAGGCGAATAACTGACAGACACCTGGCGCAACGAATCCGGGGCGTTACAGGTTTAAACTCAACCGTTTAGCAACCATAGCGCGTAAACTGAAAGTTCTGTCATAGAGTAAAGCATGGCGCAAAATGGCGAGGTCAGGAGCATTGAGGCCCCCACTGTTCCCGTGACCAATTAAACATCTACTAGCAAATATTGCATAGTAACGTAGAATAGGAAAATGTATACTAGTAGTTCTTGCATCTGACACTTCTCTCTTTTCCACGAGAAGCGAGAACTTGTTAATTTGAATGGTTCCACTATTGCGGTAAATGCAGTACCTTGCAATCACTTTGGCGTTATTAGCAGGCACAAGTGTAATTCGACCACGCCGGGAAATCGATCCAGGAATGGCTACAGGGGGCAATTTCTGTTGACATGTAGAATAAAAAAGAATTGTAACATATCGTTGAAGATATATATAGTTTATGAGCATCAACATTAAAATAAGACTTTTTACCAGCGCTTTGTGCATACAATTGGTCTTGTTCAGTGTGTGCACCATAGGTCTAATTAATACCATCCAAAATCCAGCGTTCATATGTTGTGCTATCTCTGTCAGATTGTCAATAAAGTTTATGACATGCTTCAAGTCCTTCACGTGAAATTTGGTACGCTTAGTAACATACAGATCATTCACTATGCATCCAACATATCCTGCTTAAAAGGTGGAAAGGTATTATTTATTCAGAACATGGCAGAAGAATATATAGTGGGCATAAATTGGTAAACAGAATTCGTTACTGCCTAGGAACGGAGTCAGAATATGATATCACAATTGGTTGCTTAAATAGTGACCAATTTGTTGCTTAAATAGTAATATGACAACATGGAGGAAGTTGAAAGGACACTAACCTCGATCAGACTTTGATCGGCTGACGACGTTGGGGAAGTAAACATCCATGTTAATTAGACCAGGCTGTGGTGCACGCACTAGAATTTTATTGCCAGCTTTAAGTTCAAAACACTTAGACATTTTTCTCCAAAGGTCCGCATTAAAATAGGAGTGATCATCTTTATCAAGTATTACGCTAACCGTCATTGTAAACCCATGTTGCGTTGTCAATATGACATCCTGGGAGTCATCAGCAAAGTAAAGCCCAAGGTTTCCTTCTACTCCTGTTCTTGCAAAGCAAGGGATGTACTGCTTGAAATGAAAATTAAGATTGTAAATTAGATATATTGAAATAACCGAGCAAGATGCAAATATGGGAGTAACTAATAGAACATATCCATATATAGATGCAAGCAAAGTACAAAAATATAGAATTAAAAATAGACTAGGTAACAAAGATTTGATGCAAATATATAGATAATGTAGCAACAGACGGTATATGTTCACAAATTTAGGCCATGCCGACCATGGTAGGTTGAGATTGAACATACCGAGCGCTCCTTGAAGTCATCCGGAATGGTGAGATAGAACTACGTTTCCGACTAGCCACGACCACAGTTGCCCGATTTGTGCTCGCACTGTGCACACATGAATGAACACTCACGAATCAGCTAGAACAAAAATGATTCCATGACGATTTCTGCCGGTTGATTAATAGCGACGGGCGGACTGCGATAAGAGATGAGTGAATATTTTGCTAATTAAGTTGATTACCTTCTCCATGAGAAAAATCCCTGGCCCAATCCCGCAGATAACCCCAGTCGACCAGAGTCTAGAATGTTGGTGCAGATAGGTGGCAGAAAGCGCTGGAGGCAAAATCCGGTGCCGTTTGGAGCGCGACCTACAGCCGCCGCCAACAGCCGTCGAGCTTAGGGTGCAGAGTCGCGGAGGATTCCTCGGCGAGTGAGTGTGGGGACGAAGTGGGCGAGGGTTTTGTTTTCCTTTTGCATGTGTGAGTGAACACACACGGTTCACAGAGGCGACGGAGATGAACCGTCCGTGATAGTAAATCACCGAGTGTCGGTGTACTAGAGTAGGGGTACCCTAGTATCCCGAACTTGTGCACGCGCATGTCGCAGCACCCCGCGGCAGGGCCCGCCAGGTCAACGCCAAGACCCTCTGTGGCTCTTCAGAAAACAAGACCCCGGCAAGAGGAGCTTGCTGGGAAGCCATTCAAGAACAAAGTATTCAAGATGAGAAGACAAGGCCCCGGCAAGAGGAGCTTGCCGGGAAGAGACAAGACCCTGGCAAGAGGAGCTTGCCGGGAAGGCCAATCACGGCGCCTCAAGAAACTTGCCGCGACGCACCGCGCGTCCCGGCAAGGTCCGGCGAGCGACAAGCTTCCGGACGCGACAAGATGACGACCCCGGCAAGGTACTTGCCGGGGGCCAGCTGCCACTCTGTGCCCGCGCTCCAGCGCATCCGCCTGCGTGTCGCCCTGAGGCTTTCTCAGGGGCGCGTGGCGGGAGCCTGTGCAGCCAAGGGTACGCGGTGGCCAGCGGGGATGAAGAGGAGGCCATCGTGGCGAACGGTGGCGCTCCTAACGGTCACTTTTTGCACTGTTCAGGCGACTCAGATAGGCATTCAATGCCCTTGTCTCCTGCCGTCAGAGTTAGGTAGGATACACTGTGTCCACAGTAGCGGTAGCTGTACCTACTGCACTCTTTTTCCATTTTTACCCCTGAAGCCTACGTTGCCACCTGTTGGTGACCCCTTGAGCGTATAAAAGGAGGCCCATGCGCAACGTAGAAAGGGTTCAACTCATTCGAAGCTAGCACACTCCCACGCTCGGTCTTGTAGCTCATCTCGCTCCCGAGCAAGAACACCCAATACAATCAAGCAGCAGTAGGAGTGTTATCTCTCCGGAGAGCTCCGAAGCTGGGTAAACTGCTCGTGTGCACTGCCTCGATCCGCTCTTCGTGCGGCCTCCGCCCTCTGCCGAACCGAAAGGGGCTCGGTCCCCATAGGTGCTCGTGGATTAGTTTCCCCGACATCTTTGGCGCGCCAGGTAGGGGGTGTCGAGTTCGTGTGAACCCGATCCGGCGTGCGCACGAGCTGAATCTTCATCGTCTTCATCGACATGCCACCGAAGAAGAAGGCTTCGGGGGCAACAACCCCGTCTACGTCGCTTCCACCGCCTCCGGAGCAAGCGGACGGTGGAGTGGACGCCGGCGGAAGAACGGGCGTCGACGAGGGAGCTCACAGCGCGGCCAAGTCCAAGGACAAGGTGGCGCAGACCTCAACATCCGTACGCGCACCGCGCCCGTCTCAGGAGGTGCGGGATCAGTAGCGTCATGGTGTTCGCAGCACCATACGTCCGCTCGGCCAAGATCAAGCTGGTGGTTCTCATGGCGTTCAAGACCAGCATGCACGCCAGCATGCTGGCCCCAATGAAGTGCGGTCGCCTGGACGGGATACTGCTCCTTCTAACATAGTTGGGAGTCCGAGCATATCCCGCACCTCGCACCGCTCGCTGATGCCGCCCACCACTCCAGCAGAAGCCTTGGCGCGAGCTCAACTACTTCTAGACTACCCTCCCACGGCGGACAAGACCGACGAGTGGAGGGCCACGATCCAGAGCCTCATCGGCTTCGCCAACGGCGACACTGCGCGGCAACCAAGCAATTCGCTGCCGTGGCAAGACTGCCGGACGCGAGCCGGTGGCGACAAGAACGATGGAGGTGCAACTTCCATGCACTCTCCGCCAAGAAGGCCAAGATCGCCAACTCGCCGGATCCACCCCGACAGCGGCTCCACCGCGTCGTCGGATCCACGAGCTCGTCGCGACCAGCACCAAGTTCTCCATGAGCGGCAACAAGAGGATGCTCGTACTCGCATCGAGCGTTGAAGAGAAGCACGGCGTCAATCCGACCAGCACGCTGGGCCCTCTGTCGACATGCGTGCGCCGGGGGAACCAGGCGACTTGCCGTACGCGGTAGGTTGCCCTGCGTTCACCCATGAGCTGCGGCAAGTCCAGTGGCCCAGCAAGAAAAACTTCAAACCAGACATACCGGAGTAGTACGATGGCAAGTCGCATCCTTCGGAGTTCCTCAGCATCTACACCATCGCGGTGCAGGCTGCCGGGGGACGGGACGACAAGATCCTTGCCAACTACTTCCCGTTGGTGCTCAAGCCCAACGTCAGGTCCTGGCTCATGCACTTGCCGGACAACTCCATTTCTTCTTGGGCAGATCTGTGCCATCAGTTTGTCGGCGCCTTTACAGGCGGCCAAAAGCCACATGGCCAAGAGAGTGATCTTCATTTGCTCGCCCAGAAGGAAGGAGAGTCCCTGCGCAAGTTCATTCAGAGGTTCAGCCGTGTACAACACAACATCCCAGACGTCCACCCTGCCGCGGTCATCAGCGCGTTTCATCAGAACGTGCGAAACCGCAGGATGAGGGAGGAGATGGCGATGTGCAAGATCAGAGACGTCAGCGAGCTTTACGCCCTGGCCGACAAGTGTGCACGCGCTGAAGAGGGGAGGATAATCCCCGGAGAGAATACAGGAGCAGAAGGATCCGACAGTGAGGATGCCGCCCCGGCAAGGAAAGGCCGGCGGCGGAACAACAGAAGGAAAAAGGGCAAGGAAGTGCTAGCTGTCGAGCAGTCCGGCAACGGAGGTGGCACCAAGGAAGCTAAGGATGGTGGCTCCGGCAAGGAGGCCCAGCCTGTGGCGGCCGTCGACAAACAGGACAGCTCCGGCAAGCAGTATTGCAAGATCCACCGCACCAAGGGCCACGATCTCCAGAGTTGCAAGAAGGTTGAGCAGCTTGTTGAGCTGCAAAAAGCCGAGTACGAGCGGCGCGACAAGGAGAAGGCCCAGGAAGGTGCTGGAGGATCCAGTAAGAAACGCCCCGGCCGGGGAGGACGCCGCGGCAAGGCCAAGCAGCGGCAAGGAGATAGGCCTCCCCGTGGCCGCGACAAGGATGAAGACGACGACGATGACGAAGACATGGATGATGATGAGGCCGATGAGCAGGAATTTCAGAAAGCCACAGAGGTCCTGTGCGTTGACGGTGGTGCTTCTCTGCATTCTTCGCACCGCCAACTCAAGCAATGGGTGCGGGAGGTTAATGCAGCAGAGCCATCCGTAGAGTCACGCAAGCCTCTGCAATGGTCCAGCACGCCTATCATCTTCGATATTGAGGACCGCCCTGATCGCATAACTGCGGTCGGGTGCTTGCCGATGTTGGTTTCACCAACTATCCGCAAACTCAAGGTCACGAAGATGCTAGTTGACGGCGGGGCCGGCTTGAATCTGATCTCCTCCGCGGTCCTCCAGAAACTCCAGATCCCCGACAGCGAGCTCGAAGAGACCGGCACATTCCAAGGAATCAACCCAGGAAGGAGCAAGCCGAAGGGGAAGATCACGATGCCGGTCACATTTGGCAGCGAGCTGAACTTCAGGACTGAGAGGGTCACATTTGACGTTGCCGACTTTCCATTGCCCTACAATTGGATCCTTGGCCGTCCAGCACTCGCCAAGTTTATGGCAGCCTCTCACTATGCATACAACATGCTCAAGATGCCAGGCCCGATAAGTGTCATCTCTGTCCCTGGCGACAAGAAGGATGCCCTTATCTGCACCGACAAGATCTACCGGGAAGCAGCAGCCGCAGCTAATCGCAAGATACTTGCCGCTGAAGCTCCCGGGGGGAAGAAGAAGACCAAATCCGGCAAGAGCTCTGATGCCCACTCCGGCAAGCGCACCTCTTCGGAGTGCTGTGCTACCGTCGAGGACGCACCATCGAGCTCCACCGGCAAGTACAAGAAGACGATGGCAGCTCCGCCCGAGACCAAGAAGGTGTCCGCCAAGGAGGACAGCACTGGTGGTACCTTCACCATCAGTGCCACCCTTGACCCTAAATAGGAAAGCGCGCTCGTTGCTTTCCTGCGGGCGAATGTCGACGTGTTTGCATGGCAACCGTCTGATATCCCCGGTGTTCCCAGGAAAGTAATTGAGCACCATCTAGCCGTTTGTCCTCATGCGCGGCCCGTCAAGCAGAAAGTCAGGAAGCAAGCAGTGGAGCGCCAAGAGTTCATTGCAGAAGAAATCATGAAGTTGGAAGCAGCAGGCCTTGTCAGAGGAGTGCTCCATCCCACGTGGTTGTCCAATCCTGTAGTCATGCGCAAGGCTAACGGGAAATGGAGGCTTTGTATAGACTTCACTGATGTCAATAAAGCTTGTCCCAAGGATCCATTTCCCTTGCCGCGCATTGACCAGATTGTCGACTCCATAGCCGGATGTGACTTGCTCTCATTTCTTGATGCATACTCAGGATACCATCAGATCTTCATGGCAGAAGAGGATGAGGAGAAAACTGCATTCATCACACCATGTGGCACCTACTGTTTTGTACGGATGCCCTTCGGATTGAAGAATGCTGGTTCAACATTTGCAAGGGTAGTCCATGTCGCTTCTGAGCCCCAGATACACAGAAATGTGGAAGCCTACATGGATGATATAGTGGTCAAGAGCAAGGACAAGGCTACCCTGATCCAAGATTTAGAAGAAACTTTTGCAAATCTGCGCAAGATCAACCTCAAGCTCAACCCCGAGAAGTGCGTGTTTGGAGTCCCTTCCGGCAAGCTTCTCGGGTTCTTTGTGTCTCAGCGAGGGGTTGAAGCCAACCCCGACAAGATCAAGGCCATTGAGCAGATCGAAGCACCGAAGCGCGTCAAGGATGTACGAAGGCTTGCCGGTTGTGTGGCTGCTCTCAGCAGGTTTATCTCTAAGTCTGCTGAGCGTGCCCTGCCGTTTTTCAAAATATTGAAAAAGGCAAGTCCAATGAAATGGACTCCGGAAGCGGAGGCTGCGCTGCAGGATTTGAAGAGGTACCTGTCCTCCACTCCAATACTTGTCGCACCTAAGCCACAAGAGAAGTTGTTGCTGTATCTGGCGGCAACCAATCAAGTGGTTAGTGCTGCGTTAGTAGTGGAGAGGGAGGCGGACGATGAGCCAGCAACCGCGACAAGTGAATCCAGCGACAAGCAGGGGGCTTCTCCGACAAGCTCTGGTCCCGACAAAGATGAATCTGCGCAGGCATGCAAGGAGGTGCAGAAGAAAATGGTGCAGCGCCCAGTTTACTTTGTCAGTTCCCTTCTGCAGGGGGCTAGATCAAGGTACTCTGGTGTGCAGAAATTGCTTTTCGGCCTTCTCATGGCCTCGAGAAAGCTGCACCATTACTTCCAAGCACACGAGATCATGGTTGTCACTCGCTTTCCGCTGAAGAGGATACTTCAGAATCCAGAAGCAACAGGCAGGATTGTCGAGTGGGCACTGGAACTGTCAAGCTTTGGCCTCAAGTTTGAGAGCACTGCAACGATCCAAAGCAAAGCACTGGCAGAGTTCATAGCAGAGTGGACGCCAACCCCAGACGAAGAAATTCCAGAGGCAAGCATCCCCGTCAAGGAGACAAGCAAAGAGTGGCTGATGTACTTCGATGGTGCCTTCTCGCTGCAAGGCGCCGGTGCTGGCATGCTGCTTATTGCACCCACCGGAGAGCACCTCAAGTACGTAGTCCAAATGCACTTTCCCAAGGAGCAAGCAACGAACAATACTGCAGAGTATGAGGGTTTGCTTACTGGCCTCAGAATCGCAGCCGACCTTGGGATCAAGAAGCTCATTGTAAGGGGTGACTCGCAGCTTGTCGTCCGCCAAGTAAACAAGAACTACCAAAGTCCATTGATGGAAGCTTATGTCGATGAAGTAAGGAAGCTAGAAGAGCACTTTGACGGCCTGCAAATGGAGCATGTTCCACGAGCTCAGAATGACATTGCTGATGGCCTATCGAAGTGCGCTGCACTAAAGTTGCCTGTGGAACCAGGGATCTTTGTGCTCAAGCTGACTCAACCATCCGTAACACCATCAACTGGACAGAGCAAGAAGAGAAAGTTGATTTCCGGCGACTACTTTCCGGCAGAACTTCCCGAAGCCGCCGCCAAGAAGGTCCCCAAGATCAACACCAAGAGTGCTGAGGAGCAGTCTGCTCCGACAAGCCTAACGGCTTGTTTCGTCGAAGCAGACGCTCCCGACAAGTTTTGCTCCGGCAAGCTTGTCGGGGAGCATCACGCTCCGGCTGAACCCCAGGTTCTTGCCATGGAAGCGGATGTTCCCGCAGCAACAGATATGCCTTTAGTCCTTGTTGTCGAGCCGCAGGCTCCAGCATGGGCGCAGCAGATTGTCCGTTTCCTTCAGACAGGAGAGCTTCCCGAAGAGCAAGAAGAAGTGGAAAGAGTAGCCCGGTAGTCAAGTATGTACAAGTTTGTTGACAACACACTGTACAGAATAAGACTCAACGGTGTGAAATTGAAGTGTATTCATCGGGAAGACGGACAAAAGCTGTTGGCAGAGATACATGGAGGCATATGTGGTCACCACATTGGCGCAAGAGCACTTGCCGGCAAAGCGTTCCGGCAAGGTTTCTTCTGGCCGACAGCCCTCTAGGATGCAACTGCACAAGTAACCAAGTGTGAAGCGTGCCAGTTCCATTCCAAGCAGATACACCAGCCAGCTCAAGCTCTCCAGACGATCCCTTTATCCTGGCCATTTTCGGTCTGGGGGCTCGACATCCTCGGCCCCTTCCCCCGAGCTATCGGGGGCTTTGAGTTCTTGTACGTCGCCATCGACAAGTTCACAAAGTGGCCGGAAGTGGAACCAGTGAGGAAGGTGATAGCACAGTCAGCAGTCAAGTTCTTCAGGTCGATTGTTTGCCGTTTCGGGATTCCTAACAGGATCATCACCGACAACGGCACGCAATTTATGAGCCGCACCTTCATGCAGTACGTCCAAGATCTTGGCGCCAAGGCCTGCTTCGCTTCTGTTGCTCATCCGAGAAGCAACGGTCAAGCGGAGAGGGCAAATGCTGAAGTGCTGTGGGGCCTCAAGACCAGAACTTTCGACAGGCTGCACAAGTGCGGAAGAAACTGGATCGAGGAGCTGCCGGTGGTTCTTTGGTCGATAAGGACGACGCCAAATCAAGCCACTGGCCAGACACCTTTCGCTCTAGTCTATGGAGCAGAGGCAGTTCTCCCCATGGAACTCGTTTACGGGTCGCCTCGAGTGCTCGCTTATGATGAGCTCGAGCAAGAGCAGTTGCGGCAAGATGACGCGCTGCTCCTTGAGGAAGACCGTCTTCAGGCTGCTGTGCGAGCTGCTCGCTACCAGCAAGCTTTGCGTCGCTACCACAGCCGCAAAGTTAAGGCCAGAAGTTTCGAGGAAGGCGACCTTGTTCTTCGGCGAGTTCGGTCCGCCAAGAATCACAACAAGTTGACGCCGAAGTGGGAAGGCCCTTATCGTGTGAAACGAGTCACTAGGCCTGGCGCTGTCCGCCTGGAGACCGAAGATGGCATTCCGGTGAGCAACTCCTGGAACATTGAACATCTTCGTAAGTTTTACCCATAGGGCGCGGTTGTCGGAAGCTTTTCCGGCAACCACCTTTTGTACAAGTCTTGCCGCTGTTGCATGTAATCCTTTGTACAAAGCCGGGCGCAGACCCCGTGCATAAATAAAGCTCATGTGCTTCACACATCTTGTCGATTTCATGCTTTATTTATTTTTCGCATGTATTATCTGACACTTTGTGCAGCACCTGCCTCCGGTAAGCAGTAACGAGCCGTAAGGCTCCATACCTTTATTTTCTCTTCTCTCTTTTTCGCAAGAAGGAAAAGGTTCCCTCGCCCACAAGGTTTTCCGGGGGGGAAGGAGAAGATAATGGTGTGGACCGAGCCGTTCAAGAAAGTATCGCCTTGCCGGGAAGCAAACGACAGAAAAGCTAAGTTGCCAAAGTTTGAGCAATCAGTTTTTAAAATTTAAAGTTATTTTCCTTGAACGACCGTGCTTTGTATGGAAAACCTGTGCGCGAAGGAACCAACTCGCAGCTGGTCGCGCCCTTACTTTGTTTCGAGTCCGCTCAACAGCTTAAGTGAACTGCGGCTAGTTGCGGCAAGGTTACTTGTCGGTAGCGGCACCGCCAGCAGGCTGCTGAAGTTCCGCACTCAGCGCTCGCGGCAAGCGTGCCCGCGCCGACAAGTTTTTCCTAAAAAGCATAGGGCAGAAACATACAAAGCCAAGAGTCGAGTAAAGGAAGTAACTTGGCATTCATTACCTAAGACAGAATTATATTACAAAGAGTAACTTGTCGCGCCTCTAACAAAGTGTTCCTATGACATGATTGGCAGCGACAAGCAAAGAAGAAAACAGACGGCCTAATCTACACGGCCGCCTTCAACCCTCTTGACCTTGTTCACCCTGTTCACAATGGGCGCTACGAGGGCCTTGAGGGCGTCAAGATCAGCATCCGCCGGCAGCCTCTTGAGGACGTTGGTGAGGTTGAGGCCCGGATTGCGGAAGGCCACCTTCACCAGCACCTTCTCCAGAACTCCGGCGCAAATCGAGCGTGACTCGTCGGCCAGCTGCTTTGGAATCCTTTCCCGAAGTTGCTGGAGGGCCGTCGCCACGCCCATGAAGAATAGAGTGAGCTTGACGCTAGGCTGGAGGTTCTCTTCGGGGGGATACCCGAAGCCTTCCACTCCCAGCTGCGCCAGCTCCTCCTCGATAACCGCAGCAATGTTGACGAGGCCCTCCGTCCAGAGCGCCATAGTATCTCTGAGCAGATTCTGGGTTTCAGCGGCCTTCATCAACAGCGCCTCGTTGGCCTTGATATCCTTCTTCAAGTCTGTCTCCCGTTTCTTGGCGGCGTCCAGCGTCTCCGTCAAGGTGGACAACTTCAGCTCCAGATCGGCGTTGGAGTCCTTGGCGGCGCTCAGCTCCTTGCCCTTCTCGGCAAGTTGGACCTGCAGATCACCGTGGGCAAGCGCATCCTTCTCACGCTCCTGCTTGAGCGCGGCAATCTCTTCGCCGCCCGCCTTCAGATCTGCCTCCAGCTGCGCTACCCTTACCTTCAACTCCTTCTTGGCGGTCTCGGCAGCCGCAGCCGCATCCCTTGCTTCTTGGAGCGTTCCGCCAAGTGCCTGTTCGCGCGCGGCGAGCTCCTCCTCGTAGCTGTCGAGGTTCACCTTCCGTTGAGCCAGCTCGCCTTCTCGCGCGTACAGCGCCTCGCCGGTGAGCCACTGCTGCTCTTTAGCTTCGGCCTTCTCGAGGAGGAAGGCCTTCCGCTCCTCTGCAAGCTGCTCCCGCTCCTCCGCCAAGGCCCGGAGAGTGTCCTGGCGAAGACCCCGGAGCTCCTCCACGCGCTTCTCTATATCCACGCCCGCCTTCGCGACGAGCGCTTCCCGGGACTCCAACTTCGCTTGGCGGGCGCGGTAGAGCGCCAGCAGCCTCCGTAGCAGCCGCTCCTCCTCAGGCTTGTCGCTGCTTCCCGGCGCGTCGACGATTGACAACCCGGCGGAGGCGAGCACCTCCCCATCCAGAGCTTCCCCTTCCACCGGCGCCCTGGAGCTTGACGCCCAGGGGAGCTTGATGAAGATGCCCTCGCCAGCCTTCAGATAGGCGCCGGGCTGGGGCTCCTTGGAGCCTGGCGCTGCGGCAGCGGCGGAGGGATCGGCGGTCGATGCAGCGCCAGGCGCTCCTGCGGCCTCTGGGCCGTCAGTACGATCGCCGGATCCCCCGCCAGCTCCCGCGCCAGCAGCCTTGGCGGCCTCGTCGTCGGCAGGATCTTCAGCGCCGGCCTCTTCTTCGGTGACGGGGGCGTCGCCACGCGCGTCCTCCTCGCCGGCGGCCTCGGTCTCCATCGGGTCCGCGGAGGGTGGATCTGATGACCGGAGAAGAAAGAGAAATCAAACAAGCACTCAAGAAGAAAAATCAGCAGAAGAACACAAGGAAAGTTTCGGACAAGGAATTACCTGTGCTGGGATCCGCTGTCGCGGGCTCCACCACCGGAGGCTCACTGGTGCCGCCCCTTGTCGGAGACTCCTCTCTCGCCGGGGGCTCCTCTCTCGTCAGGGATTGTTCCCTTGCCGGGGAACGCTCCCTTGCCGGGGAGTCCGCCCTTGGCGGCGTAGTTGAAGCAGACGACGAGTCGGAGGTGATCACCACGCCCTCCTGATGAAGCAGTTCTGCTCCTGCACAAGTGAACCAGCGATCAGATGTCAACAAAGGAGAAGAGCGACCACGCGCACCCAGAACCAGAAAGTAGACCAAGTACTTACGCTGGGGGCTGCGCTGGGGGCTGCTCTGCGGAGTAGTGGCCGGATCCGGCAAGGTGACCTCGGGTGCGCCTCCTGTTGTCGGAGTAGGCTCGTCCTCGATGGTCACCACCAGAGTCTTGGCCCTCTTCGCCGCCCTCTGGGCCAGAGTCCTGAAAAGGAAAGTTCAGAGTGGATCAGATCAGATGCAAGACAAAAGTAGCAAATTGAAGAACTACAAGAATAACAAGGGAATCTTACTCTTCTTCTTCCTCCTCGTCGGAGCTGAGCGCGGAGAGGTTGAAGTTCGGCCCACCCCCGGTGCGACGAGGTGGAGGAGTGGGGTCCCTTGGCCGCTTGGCGGGGACTACGGCGGCGGCCTGAGACGACCCAGATCCAGTTGCTGCCGCAGCGGGAGGCGCTCCCGCGGCAACCGTGCTTGCCGTGGCTGAGCGTGTCGCGCGGCGCTGCGGCTGTTGGCCCACTTGCCGCCCTGCTGTGTCCCCGGTCCTGCGGAGGCGCCTTCTTGGCTGCGCTGGGGGCTGCGCTCGCGGCAAGCTTCTCGAAGAGGGCGGGCCGCTTGCACCCTCGGCGGGCTTGCTCGATTCGGCGTCGGGCGCGGCAAGCTCTTCTTCGTCTTCGGGCCACTCCTGTTCGGCAAGACTCGTCGCCAGCGCTGCGTCTGCTTCGTCCACTATAAACCCAAATTCACCCGCGGCTGCGGCTGCCGCCGCCTCCTCCGCCCTGGTGGCGATCTGCTCCATCTCCTGGTCGGTGGTGTCGCGGGTGAGGAGCTTCTTCTCGTCGGCGTTAACCGCCACTTCCACGAGGCCGTCGAAGAACTGCTGTACGACCTCGTCGGCTGGTTCTTGCCAAGTGGGGATGATCCCGTGCGAGTCGCACAGTGGCATCATCACGCAGATGCGGTCGCGCGATGAGTTGTTGCACAAGGGAACGATGCCTGCCGGCAACCTGAACCACTCGGGGTGCTGCGGGTCGTGCTTGAACGTCTCCTTGAGTATCCCATCCAGCTCTAGGACGGTGAAGTTGTAGTTGAGGCCCGGGCGCAACCTCATGATATCTGCCGGGCCTCCAAATTCCCAGGCCGGTCTCCCCCTCGCCTGTAGGGGGGCGATGCGGCGGCGAAGGTAATCTGCGCCGACAGCGCCTACGGTCAGCCTGGCAAGTCTAAGACGCAAGATCCGGGTGGTGGCGATCTTCAACTTGTCGTCGTCCGCGGACAGAGCGCTCCAGTCGTTGCCACGCACTGCTGGGGTTTGGCGCAGGGCGGTGAACGGATGCGGGTTCTCCTCTACAACCCAGCACCAATCGGCTCTCCACTCGTCCCATTTGCTGCGGAGCTCCCCCTCCAGATAGGTCTCTTTCTTGCCGGCTCGCGAGATCCAGGCGATCCCCCCGGCAAGAGTCTCTCCTCTCTCGACACGAGGCATAAAGAAGTGGCGGAAGAGGGCTACGTTGGGGTGGACTCTGACAAAATTTTCGCATAGATGGGCGAAGACTGACATGGTCAAGACGACGTTGGGGGTGAAATCAAGGAGGCGGAACCCGTAGGTGTTCATGACATCGCAGAAGAAATCAGAGAAGGGCGGGCAGAGCCTGCAGTAGAAGAAAACGGCAAAGAAAGGGTACCCGCCAACCGGAGCTTCTTGCGAGGTGATGGCGGAACGTACCTTCGTGCGCGGATGTGCACGCGTCTCCGTCGCCCAAAAGAGGTAGTACCAATCCCTCAGATCCTTCGCGGTGAGCTCGAGGGAGAAGGTGGCCCGTTCCTTCCGCAGCGCCTCGAGCCGCTGCGCTTCGGTCGACTTCACGGCCTTCGCAGCCGCGGCCTTCATGGCCTTCCCCTTCGCGGCTTTCGGCGCCATGGCGGAGGCGGTGGGGGAGATCGACGACACAGGAGATGGCGGCGGCGACGGGGGCGGAGCGCTGCTCTCTTTCGACTTTGGGAGCGGAGGGGAGCGACGGAGATTTCTGAGAAGGCAACGGCAAAATGGCGAAGGTGGTTAACTGCCTCTGTCCCCTCTGCTTATAAAGAGGGAGGGGATGGACGTTACGCATTGTCAGAATAAAGAATACCCCACGATCTCTCCCACGACACCGCAATCAACGCGTGCCGTTCGGGGAGAGCGCGGTGGATGCGGAGTAGGAAACGGCACGACCAGGCCACGTGTGCCCGTGCCCTGTTTTGGGCCTGGCCCAACAGCGCTCGGCACTGTGTGTGGCCCAGGCCCGGGGGCTCCTGTCGGTGTACTAGAGTAGGGGTACCCTAGTATCCCGAACTTGTGCACGGGCAGTCGCAGCACCCCGCGGCAGGGTCGGCCAGGTCAACGCCAAGACCCTTTGTGGCTCTTCAGAAAACAAGACCCCGGCAAGAGGAGCTTGCCGGGAAGCCATTCAAGAACAAAGTATTTAAGATGAGAAGACAAGGCCCCGGCAAGAGGAGCTTGCCGGGAAGAGACAAGACCCCGACAAGAGGAGCTTGCCGGGAAGGCCAATCATGGCGCCTCAAGAAACTTGCCGCGACGCACCACGCGTCCCGGCAAGGTCCGGCGAGCGACAAGCTTCCGGACGCGACAAGATGACGACCCCGACAAGGTACTTGCCGGGGGCCAGCTGCCACTCTGTGCCCGCGCTCCAGCGCATCCGCCTGCGTGTCGCCCTGAGGCTTTCTCAGGGGCGCGTGGCGGGAGCCTGTGCAGCCAGGGGTATGCGGTGGCCAGCGGGGATGAAGAGGAGGCCATCGTGGCGAACGGTGGCGCTCCTAACAGTCACTTTTTGCACTGTTCAGGCGACTCAGACAGGCATTCAATGCCCTTGTCTCCTGCCGTCAGAGTTAGGTAGGATACACTGTGTCCACAGTAGCGGTAGCTGTACCTACCGCACTCTTTTTCCATTTTTACCCCTGAAGCCTATGTTGCCACCTGTTGGTGACCCCTTGAGCATATAAAAGGAGGCCCATGCGCAACGTAGAAAGGGTTCGACTCATTCGAAGCTAGCACACTCCCACGCTCGGTCTTGTAGCTCATCTCGCTCCCGAGCAAGAACACCCAATACAATCAAGCAGCAGTAGGAGTGTTATCTCTCCGGAGAGCTCTGAAGCTGGGTAAACTGCTCGTGTGCACTGCCTCGATCCGCTCTTCGTGCGGCCTCCGCCCTCTGCCGAACCGAAAGGGGCTCGGTCCCCATAGGTGCTCGTGGATTAGTTTCCCCGACACCGAGATTGAATGGGAATCCAAATTTCCTTTGTCTTTCATCCATGAGTTTTTTTCTACGATGAACATAAACCCTGCTAATCACTGTGTTCAAATTTGACACTTTTCCTGGTTCATTTACAATATTTAGGGGATTATGTGCATTTTGTAGGCATTAATTCACATAATTCAAATTCAAACAATCGATGCATGAGAGGGTGCACAAGAACGGTCTAGAAAAACCATACTCGTGGTATTTAGTAATTTCTCAAGCCTTTTACAAGGAATGGGCATAGATTTCAATGGAGTCAACCACAAACGCGTCATTTACTGGGTTATCAACTATAGAACAATGAAATATGTGCTTGAAAAACATGACGGCTGGCATGGTGCCATGGTATGGCCTCACCATGCCCTGGTTAAAAGCTGAGATGGTTTGATTTATGTCTCCATGCACACCCTTCATCAATTAAACCATCACCGAGGTAGTTCAATGCTTTCGAGAGGGAAATCACCAAGATTGAAGGGGAATCCAAATTTCCGTCCTAGTTTGCCTTTCAGTTTTGTTTCCAACGACCAACATACCGCCTCAAATGAAACGTGTTCAAATTTGACATTTTTTCAAACTCATTTACCATATTTAGGGGATTGTGTGCATTTTCTAGGCATTAATTGAGCACATAATTCAAATTCGAACAATCGGTGCATGAAAAGGTGCACAAGAACGGTATGGAAAACCATGCGCGTGCTATACAAAAAATGAAACACATGGTTGGAAAACATGACGCTTGGTGTGGTGCCATGGTATGGCCTCACCATGCTCCTGGTAAAAATTGGAGAATGTTTTCCTTATGTCGTGATGCACGCCTTTCATAAATCGAACCACCACCGAGGAAGTTTCATGGTTTCAAGGGGGAAATCACCAAGATTGAAGGGGGGGGTCCAAATTTTCTTTGTCCTTTGTCCACGAGTTTTTTTCTATGATGAACATACAATCTGCAAATCATCGTGTTCAAATTTGGCACTTTTTCGGGTTCATTTGTCATATTTATGGGATTATGTGCATTTCCTAGGCACTAATGCGCAAAATTCAAGTTCAAAGAATTGATGCATGAAAGGGTCCATAAGAACGGCCTATAAAACCATGCTCGTGCCATTTAGTAAATTCTCATGCCTTTTACAAGGAATGGACAGATATTTCGATGAAATGTGTGGAAATAGTCAACCACAAATGTCTATTTGTTGGGTTTTCAACTATAAAAAATGAAATAAATGCTTAAAAAACATGACGCCTGGCATGGTGCCATGGTATGACCTCACCATGCCTTGGTAAAAATTTGAGACGGTTTGGCTTATGTTGTCATGCACGCCCTTCATAAATCGAACCATCACCGAGGAAGTTCCATGCTTTCGAAAGGGAAATCCTCAAGATTGAAGGGGAATCCAACTTTTCTTCATTCTTTGCCCTGGAGTTTTTTTCTATGATGAACATACACCCTGCAAATCACCGTGTTCAAATTTGGCATTTTTCGGGCTCATTTACCATATTTAGGGGATTATGTGCATTTTCTAGGCATTAATGGACATAATTCAAATTCGAACAACCGGTGCATGAAAAGGTGCACAAGAACGGTTTGGAAAACCAAGCTCATGTTATTTAGCACATTCTCATGCCTTTTACAAGGAATGAGCAGATATATTCAAGGAAATGTGTGGCAATAGTCAACCATAAACGCGTCGTTTACTCGGTTAACAACTATACAAAAAAATGAAACACATGGTTGGAAAACATGACACCTGGCTTGGTTCCATGGTATGGCCTCACCATGCCCTGGTAAAAATTGGAGAATGTTTTCCTTATGTCGTGATGCACGCCTTTCATAAATCGAACCATCACCAAGGAAGTTTCATGGTTTCAAGGGGAAAATCACCAACATTGAAGGGGGGGGGTCCAAATTTCCTTTGTCCTTTTTCCACGAGTTTTTTCTATGATGAACATACAACCTGCAAATCACCGTGTTCAAATTTGGCACTTTTCTGGGTTCATTTGCCATATTTAGGGGATTATGTGCATTTCCTAGGCATTAATGCGCATAATTCAAGTTCAAAGAATGGATGCATGAAAGGGTCCATAAGAACGGCCTAGAAAACCATGCTCGTGCCATTTAGTAAATTCTCATGCCTTTTACAAGGAATGGACAGATATTTCGATGAAATGTGTGGCAATTGTCAACCACAAATGTCTGTTTGTTGGGTTTTCAACTATAAAAAATGAAATAAATGTAAAAAACATGACGCCTGGCATGGTGCCATGGTATGACCTCACCATGCCTTGGTAAAAATTTGAGAAGGTTTGGCTTATGTTGTCATGCACGCCCTTCATAAATCGAACCATCACCGAGGAAGTTCCATGCTTTCGAAAGGGAAATCCTCAAGATTGAAGGGGAATCCAAATTTTCTTCGTTCTTTGCCCTGGAGTTTTTTTCTACGATGAACATACACCCTGCAAATCACCGTGTTCAAATTTGGCATTTTTCTGGGCTCATTTACCATATTTAGGGGATTATGTGCATTTTCTAGGCATTAGCGCATATAAATCCAATCCAGCTACAGGTGCACAGGTGTGATGTGAGGAACGTGGATTGCCGTTCGATCGCGGCACATCCAACAATGCACATGCGCGATCCGCGTGGCCGGGGTTCCGGCCAATCATAACGCAACACACAATAGGCTGAGCACACACTGTTTCCGGAAGCGACGGAGATGAACCGTGTGCGATAATGAACGAGCAAAATTGTAAGGGAAGCCAAATTTCTGTTGTCGTTTGTGGTTGAGCCCTTGAATACCACCGCACTGTATGGGTGCCCAGCCCCTCTATCCCAGAGCTCTCTCCAAGCGTCGTCCATGGCACCGCGGCGCATAGTAACTAGTAAGGAAGCGATGGCATCCCGCCGCGCCACGCTCCTCGCCGCCCGCGACCACGCACATGGTAAGGAAGCGATGGCATCTCGTCGCGCCGAGTTTATTGCGGCCAGCGGTCAGACAGTTACATGGGCGAACTTTGAGGCTGCCATGGCCGAATGGGTGGTGGATCTAGAGGCGGCCAAAGCCGCACAAAAGGAGCAGAAAAGGCAGAAAGCAGTCAAGAAAAGAGAGTCCCGCCGCCGCAAGAAAAAATATGCCGCATGCCGTGGTGAGGAGAGCTTGGCGGAGATCGAAGCATGATGGGCTGCTGCCTACAAGGCCGGGAAGGAGAACGCCAGTGTCTGGCCAGTATGCCCTGATGGCAGCATGTGAGAAGTAGTTTAAGTTTGTAGTATTAGAGCAAATTACCAGCAGTACTTTAAGTTTATAGTATTAACATACAATTTCGGTAAGAGCATCCTTTGAGGGCTTTGAGCGTTGATTAGCATGTGTGCCCGTGTGCGTTTTTTTGCGTTAATCATTAGAAGATCACAAAACACACGGTTTCTATGCCGTACCCATCTGCGTTTTTTGCGTTAATGACCCACAAGTCAGTTACCTGTGCGATATTTCCTAATAAACCAGGCGTACCATTGACCGAAAAAAATAAGTACCCGTGTACATTTTTTTGGAGACGGGATCTGCCAACTTTCTTTTTTCTCGCACACGAGTATTTTACGCGCTTCGTCTGTGTTGTGTGTTTCCCCTGCCCAAGTTTCAAATTTTGCACCCAAATTTTCATTAGGCGCGCGATTTCAAAATTTATTCCTCCAACCACATCCCTTTCCCCTCAGTGTCCCCCCTCCCTCGCGCGTCCCCCTACCGGCATCTCAAACCGCCGCCGCCGCAACCACAGCTTCAACCACATCTACGTTCTTCTCGGATCCAGTCAGGTAACCCACCAATCTCTATCACGTCCCCGGCTTGATTGCTTAAATGGCGCCTGCAAAACATCCTCATGCCTCCAAATCCCCCCCCCCCACCAAGAGCCGATGGCGGTCCATGGCGCGATGGCCGCTGTGTGTGTTGACCCGGAGGAACACCTTGCCTCCGCCGCCGCCTCCAACATGGTGCAGGCTCTGGCCCAGATGAAGTCCCCCAGCGACTACCCCCCAGGACTTAACAGGTAAGATCTGACCAGCTAAATCTTACCAATACCACTTGCAACGGCTATGATTTGTGAGGTTGATGTATTAAGCATGTTCGTGCCTTGTTTATTTCAGTACTACACACTGTGTGATGTTCAAATATTACCGTGTCCAGTTAAATTTCACCAATACCAACAACAAACTTACAATACATGACTCAGGATATCACTAGAGGTGCTGCCCATTTGTTGTTTTAGTGGATGCTAACCCTGTTGCACTTAACATGCCTGTCCATGTACTTACGCAGGATCATAACGGCCGATGCTTTTGTTTGCCGTCCAGGTGAGCTGCATCCCATGTCTTACAGTATTTCATGTTGGGGAACGTAGCAGACATTCAAAATTTTCCTACGTGTCACCAAGATCTATCTATGGAGAGACCAGCAACGAGTAGAAAGAGAGTGCATCTACATACCCTTGTAGATCGCTAAGCAGAAGCGTTCAAGTGAACGGGGTTGATGGAGTCGTACTCGTCGTGATTCAAATCACCGATGATCCTAGTGCCGAACGGACGGCACCTCCGCGTTCAACACACGTACAGCCCGGTGACGTCTCCCACGCCTTGATCCAGCAAGGAGAGAGGGAGAGGTTGAGGAAGACTCCATCCAAAGCAGCACAACGGCGTGGTGGTGGTGGAGGAGCGTGGCAATCCAGCAGGGCTTCGCCAAGCACCATGGGAGAGGAGGAGTAGGAAGAGAGGTAGGGCTGTGCCAGAACTTCGTGTATAGCTCCCATGCGCCTCCCCATTATATATAGGGGTGGAGGGGCTGGTTTCTTGCCCTCCAAGTCCATTGGGGCGTTGGCCAAGGTGGGAGGAAAGAAATCTCATTATTTCCTTCCCCACCGATTGTTATCCCCCCTTTTTAGGGATCTTGATCTTATCCCTTCGGGATATGATCTTATTCCTTCTAAGGGGGGATCTTGGTGCGCCTTGACCAGGGGTGTGGGGCCTTGCCCCCACTACCCACGTCCATGTGGGTCCCCCCATGCAGGTGGGCCCCACTCCGGAACCTTCTAGAACCTTCCCGGTACAATACCGAAAAATCCCGAACATTTTCCGATGGCCAAAATAGGACTTCCCATATATAAATCTTTACCTCCGGACCATTCCGGAACTCCTCGTGACGTCCGGGATCTCATCCGGGACTCCGAACAACATTCGGTAACCACATACAAACTTCCTTTATAACCCTAGCGTCATCGAACCTTAAGTGTGTAGACCCTACGGGTTCGGGAGACATGTAGACATGACCGAGACGTTCTCCGGTGTCACATCCCTAGCTTTACCTTGGCCATGGACTAGCTTGGTTGCTGCATCATGTTTAAATTCAAATGAAATTTGAACTGAGGAATTCAGAAGCCTCAAAACCCTAATTAAAAGAAGGGCAAGCACCCTTTAAATTGCATTCTGTGAATCCAAAATGCCCTAAAAATAGTTTTGTGAATTTTGGCAAGAGTTATATATCAAACCAAAATTCTGGAATATTTTTAAGGAATTATTTGGTCTCTGAATTTAAATCAATAATCTATTTGAATTTGGGGATATATTCATAATATATAATGAATATATTTTCAAATGCTTTGAAATGTTTTATGTACTTTTGGAATAGTCCAGAGAGGTAACATAAAATATTTCAGAATGTTTTGGCACTGTATGAAATTATTTGGAATTGAAAACAGTGGCAAAAGATATAAAATAAAAAGGAAAACAGAACAGAAAAATTAAAAGGGACAGTACTTACCTGGCCTCACCCGTGCAGCCCACCAGAGCCGGCCCAGCTCCTGTGCTGGTCC
This sequence comes from Triticum aestivum, assembly GCF_018294505.1. Taxonomy (NCBI): domain Eukaryota; kingdom Viridiplantae; phylum Streptophyta; class Magnoliopsida; order Poales; family Poaceae; genus Triticum; species Triticum aestivum. Next base: position 438,440,031 of record NC_057810.1, on the reverse strand, counting down.
AGCACTGTGCGGCCCAGCCCACCCCGGTCGCCACCGTCTTCAACCTCCTGCCAGTAGGCAGGAGGGCGTGTGCCCGACGCGCGCGCGCACGCTCCGGCCACCTCCTGCTTACCCGCTCGCCGCTGGAGGCACCCGAGGGCGCCACGCACTCCCCCTCACCCCCTGCACCTCCCCTCTCTTCCCCTGGACCCCGTTCTCTCCTCTGCTTTCCTCCCTGCACGCGCCCGAGCGGAGCTCGTCGTCGCCGACGCCGTTCGCCCTAGCCACCGTGCTCCTCGCTGCCACCCGAAGTACCCAGGGGATCCGCCTCGACCACTTCTTCCTCCTCGCCGAGAAGCGCACCGCGGGAGCCCCTGCAACATCGCCACCGCCGGCTTCTTCAACCTCGGGACCGCCGGCCATCTTCGTCAAATTCGTCGGCTCGGGTGCCTCCCCGAGCTCCCCGAGGCCACCGTCGCAACCCCTGTGAGCTACTCTTCCATTCCCCCTCCTCCTCGCGCTCGTTCCCGTACCCTAGCCGCCTTTCCGCCGGACCCGAGAGCTCGCCGCCGCCGTGCCTCGTCACCACTGTGGCTGGAGCCGTTGCAGCTCGAAGCCGAGCACACCACCGCACTCAACACGTCTCCAGGAGCCCGTAGCCGCCACTAGCTTCCCCTCCCGTGCCCCCGAACGCCAACCCCGACCTCGCCCGAGCTCCGGCCGCCGCAAAAGAGCTCGCCGCCGGCAGCTCCGGCCACCCCAGCCTCCGCCACCGCCACCGTTGGATGCGCCACTCCACCCTCTCCCCATAGCTGCTCCCTGCGCGCCAAAAGAGCCCCTGTAGTTGGTTTCCGACGCGCACCACCGCGTCTGGCCTCGCCGGCGTCAAGCCGCCGGTGGGTCTGACCACGTTGACCACGGCGGGACCCCCCCCCTTTTTGGGTCGATGACAGGTGGGGCCAGCCCCCCCTGTTAATTAGTTTAGTTATTTTATTTTAACTACCCCCTCTGCTGACACTGACAGGTGGGCCCCCGCCATCAGGTGATTAGCTTAAGCTAATCACCACCTAATCTAACCCCAGAGCCACTGACATGTGGGCCCTAGTGCCCTAATCCTTAATTAAACTAAAATAAACCCCCCTGTTTAACCTGTGACGCTGACATATGGGTCCCACAGGTCAGGTTTGACCTGGAGGCGCCCTGTTGACCTGCTGACGTCAAGGTGATGTCATGCTGACGCATTAAATGATTTTCTGGATTTAAAATAAATCAGAAAATTCCAGAAAATTGTTTAAACCTCAATAAATCATAGAAAATTAACCGTAACTCCAAATTAAATAATTTATATATGAAAAATTATCAGAAAAATTCAAGGAATCCATCTGTACCATTTTCATGCATGTTAGAACAACTTATCACTACTGTTTAGGGCAAATGAAGTGAATGTCATTTGAATAATCACATATGGAGTTTGAATTTGAATCTTGTATTCAAACCAACTTCATTTAATCCGTTGCTAGTTGCATTAGCCCAAAACACATTCATTTTGCCATGTCATGATCATGCATCATATTGTACATTGCATTGATTGTGTTCCCTTCTGTGTTGCCGGTAATTACCCCTCTCGATAGACGTGATACCGATGATGTGATCGTTGACACTGATGAAGACTCAATGTTATCTTCAGAAGTGCCAGGCAAGCAAAACCCCCTTGTTCATTCCGATACAATCCTACTCTCTCGCTCCTGCTCTCTTTTACTGCATTAGGACAACACCGATTCATCTGTTACTTGCTGCGGTAGCTGAACCCCTTTATCCTTTGCATGACCTGTCATTGCCACAGTAAATAGATGAAACCCACTAGCATGAGTAGGAGTTGTTTGAGCCCTGTTGTGCCTACTCATTCATGCTTGTTTGTCATGCCTGCTACTGCTTAGAGTTGAGTCAGGTCTGATTCATCGAGGATGAATCAGAGGTGTGTGAACATGTCCTACTATGTGTGAGCTAAGTGTGTGAACACGATTTGGTAAAAGGTGTCGGTGAGAGGCCATGTAGGAGTACATGGTGGGTTGTCTCATTGAAGCCGTCCTTAGGAACTGAGTTCTGTGTTTGTGATCCATGATTCAGCTACTACCATACATTGGGCCCTGAAATATGACCCCGCTCGACTTCTCATTCACCCTCGTCCTCTGTCCAGGAGTTGCAAGTAGTTTCTGGTGTTTGTAGTATGCTGGAGGCCGTGGACAGCGTTGACCGTAGGGGTGGGCTATGATGCGGTAGGCACGTGGCCGGGTAAACCGGGCGCCCGTTTGGTGTCACGGAACCCTGTTCACATCGTTTGGGGCTGTGAGCGAAACTCCGGCCGGATCTCCTCATGGATGGAACCCGAATAGGCGATAAACCTGGACTAGAGACTTGAGTGTTTAGGTAGGTCGTGGTCTACACCCACGTCGGCTTTCGCTTGAAGTCTGCCGAGCACATGTCGTGTGCAGACGCTAAGTGGTGGAAACATGTATGAAGAAGTACACCCCTGCAGGGTTAACATCATCTATTCGAATAGCCGTGTCCACGGAAAAGGACTTCTGGGTTACTTATATCAGTTCATAGACAAGTGAAAGTGGATACTCTAAAATACGCAAGATAAGCGTGAGTGCTATGGATGGCGTTCTCGTAGGGAGACAGGAGCGGATCCATAGTGGTGTATTGATATGGTGAATATGTGGACTCGTGTGCGCAAAACCATTTCAAGTTGGAGTATCGTAGGATAGCCTAGCCAAGAGTCAAAGCTGGCTTGCTGCAATAACTCCACCAACCCTTCTTGATACTATGCATGTATGTAGGATCTGATGTAAGTCTTGCTGGGTACATTTGTACTCACGTTTGCCTATTTTATGTTTTTGCAGAGAGACTTCAGTCTCACTAGTAATTCCGCGTGGTCTTCGACGTTTAGCTTGATACCTCAGCTACGATCTTGTGCCTCGGCAGGATCTGATAGATAGTCAGGCTTTTCAGCCTTTTTTTCATTTATAGATGTCTGTACTCAGACATGATAGCTTCCGCTTGTGCTTTGACTTGTATGCTCTGAGTGTTGGGTCATGAGACCCATGTTTGTAATATCTCGCTCCTCGGAGCCTATTGAATAAATTACTTGAGTCGTAGAGTCATGTTGTGATGCCATGTTGTATTCGCACATATCGAGCATATTGTGTGTATGTTATTGAAATGCTTGGTATGTGTGGGATCTGACCATCTAGTTGTTTATCTTTAGTAGCCTCTCTTACGGGGAAATGTCTCCTAGTGTTTCCACCGAGCCATGGTAGCTTGCTACTGCTCCGGAACACTTAGGCTGGCCGGCATGTGTCCTTCTTCGTTCCTGTGTCTGTCCCTTCGGGGAAATGTCACGCGATGAATACCGGAGTCCTGTTAGCCCGCTACAGCCCGGTTTACCGGAGTCCTGCTAGCCCAGTGCTACAGCCTGGATTCACTCGCTGATGACCGACACGTTCGATGCTGGGTCATGGATGCCTGTCCCTGTAAGTCTGTGCCGCTTTGGGTTTACGACTAGCCATGTCAGCCCGGGCTCCTTATCATATGGATGCTAGCGACACTGTCATATACGTGTGCCAAAAGGCGCAAACGGTCCCGGGCAAAGGTAAGGCGACACCCGTGGGAATACCGTGCGTGAGGCCGCAAAGTGATATGAGGTGTTACATGCTAGATCGATGTGGCATTGAGTCGGGGTCCTGACAGCGTTGGTATCAGAGCTTGACTGCCTGTAGGATTACCAAGCCAAACTGGTCGAAGTTGAGTCTAGAAATTCTTTAGTTATATAAGGGAATTGATTGTGGGATGGAACGTAAGGCTCTTTTTACTCCTTGTACCTTATGCCTTCTGATCTGAGTCATCTTATCTTTCCTGCGGGGATTAAGAGCTAGGCTATCTCTTCTTTCTATCAGGATCACGAGTTACTAATCAGTAGACTTATAAGATTGTTGGATTTAAGTCTCAGTTCAGTTCCTACTACTTCCGTATGTGAATTGTTGATCTCGGAACCTTGATATTGTGCTTCTGAGTGGTTATGCCACCATTTTTGTGAATGTCTCAAATTTTTTCTGAGCATTTACAGCCGTTATGCTGTCCGAGTCATCCCAGGTTTCTATACAATCTGATGCAATTTGCAAATCCTTTCTTCCCGTTTCGATGTTCCTTTGGGCCAGATTAGCCACACTAGTCAGTGAGTTGAGGTACTTTATTGCCTTGACATATATGTTGGAGCTAGTATTATGACCCTAGGTGTCTTAGGGGATCATCTAGTAATTTAGCCATGATTTGTGCTCCCAGTGTGAGATTCTGGCCTTTATTCTCGAAAGCATTCGTGATGCTACTTAGTAGTAGGTATTCTGTTCCTGGGTTCTTGAACCCGAGATTCACTCTACTTACTTCATGTCGATAGTAATTGCTAGCTCCCTTAGGTTATTAGTAACCTTTGCGATAGTCCTTGAAGCCCGTGGTATCTTCTTCTTCCAGGTACCATGAACTACTTATGGCAGAAGTTCCTCGTTGAACTGAAATATCACAACAGGATTATTCTTGAGGAGTTCTCCATTCATAAATCGTGACTCTGCCAGTTCTACCTTTCTGCATGGGTTATCCGGGAGAAATATGTTGAACTTGGTTCGACATACTAATCTATGCATCCACAACTCAGAAAATTATATGTTCCTTTGAGTTGTTCTCTTTAGTTGCATTCTGACCCTCGTCTATCAATTGATAGTCAAGAGTATGCGTGCGTTCGTTTATCGATGCCTATTACTCTTGTGGTCCGTCAAGCCATTCTATTGCAGAACGACTAGGAGAAACAAACTCCAGTACCTCTTCCATATCTAGGTTTGGGTCAAAGTAGTTGTATTCCGCAGATCAAATGCCAATCCAGCTTTTGGTTCTGCTCTACCTTGGAGTATTACATATTTTATATCGAGATTGTTATAGGAATTGCACACCATCCCATGAACTCTTGGTACAGTGATACTTCTTGCCATCACTGTTCATTCCTCGGCCCTCGTGTTGATGCAACCGGAATACCGACAAATGAATTGTGATGTGTGAAATCAATACTGCTAGCAACTCTGTTGCTTGGTAGTTAAAGGATAATAATTTCATTCTTAGTATGTTGGTTTTCGAATCATCCTTCTAAGACTGATCGTGCTACCTAGTCCTTATTTCGGTGCACCCTTCGATTGATGAGTTAGGATTATTTCAAATTCTTGCTCTATTGATCATATCGTCTTGCCCTGAAAAGCAAGATTGTTCTCGAGCTTAGTAACATACCGGTGGCTCGTGATCTTCTGAATATCTTCTCAGAAGTATTACCAGGTTGTCACCTGACCGCTATGTTGAGCTCGTGATCAAGTTGGTTTCTTGTGAACCACCTTCTCTCCAAGAATCGGTGTTAGATATCCCTGAGCTAGTTGGTTAAGCTAAACAATAACTTGGAGGATTGGAAGATAAAAGCTTGCCTAACTTAGTTTGTTCCAAAGGGATATTCTTGTGTAGTGTGTGTTGAGGAAAGATGATATCTTCATTGATTGGTCCCTGTGATCAGTTGCTGGACCTATTATCTTATCAATCCTTTGATTTGAGTGTGGGCTATCGTCAAATCAAGTCAGAACCAACGATGTTCGTAATGTTGTCTTACTCGTGGTTGATCCCTCGAGCATACACCATTATATCTTTTGGGTCTGACCAATGCTATCACCATGTTCACACGATGGTGGAAGTCCAGTGATATGGAAATTCCGATGAACTGTTGTTGAGCCCATTGACAACATCCTTATTCCCTCCATGATTTGTTGAACATTAAGTTAGTGTTGGAAACTTTTGAAAGCATTTCTTCATGCTAGTTCATGAAGCATATGTTCGAATGTAAGAAGTGACTTCCTCCAGTCCATGTGCATTTGATGCAAGTTGCCGCCGTGGATTCGAGAAAGTCAATGTTGTTTCCTTTGGAATCATCCCAAATCAGTCATGCATACGTGCGAAGTATTCTGTGGTTCGGAGACTTGCAACCTCCATTCTATATGGGTCCCTAGCACACCAAGCCACTGATTGATTTGTTCAAGATTAATAAGTTCTAAGTGCTAGTCCCGAAGGTACCAGACGGATTTGTACAAAACTTCGATATCCTCGTTGATGGTTCCCCCTCCTGAACTCGGTAGTGTTTTATTATAAGACTACTTTGTGGTCATGCTTGTCTTGGACAACGTGTTCACATGTTTGTAGCAGAACCAGCTCATGTTTTGGAGCTTGCTATCGTAGTTCATTTCCCGAGAATCTCGCAACGTCATCTCGTCGAATTGTGTTGCAAACTTTCATTTTTCTTCCTAGACTCGATGAGTCTGGAATATCCTGACACCAACCAGATCTGAATCTCAGGCAGATATGATGGTTTGGAACATTTCCCAAGAACTATAATATTGGTCCCTTGATAACCGGTAAAGTGGATGTCGTGGCCAGCACCACCCAGCCGAAGGACCTATTATTGTGGTATCTTGATTGAAGCAGTTGGCCACCTTCCCATAAGGACTTCGTAGGATTTACTTCCTATTTGTGCCTTATGCTTATTGTGTTCCCGAAGTCCGACCTTTTACTTGATGTTTTAGATATCAAACCATATCTATGAATGGGTTATACTAGCACATCAAGGAGAACATTAGAAGCGGAGTGCTAAATGTCTCTCGGTCGATCATCCAGATTTTATTTGCTTGGCCTCGCTAAGGTGAAATCTGAGAAAGTGTTATCCTCCTTCGCATCTGCATCGTCCATCGCTATTCATCATGGTAGTATGTTGTGTTGTCAGCACCCTTGACGCGGTTGTTGATAAAACCTTGATGATTGTGGAAATGCTTAAGTTCTTGAGAGCACGCACAAGCGCTACGTCTTATCATCGGCACTAGCTGGGATTGCCCCAGATTCTTCGGTTATGCTATAACCACTCCAACAGTGAATTCACTCTCTATTGTTGGGTTCTTCCCCAGTTACCAGAATCATTCCCAGCATTTGCATTTTGTTCCCAGCTTGCACCGCCAATGTGCCATTCTACCATGGGTCTCTTCCATTTCCGGTGATAAGCAAAATTCATTCATTACGTTGTTTTCAACAAGGTAATCCACATCATCCAAGTCCGAGTATGCCATTCTACCGACCCCCCTCCAAATGATCGCTTGTGATTACCTTAGGCTGGTATAAAGAGTTCCAATGATCTCTGAATCAAAAGTAATTCTTTTTGCCACTTAAGATAATAATCTACGAATCACCCTCCTCCAGGATGTTTCGTCGTGGTATCATGGCAACTCAACTCCTCGCTACGTTGACAATCGTTTACCACCTTCTTAAGTCTGGAATTGTTGTCTACTTAGCGAACCCTCGTCATTTGTCTTACTCCATTTCTTCGGATCTGTGCTTCGTCTCTCAGCTCAAGAGATGTTGCTATATCTCATCCCATGAGTTGATCCTAAGTTGTTCGGTCTTCTCGAAGATCGATTGTTCTAGAGTTTTCCTTTCCTCTTCTTTTCATGATTAGCTGGAGTTCTCAGAGCAAGACGACAAGACAAAGATGGTGTTCAAATCAACGTTCATTTGAAGTGCAACCTGGATCGTGAAGATTGTACTAGTTTGCGTTTCCCCTTCACCTTACCCTACGCTTGAATCTCGAGACGAGATTCTTGTTTAGTGGGGGTGAGTTGTCACATCCCTAGCTTTACCCTGGCCATGGACTAGCTTGGTTGCTGCATCATGTTTAAATTCAAATGAAATTTGAACTGAGGAATTCAGAAGCCTCAAAACCCTAATTAAAAGAAGGGCAAGCACCCTTTAAATTGCATTCTGTGAATCCAAAATGCCCTAAAAATAGTTTTGTGAATTTTGGCAAGAGTTATATATCAAACCAAAATTCTGGAATATTTTTAAGGAATTATTTGGTCTCTGAATTTAAGTCAATAATCTATTTGAATTTGGGGATATATTCATAATATATAATGAATATATTTTCAAATGCTTTGAAATGTTTTATGTACTTTTGGAATAGTCCAGAGAGGTAACATAAAATATTTCAGAATGTTTTGGCACTGTATGAAATTATTTGGAATTGAAAACAGTGGCAAAAGATATAAAATAAAAAGGAAAACAGAACAGAAAAATTAAAAGGGACAGTACTTACCTGGCCTCACCCGTGCAGCCCACCAGAGCCGGCCCAGCTCCTGTGCTGGTCCAGCACTGTGCGGCCCAGCCCACCCCGGTCGCCACCGTCTTCAACCTCCTGCCAGTAGGCAGGAGGGCGTGTGCCCGACGCGCGCGCGCACGCTCCGGCCACCTCCTGCTTACCCGCTCGCCGCTGGAGGCACCCGAGGGCGCCACGCACTCCCCCTCACCCCCTGCACCTCCCCTCTCTTCCCCTAGACCCCGTTCTCTCCTCTGCTTTCCTCCCTGCACGCGCCCGAGCGGAGCTCGTCGTCGCCGACGCCGTTCGCCGTAGCCACCGTGCTCCTCGCTGCCACCCGAAGTACCCAGGGGATCCGCCTCGACCACTTCTTCCTCCTCGCCGAGAAGCGCACCGCGGGAGCCCCTGCAACGTCGCCACCGCCGGCTTCTTCAACCTCGGGACCGCCGGCCATCTTCGTCAAATTCGTCGGCTCGGGTGCCTCCCCGAGCTCCCCGAGGCCACCGTCGCAACCCCTGTGAGCTACTCTTCCATTCCCCCTCCTCCTCGCGCTCGTTCCCGTACCCTAGCCGCCTTTCCGCCGGACCCGAGAGCTCGCCGCCGCCGTGCCTCGTCACCATCGTGGCTGGAGCCGTTGCAGCTCGAAGCCGAGCACACCACCGCACTCAACACGTCTCCAGGAGCCCGTAGCCGCCACTAGCTTCCCCTCCCGTGCCCCCGAACGCCAACCCCGACCTCGCCCGAGCTCCGGCCGCCGCAAAAGAGCTCGCCGCCGGCAGCTCCGGCCACCCCAGCCTCCGCCACCGCCACCGTTGGATGCGCCACTCCACCCTCTCCCCGTAGCTGCTCCCTGCGCGCCAAAAGAGCCCCTGTAGTTGGTTTCCGACGCGCACCACCGCGTCTGGCCTCGCCGGCGTCAAGCCGCCGGTGGGTCTGACCACGTTGACCACGGCGGGACCCCCCCCCTTTCTGGGTCGATGACACGTGGGGCCAGCCCCCCCTGTTAATTAGTTTAGTTATTTTATTTTAACTACCCCCTCTGCTGACACTGACAGGTGGGCCCCCACCATCAGGTGATTAGCTTAAGCTAATCACCACCTAATCTAACCCCAGAGCCACTGACATGTGGGCCCTAGTGCCCTAATCCTTAATTAAACTAAAATAAACCCCCCCTGTTTAACCTGTGACGCTGACATATGGGTCCCACAGGTCAGGTTTGACCTGGAGGCGCCCTGTTGACCTGCTGACGTCAAGGTGATGTCATGCTGACGCATTAAATGATTTTCTGGATTTAAAATAAATCAGAAAATTCCAGAAAATTGTTTAAACCTCAATAAATCATAGAAAATTAACCGTAACTCCAAATTAAATAATTTATATATGAAAAATTATCAGAAAAATTCAAGGAATCCATCTGTACCATTTTCATGCATGTTAGAACAACTTATCACTACTGTTTAGGGCAAATGAAGTGAATGGCATTTGAATAATCACATATGGAGTTTGAATTTGAATCTTGTATTCAAACCAACTTCATTTAATCCGTTGCTAGTTGCATTAGCCCAAAACACATTCATTTTGCCATGTCATGATCATGCATCATATTGTACATTGCATTGATTGTGTTCCCTTCTGTGTTGCCGGTAATTATCCCCTCTCGATAGACGTGATACCGATGATGTGATCGTTGACACTGATGAAGACTCAATGTTATCTTCAGAAGTGCCAGGCAAGCAAAACCCCCTTGTTCATTCCGATACAATCCTACTCTCTCGCTCCTGCTCTCTTTTACTGCATTAGGACAACACCGATTCATCTGTTACTTGCTGCGGTAGCTGAACCCCTTTATCCTTTGCATGACCTGTCATTGCCACAGTAAATAGATGAAACCCACTAGCATGAGTAGGAGTTGTTTGAGCCCTGTTGTGCCTACTCATTCATGCTTGTTTGTCATGCCTGCTACTGCTTAGAGTCGAGTCAGGTCTGATTCATCGAGGATGAATCAGAGGTGTGTGAACATGTCCTACTATGTGTGATCTAAGTGTGTGAACACGATTTGGTAAAAGGTGTCGGTGAGAGGCCATGTAGGAGTACATGGTGGGTTGTCTCATTGAAGCCGTCCTTAGGAACCGAGTTCTGTGTTTGTGATCCATGATTCAGCTACTACCATACATTGGGCCCTGAAATATGACCCCGCTCGACTTCTCATTCACCCTCGTCCTCTGTCCAGGAGTTGCAAGTAGTTTCTGGTGTTTGTAGTATGCTGGAGGCCGTGGACAGCGCTGACCGTAGGGGTGGGCTGTGATGCGGTAGGCACGTGGCCGGGTAAACCGGGCGCCCGTTTGGTGTCATGGAACCCTGTTCACATCGTTTGGGGCTGTGAGCGAAACTCCGGCCGGATCTCCTCATGGATGGAACCCGAATAGGCGATAAACCTGGACTAGAGACTTGAGTGTTTAGGTAGGTCGTGGTCTACACCCACGTCGGCTTTCGCTTGAAGTCTGCCGAGCACATGTCGTGTGCAGACGCTAAGTGGTGGAAACATGTATGAAGAAGTACACCCCTGCAGGGTTAACATCATCTATTCGAATAGCCGTGTCCACGGAAAAGGACTTCTGGGTTACTTATATCAGTTCATAGACAAGTGAAAGTGGATACTCTAAAATACGCAAGATAAGCGTGAGTGCTATGGATGGCGTTCTCGTAGGGAGACGGGAGCGGATCCATAGTGGTGTATTGATATGGTGAATATGTGGACTCGTGTGCGCAAAACCATTTCAAGTTGGAGTATCGTAGGATAGCCTAGCCAAGAGTCAAAGCTGGCTTGCTGCAATAACTCCACCAACCCTTCTTGATACTATGCATGTATGTAGGATCTGATGTAAGTCTTGCTGGGTACATTTGTACTCACGTTTGCCTATTTTATGTTTTTGCAGAGAGACTTCAGTCTCACTAGTAATTCCGCGTGGTCTTCGACGTTTAGCTTGATACCTCAGCTACGATCTTGTGCCTCGGCAGGATCTGATAGATAGTCAGGCTTTTCAGCCTTTTTTCATTTATAGATGTCTGTACTCAGACATGATAGCTTCCGCTTGTGCTTTGACTTGTATGCTCTGAGTGTTGGGTCATGAGACCCATGTTTGTAATATCTCGCTCCTCGGAGCCTATTGAATAAACTACTTGAGTCGTAGAGTCATGTTGTGATGCCATGTTGTATTCGCACATATCGAGCATATTGTGTGTATGTTATTGAAATGCTTGGTATGTGTGGGATCTGACCATCTAGTTGTTTATCTTTAGTAGCCTCTCTTACGGGGAAATGTCTCCTAGTGTTTCCACCGAGCCATGGTAGCTTGCTACTGCTCCGGAACACTTAGGCTGGCCGGCATGTGTCCTTCTTCGTTCCTGTGTCTGTCCCTTCGGGGAAATGTCACGCGATGAATACCGGAGTCCTGTTAGCCCGCTACAGCCCGGTTTACCGGAGTCCTGCTAGCCCAGTGCTACAGCCTGGATTCACTCGCTGATGACCGACACGTTCGATGCTGGGTCATGGATGCCTGTCCCTGTAAGTCTGTGCCGCTTTGGGTTTACGACTAGCCATGTCAGCCCGGGCTCCTTATCATATGGATGCTAGCGACACTGTTGTATACGTGTGCCAAAAGGCGCAAATGGTCCCGGGCAAAGGTAAGGCGACACCCGTGGGAATACCGTGCGTGAGGCCGCAAAGTGATATGAGGTGTTACATGCTAGATCGATGTGGCATTGAGTCGGGGTCCTGACATCCGGTCAATAACCAACAGCGGGATCTGGATACCCATGATGGCTCCCACATGTTCCACGATGATCTCATCGGATGAACCACGATGTCAAGGACTTAATCAATCCCGTATTCAATTCCCTTTGTCTATCGGTATGTTACTTGCCCGAGATTCGATCGTCGGTATCCAATACCTTGTTCAATCTCGTTACCGGCAAGTCACTTTACTCGTTCCGTAACACATCATCCCGTGATCAACTCCTTGGTCACATTGCGCATATGATGATGTCCTACCGAGTGGGCCCAGAGATACCTCTCCGTTTACACGGAGTGACAAATCCCAGTCTCGATCCGCATAAAACAATAGATACTTTCGGAGATACCTGTAGTGCACCTTTATAGTCACCCAGTTACGTTGTGACGTTTGATACACCCAAAGCACTCCTACGGTATCCAGGAGTTACACGCTCTCATGGTCGAAGGAAGAGATACTTGACATTGGCAAAGCTCTAGCAAATGAACTACACGATCTTTTGTGCTAGTCTTAGGATTGGGTCCTGTCCATCACATCATTCTCCTAATGATGTGATCCCGTTATCAACGACATCCAATGTCCATAGCCAGGAAACCATGACTATCTGTTGATCACAACGAGCTAGTCAACTAGAGGCTCACTAGGGACATATTGTGGTCTATGTATTCACACGTGTATTACGATTTCCGGATAATACAGTTATAGCATGAATAAAAGACAATTATCATGAACAAGGAAATATAATAATAATACTTTTATTATTGCCTCTAGGGCATATTTCCAACAGTCTCCCACTTGCACTAGAGTCAATAATCTAGTTCACATCGCCATGTGATTAACACTCACAGGTCACATTGCCATGTGACTACTACCCAAGAGTTTACTAGAGTCAGTAGTCTAGTTCACATCACTATGTGATTAACACTCAATGAGTTTTATGTTTGATCATGTTGCTTGTGAGAGAGGTTTTAGTCAACGGGTCTGAACCTTTCAGATCCGTGTGTGCTTTACAAATCTCTATGTCATCTCCTAGATGCAGCTACCACGCTCTATTTGGAGCTATTCCAAACAACTGTTCTACTTGGAGCTATTCTAAATTATTTCTCCATTATATGTATCCGGTCTCTCTACTCAGAGCTATCCGGATAGGTGTCAAGCTTGCATCGTCGTAACCTTTACGACGAACTCTTTTACCACCTCCATAATCGAGAAAATTCCTTAGTCCACTAGTTACTAAGGATAACTTTGACCGGTGTCCTGTGAGCCATTCTTGGATCACTCTTGTACCCCTTGACTGACTCATGGCAAGGCACACTTCAGGTGCGGTACACAGCATAGCATACTGAAGAGCCTACATCTTAAGCATAGGGGACGACCTTCGTCCTTCCTCTCTATTCTGCCGTGGTCGAGCTTTAAGTCTTAACTTCGTACCTTACAACTCAGGCAAGAACTCCTTCTTTGACTGGTCCATCTTGAACACCTTCAAGATCATGTCAAGGTATGTGCTCATTTGAAAGTATTATTAAGCATTTTGATCTATCCTTATAGATCTTGATGCTCAATGTTCAAGTAGCTTAATCCAGGCTTTCCATTGAAAAACACTTTCAAAATAACCCTATATGCTTTCCAGAAATTCTACGTCATTTCTGATCAACAATATGTCAACAACATATACTCATCAGAAATTCTATAGTGCTCCCACTCACTTCTTTGGAAATACAAGTTTCTCATAAACTTTGTACAAACCCAAATTTTTTGATCATCATCCAAGGATACATTCCAACTCCGAGATGCTCACTCCAGTCCTTAGAAGGATTGCTGGAGCTTTGCATACTTATTAGCATCTTTCGGGATTGACAAAACCTTCCGGTTGTATCACATACAACCTTTCCTCATTAAAATCGTCGAGGAAACAATGTTTTGACATCCTATCTGCAAGATTTCATAAATAATGCAGTAATCGCTAATATAATTCCAACAGACTCTTAGCATCGCTACGAGTGAGAAAATCTCATCGTAGTCAACTCCTTGAACTTGTCGGAAAACATCTTAACGACAAGTCGAGCTTTCTTAATGGTGACATTTACCATCATTGTCCGTCTTCCTTTTGAAATCCATCTGTACTCATTAGCCTTACGACCATCGAGCCGTTCTGCCAAAGTCTACACTTTGTTTTCATACATGGATCCTCTCTCAGATTTTATGGCCTCAAGCCATTTATCGGAATCCGGGCCCACTATCGCTTCTCCATAGCTCGTAGGTTCATTGTTGTCTAGCAACATGACCTTCAAGACAGGATTACGTACCACTCTGAAGTAGTACGCATCCTTATCATCCTACGAGGTTTGGGAGTGACTTGATCCGAAGTTTCATGATCAATATCATAAGCTTCCACTTCAATTGGTGTAGGTGCCACAGGAACAACTCCCTGTGCCCTGTCACACACTAGTTGAAGAGACGGTTCAATAACCTCATCAAGTCTCCACCATCCTCCCACTCAATTCTTTCAAGAGAAACTTTTCCTCGAGAAAGGACCCGATTCTAGAAACAATCCATATTGCTTTCGGATCTGAATTAGGAGGTATACCCAACTGTTTTGGGTTTCCTATGAAGATGCATTTTATCCGCTTTGGGTTCGAGCTTATCAACCTGAAACTTTTTCATATAAGCGTCGCAGCCCCAAACTTTTAAGAAACGACAACTTAGGTTTCTCTAAACCATAATTCATACGGTGTCATCTCATCGGAATTACGTGGTGCCCTATTTAAAGTGAATGTGGTTGTCTCTAATGCCTAACCCATGAACGATAGTGGTAATTCGAGAAGAGACATCATGGTACGCACCATATCCAATAGGGTGCAACTATGATGTTCGGACACACCATCACATTATGGTGTTCCAGGCGGTATTAATTGCGAAACAATTTCCACAATGTCTTAATTGTGTGCCAAAACTCGTAACTCAGATATTCATCTCTATGATCATATCATAGACATTTTATCCTCTTGTCACAATGATCTGCTACTTCACTCTGAAATTACTTGAACCATTCAATAATTCAGACTTGTGTTTCATCAAGTAAATATACTCAACATTTACTCGAATCATCTGTGAAGTAAGAACATAATGATATTCACTGCATGCCTCAGCACTCATTCGACTGCACACATCAAAATGTGTTACTTCCAACAAGTTGCTATCTTGTTCCATCTTACTGAAAATGAGGCTTTTCAGTCATCTTGCCCATGTGGTATGATTTGCATATCTCAAGTGATTCAAAATCAAGTGAGTCCGAACGATCCATTTGCATGGAGTTTCTTCATGCATATACACCAATAGACATGGTTCGCATGTCTCAAACTTTTCAAAAACAAGTGAGTCCAAAGATCCATCAACATGGAGCTTCTTCATGCGTTTTATACCATTATGACTTACATGGTAGTGCCACAAGTAAGTGGTACTATCATTACTATCTTATATCTTTTGGCATGAAAATGTGTATCACTACGACCGAGATTCAATAAACCATTCCTTTAGGTGCAAGACCATTGAAGGTTTTATTCAAAAATAGAGTAACCATTATTCTCCTTAAATGAATAACCGTATTGCGATAGACATAATCCAATCATGTCTATGCTCAACGCAAACACCAATCTCGGTGGTAGAGGGAGCGTGCGATGCTTGATCATATCAACCTTGGAAACACTTCCAACATATATCGTCAGCTCACCTTTAGCTAGTCTCCGTTTATTCCGTAGCTTTTATTTCGAGTTACTAACACTTAGCAACCGAACCGGTATCCAATACCCTGGTGCTACTAGGAGTACTAGTAAAGTACACATTAACATAATGTATATCCAATATACTTCTATCGACCTTGCCAGCCTTCTCATCTACTAAGTATCTAGGGTAATGCTACTCCAGTGGTTGTTCCCCTTATTACAGAAGCACTTAGTCTCGGGTTTGGGTTCAACCTTGGGTTTCTTCACTAGAGCAGCAGCTGAATTGCTGTTTCATGAAGTATCCCTTTGTTCCCTTGCCCTTCTTGAAACTAGTGGTTTCACCAACCATCAACAATTGATGCTCCTTCTTGATTTCTACTTTCGCGGTGTCAAACATCATGAATATTTCAAGGATCATCATATCTATCCCTGATATGTTATAGTTAATCACGAAGCTCTAGCAGCTTGGTGGCAATGACTTTGGGGAAACATCACTATCTCATCTGGAGGATCAACTCCCACTCGATTCAAGTGATTGTTGTGCTCAGACAATCTGAGCACAAGCTCAACGATTGAGCTTTTCTCCCTTAGTTTGCAGGCTAAGAAAATCGTCGGAGGTCTTATACCTCTTGACGTGGGCACGAGCCTGAAATCCCAATTTCAGCCCTCGAAACATCTCATATGTTCCGCGATGTTTCGAAAACGTCTTTGGTGCCTCTACTTAAACCATTTAATTGAACTATCACGTAGTTATCAAAACGTGTATGTCCGATGTTCGCAACATCGACAAATGACGTTGGGGTTCAGCACACTGAGCGGTGCATTAAGGACATAAGCTTTCTACTGATCGCATAATCGCTACTATCAACTTTCAACTATATTTTCTCTAGGAACATATCTAAACAGTGGAACTAAAGCGCGAGCTTACGACATAATTTGCAAAAGGTCTTTTGACTATGTTCAGGATAATTAAGTTCATCTTATGAACTCCCACTTAGATAGACATCCCTCTGGTCATCTAAGTGATCACATGATCCGAGTCAACTAGGCCGTGTCCGATCATCACGTGAGACGGACTAGTCATCATCGGTGAACATCTTCATGTTGATCGTATCTACCATACGACTCATGCTCGACCTTTCGGTCTCCGTGTTCCGAGGCCATGTCTGCACATGCTAGGCTCGTCAAGTTAACCCTAAGTGTTTTCGCTGTGTAAAACTGTCTTACACCCGTTGTATGTGAACGTAAGAATCCATCACACCCGATCATCACGTGGTGCTTAGAAGCGACGAACTGTAGCAACGGTGCACAGTTAGGGGAGAACACTTCTTGAAATTTTGTAAGGGATCATCTTATTTACTACCGTCGTCCTAAGCAAACAAGATGCATAAACATGATAAACATCACATGCAATCAAATAGTGACATGATATGGCCAATATCATTTTGCTCCTTTTGATCTTCATCTTCGGGGCTCCATGATCATCATCGTCACCGGCACGACACCATGATCTCCATCATCATGATCTCCATCATCGTGTCTTCATGAAGTTGTCACGCCAACGACTACTTCTACTTCTATGACTAACGCGTTTAGCAATAAAGTAAAGTAGTTTACATGGCGTTCTTCAATGACACGCAGGTCATACAATAAATAAAGACAACTCCTATGGCTCCTGCCGGTTGTCATACTCATCGACATGCAAGTCGTGAATCCTATTACAAGAACATGATCAATCTCATACATCACATATCATTCATCACATTCTTCTTGGCCATATCACATCACATAGCATACCCTGCAAAAACAAGTTAGACGTCCTCTAATTGTTGTTGCATGTTTTACGTGGCTGCTATGGGTTTCTAGTAAGAACGTTTCTTACCTACGCAAGACCACAACGTGATATGCCAATTGCTATTTACCCTTCATAAGGACCCTTTTCATCGAATCCGTTCCGACTAAAGTGGGAGAGACAGGCACCCGCTAGCCACCTTATGCACCAAGTGCATGTCAATCGGTGGAACCTGTCTCACGTAAGAGTACGTGTAAGGTCGGTCCGGGCCGCTTCATCCCACAATACCGTCGAAACAAGATTGGACTAGTAACGGTAAGCATATTGAACAACATCAACACAAACAATTACTTTGTGTTCTACTCGTGCAAAGAATCTACGCAATAGACCTAGCTCATGACGCCACTGTTGGGGAACGTAGTAGAAATTCAAAATTTTCCTACGTTTCACCAAGATCTATCTATGGAGAGACCAGCAATGAGTAGAAAGAGAGTGCATCTACATACCCTTGTAGATCGCTAAGCGGAAGCGTTCAAGTGAACGGGGTTGATGGAGTCGTACTCGTCGTGATTCAAATCACCGATGATCCTAGTGCCGAACGGACGGCACCTCCGCGTTCAACACACGTATAGCCCGGTGATGTCTCCCACGCCTTGATCCAGCAAGGAGAGAGGGAGAGGTTGAGGAAGACTCCATCCAACAGCAGCACAACGGCGTGGTGGTGGTGGAGGAGCGTGGCAATCCAGCAGGGCTTCGCCAAGCACCATGGGAGATGAGGAGTAGGAAGAGAGGTAGGGCTGTGCCAGAACTTCGTGTATAGCTCCCATGCGCCTCCCCACTATATATAGGGGTGGAGGGGCTGGTTTCTTGCCCTCCAAGTCCATTGGGGCGTTGGCCAAGGTGGGAGGAAAGAAATCTCATTATTTCCTTCCCCACCGATTGTTATCCCCCCTTTTTAGGGATCTTGATCTTATCCCTTCGGGATATGATCTTATTCCTTCTAAGGGGGGATCTTGGTGCGCCTTGACCAGGGGTGTGGGGCCTTGCCCCCACTACCCACGTCCATGTGGGTCCCCCCATGCAGGTGGGCCCCACTCCGGAACCTTCTAGAACCTTCCCGGTACAATACCGAAAAATCCCGAACATTTTCCGGTGGCCAAAATAGGACTTCCCATATATAAATCTTTACCTCCGGACCATTCCGGAACTCCTCGTGACGTCCAGGATCTCATCCGGGACTCCGAACAACATTCAGTAACCACATACAAACTTCCTTTATAACCCTAGCATCATCGAACCTTAAGTGTGTAGACCCTACGGGTTCGGGAGACATGTAGACATGACCGAGACGTTCTCCGGTCAATAACCAACAGCGGGATCTGGATACCCATGATGGCTCCCACATGTTCCACGATGATCTCATCGGATGAACCACGATGTCAAGGACTTAATCAATCCCGTATTCAATTCCCTTTGTCTATCGGTATGTTACTTGCCCGAGATTCGATCGTCGGTATCCAATACCTTGTTCAATCTCGTTACCGGCAAGTCACTTTACTCGTTCCGTAACACATCATCCCGTGATCAACTCCTTGGTCACATTGCGCATATGATGATGTCCTATCGAGTGGGCCCAGAGATACCTCTCCGTTTACACGGAGTGACAAATCCCAGTCTCGATCCGCATAAAACAATAGATACTTTCAGAGATACCTGTAGTGCACCTTTATAGTCACCTAGTTACGTTGTGACGTTTGATACACCCAAAGCACTCCTAAGGTATCCAGGAGTTACACGCTCTCATGGTCGAAGGAAGAGATACTTGACATTGGCAAAGCTCTAGCAAATGAACTACACGATCTTTTGTGCTAGTCTTAGGATTGGGTCTTGTCCATCACATCATTCTCCTAATGATGTGATCCCGTTATCAACGACATCCAATGTCCATAGCCAGGAAACCATGACTATCTGTTGATCACAACGAGCTAGTCAACTAGAGGCTCACTAGGGACATATTGTGGTCTATGTATTCACACGTGTATTACGATTTCCGGATAATACAGTTATAGCATGAATAAAAGACAATTATCATGAACAAGGAAATATAATAATAATACTTTTATTATTGCCTCTAGGGCATATTTCCAACATTTCACATAATTTGTGCAATTGTAGTTTAACTTCTACCCATTTACTGGTTGCCTGTAGGTACACATGTCAGTGGCACTGATCCACGCTTCGACCCGGAGGAACAACTCGCCTCCGCCGTCGCTGACTTTGGGCGAGCTCTGGCCAAGATGAAGTGCCCCAGCAACTACCTCTCAGGAATTACCAAGTATGTACTCACCAGTTCAATCTTACCAATACCAGTTGCAATTAATGGCTATGTTCTGTACGGTCGATGTATTAAGCATGTTCTAGTAAACATGCCTAACACGTTTTTGCTACTATCCCTACCTTTTTATAGACATCTGGGCCATTCTATGCTCTGGCAACACCTGCCTTGTGATGTTTAACTATGCCAATTGCATTTTTATCACCACCGGTTTCAATGTCTATTAAGCCTGTTGCAATTAACAGTTGAATCCATTTTTAAACAGTTGCATTTCGATGGCTACAAACTTACAAACCATGACTTGTGATGTTTAACTATGTCATTTGCTATTTTTGGTGGATGCTAACCCCGTTGTACTTAACATGCTTGTCCATGTACTTACGCAGGGTCATAATGGACGATGCTATTGTTTGTCGTCAAGGTTAGCTGCATCCCATGTCTTACAGTATTTCACATCATTTGTGCAATTGCAGTTTAACTTCTACCATTTACTGGTTGCCTGTAGGTACACATATCAGTGGCACTGATCCATGCTTCGACCTGGAGGAATAGCTCGTCTCTGCCGCCGCTGACTTTGGGCAGACTGTGGCCAAGATGAAGTGCCCCTACTAGAAAAATGGCTATAGCTAATATGGACATTAATGGCGCATCATAGATTCACCATAGATCCACCTATATCTATTAAGCCTGTTGCAATTAATGGCGCACCTAGATCCTATTTGCACCATAGATTCACCCAAATTAAGTGGTTAAATTTCCTTTTTTTGATAGGTAAGTAAGGGGAAAGGTTTCTTTATGTTCTAGATCTACTTTTTTCTCCCTCCAACGTACACTTTTTATGGCCTAGATCTACGTATGTTTGTGGTGTTGTAGGTACCGGTATTTGAAATGCGATAGTTGCCAATATTTTGCCGGAATGTTGATTCATTTCCGTTTCAGTGAGAATTTGGCACTATGCATTCTTTTTGGTCCTATTTTTAGGCAAAGTCATGCCAAAATTTTTTGGTTCTAAAATATCGTTTTGCTCTACCCCGCAGGCGACCATGGTCCGCACGATGACCAAAGGCATCGTGAATAGGTTTTTGAGCTCCGCGAAGGCCGAGATGCTTCGAAAGAACAAAACGGAGATAAGATGTCCGTGTCAAAGATGCAAGCTGAAGAGCCTTATGGACCCGGATTCCAGAAAAGTGCGGGACCACCTGCTCGTGCGTGGTTTCATTGATGGCTATCGATGGCAAGGTAATGAAGATGATTATGAAGTCGTCCATGGGGGCCGGGCAAGAAATAAGGAAGGACATCAAGACAATAGCGGCGAGGGCGGGCGAGAAGACGAAGAATCTCCAGGACATGATATTCTTAACATTTCGGCTGTTGATTACTTGTATGACAAGAATTGTTTAACCATCCTTCTTGCTGAATTCATTGCATATCCAGACTGACTTCTGGGTGTCGTATACTTCAAATCTGACTCATGGAAGAATCAATCATTGTGTATGGACCATACCTCTGACTTGAAGTGCACTGTTGGACCTGGATCCAATTTTTGTTCTCTTGCTGGTATAATCATTGCTGCAATAAAGGTGGATCTCTGACGAGTACTTGTTACTGAAAGTCTGAGCAGAATATACTTTGTGTTTAGACTGGATGTCTCCAATACAATGTTGTCAGCTGAAAATCTCATTGCTTTTAACCGAGTTCCTTGGTCTACTTCTCACGGCTTTTTCTGATCTGGTGTCGGTTGATTAGCAACTTTCCATAAGGGTGTAACACCAAATATTCAAATAACGAAGCACGAGAAATCGACCGATTGCAACAAAGAACATAGCAAACAAACTACATAACTAATCCACACAGGCACACACAAGCATGATACTAAAGTAGATGCACATGCACTACCCAAAGGACTACACCCTACGCTTGAGAAAACACTTGTGATCTAACGAATAAGCTAAGGGAGTAGCGAGTGGAACTCTGACTCCGAAACTCCCGAGGGACGAGGCGGAGGGGTTGGAGAAGCTGGCGGAGATTGAGGTAGGGAAGCACCAAGCAATCTCCTGGCTCGAATGGCGTCTCGGACTAAGTCGGAAATAAGAAGACACTCGGCCATCATGTAACATGACATGGAGAGGATATCCGGGTCATCTTGAGGGTTGATAGACGGGAACTTGATCCACTTCGGATTCTCGACTATGGTGGGATAGAACTGATAAGCACAGTTCTCTTGCACCATGCTCTCCTGATAACGAAGACCGGTGATTGCTGCCATTGCGGCAAGCTGGACGACATGTTCAGGAGTAGCGCCGTAACCACCATGGAAACTATAGGTGCACTTACCAACAGGAATCGGGGCTGACAGATGAACATGGGCAACATACTCCAGGATTCTACCTCCGGGAGAAAATTGTCATACTTGATAATGAGGTGTTTCTCCGCGGGGATAAATGCTACACCACATATCGCAAAGGAGGGTGGCAAAGCTGAGGGGTGCAGGAGTGGGACTGAACACAATAGGAACATCACCGGGAGCTCTGGGGAGGGCATTGAACTCATGGAAGCTGACCGCCATCTACGCACGAAACAGGGGTTAGGGGTAACCAAATAAGACTATATGCAGCAAACAAATGCAACAACCAAATGCAGCAAGCAAGGACAATCAACCAGACCCTATACTACCATTTTCTAACATTCCAGCGGACTAGGACGCTCTATAGCCAGACCTGCCCTGATACCAAGCGCTGTGGCACCCCGGCTCGGAGAAACTGGAAGCCCCGTATTCCAGCCTAGAGATCAAGGTGAAGTTTTCTAGAATACGACACTGCTTAGGATAGAACAAACCAGCTCTCTATTACAACATGAATGCGAATACAAGGGCTCCGACATTACAATGAATAAAACTGGCACGACGATGCTACACCAACCACAGTTGATCTATGCAAGTAGCATAACAACTTGAGGCAGCGGAACCTCTACTAGCAGCGGAACAACGAACGACGATGATGGACTCCAATCTGCAGGGACTTTGGCTGGAACGTTTACCCTAGCTCGCGAACACGGGAACCACACCAAACAAGCAAGAAAACCGGGCACGACCTGCAAACTTGCATGACATGCCAGGTTAGTACATTGAATGTACCTGCAATATCACAATAATCAAAAGCAGACATGACAAACAACGACATGGCATTAGCAGGTTAAAGCAATCATAAACATGACACTAACAGAACAACATGGCATGCACAAACTGAACATGATACAACTTTAGCATAGCATGAGCATATTAACAT
This sequence comes from Triticum aestivum, assembly GCF_018294505.1. NCBI lineage: Eukaryota > Viridiplantae > Streptophyta > Magnoliopsida > Poales > Poaceae > Triticum > Triticum aestivum. The sequence goes on along the minus strand of NC_057810.1, from coordinate 438,416,913 downwards.
GATAATACTACATGCAACAGGTTAACATGATCATGTACCAGCCTACTCTTATTTGGCGGTTACCTCGTAAGCATCTCATCCATCAACTTACCAACTTCGGTATCCACGATATCACTGTGATCATGTCGCGATCACATAAAGATCAACCAACTTCGGTATCCATGATACCTCCGTGATCCTCTCTTGATCACAACCAACTGCGTTCTCAACATTGAACTGGGGTTATTATTAAGCGAGTTATTATTATTATTGTTGGCTCATAGTGTGACCGACTATGAACTGGGCCCATATCTACGGGCGCGGCTATCAATAGATTTAACACACACTCTGCAGAGGTTTGCACACTGTACCCACACTACGGAACCCATGGCCTCAAGCTCCCATTCAGGTGGACCAACGACATTCCAATAAAACTGATCTACTGCCCATGACACTCTCTCGGCCACTCCGACCAACTCCCCTTTGGGCTGAGTCATTGGTGGCTCTGTGCCTACCAAAGGCATCAACGACCACTGTCGTGAAAAAATATAAACGGTCCCAAACGGGGACAAAGTACCATAACAACAACAACGGGCACACAAGGCTTATGTCCGCCTACCTGATCAGGGTAGCACGCGCCCATAACCTTCCCTCGTTGGAGGCACCAGCGAGAGGCATGACAATAGACCCAGTTAGGTCCTTCCCGTGAAGGCAAGTGTGGTTGCACTGGTCAGCTCGATTCAGTGGCACCATGACCCAGCCAATAGTTGTTCAATTTCATTGTTATCTGATTAAACTTGAATGCAATAAGCTGAGCCATATTAAAATCACGTGATGCAACTACAATGCATGAGCATGATGCTAACATGAGCATGGATGTGCAACCATAATAAATCATCGAGCATAACAACAATGAAGCATATATCCAACTGAGCATGGCATACTGACCAGCAAGATCATAACACTACACATGAGCATAGCATGAACACTAGCATCATAAAGAAATAACATGCAATAATTTAACAAGAATACTACCAAGTAAGCATATAACCAACTAGATGCAAAGTAACATGCATAGCAACGGTACTTGATAATAGACGTTAAACATGCATCAGAAAGAACACCACTGCTAACAGCATGTACTACTACTATCAAGCATAACATGTGAACATCATACTAGCAAGTAGTACAAGATAACAAGATGCATCAGAACATAGCATGAAGGTGAACATGAAACCACGAGCATAACCGAAACAACGACAGTAGTAGCAAGCAAGTAGATAGATAACAGGCAAAGTTTTATCAAATATTCAAGTAGAAACCATGGCTACTACATGGCCATCATGCAAGTGGCTGTTGTGGCTTGCCTGGGGGTGACGGAGACTCCGGGAAGAAGTGCAGTGAAGCCGCGGAACAAAACACCGGATGGTTCTCTCTCGGAGGGGGCTGATTAGAGGCAAGGGCATAATGGTCATTTTCACAGTGTGAACACCTTATGAAAATGGCACCAACAGAAAGACCTCGACGAGGCAAATACGTGAGAGTTGGTTTCACCTCAACCGAAGTTATGGTCGTGGAATTATGAAGGGTTGAACACCAGGGACCAATCTGTAAAAAGGTTCCCCACAAACAAGTCCCTGGCGGCTGAAACAGAAAGCGCCTTCGGGCCGAATACGTTTTCTGAAAAGGAAAACGTATTTTACGATGAAGTAGAGGGAAATACGTTTTCCAAAAGAGAAAATGCATTTTAACCAAAGAAGGAAAGAAATACGCTTTCAGAGCAAAGAAAATGTATTCTACAAAAATACGCTTCCACTTATCCGAGTGGATAAGGTGGGGTCACTTACGTGCGGGCCCGGGGGTAGACGGGACCCACTGGCAGGGGGGCGTTGTCTTCTTCCTCCTCCCATTCTGTTCCTTGACAAAAAGAGGAGGCGAGGCAGGGTGACGCCGGCGCCGGCCCGGCTGCCTCCGCCCACCTCCGGCCAAGGAGAAAGCACCAGCGGGCTAGGGGACGGACGCCGCTTCCGTTTGGGCTACACACGGGCGTCGAGGAGGGGTGTGGCCGCGGCAGCTTGCGAAGACAGAGGGCTCGGGATGCGGCCAAGATTGCGGAAGGCACAACCACTAGGCCTCCGGCGGCGAGACGAGGAGTGGGGGAGGATCTACGGGGTCTGTGTGAGCTAGTGGGGAGGTCAGGAGGTGGAGAGGAGCTCGACGTGGCTTGATTTCAAGAAGAGGCCGAGGCGGTCATGGCGATCTGCGGCGGACGGAGGAGGAGAGGGACTGGTCCGATGGACTAGAAGAGAGGGGGAGGGGTGGACGAGCTATGGAAGACCATGGAGAGGCTATATATAGCCGAGGGAGAGCTCGGGAGCACTCGAGAAGCTCCGGCCGACCGGAAAAATGGGGGAGCAGAGAGCTATGTGGCATGGGAAAACTCGACAGCAGCAAAACAATGGCGAAACAGGGCGGGGCAAAGGCACGAGTCGATGCAGGGGGTCACTAGGAAGCTGTAGGACATTAATGGAGGTCGAGCCGAAGAGGGAGACGACAAGAATAACAGTGACAACGTGCCAGAGAACGAGTTTGGCTGGTCGCGACCCGTGGTCATCGCGTGAACTGGCATACATGGTGCCAGGTGATCGGCCACATTATGTGTAGGAGATGGACCAAGCTACCCTTAGTCCAAATGAAGAAATAAATCGGTCCAAGGGCAAAGAAGTGATTAGGAGGTGGAACCAAAACATTGCAGCAGCAAGGTGTTTGTGCTGCAGGGAGACAAACACACGAGGAGATAGACTCGGGGCTTTGGCATGGTGTGATCACACACTAAGAAGATCACCTCTGCAAATTTGCAGCTCATTAGGATGAAGATAAATGGTACTTGCTGTAGAAACCACCATAATGGCCAGAATTACAGATTTGGATGATGCATTCACATGAAGGTGCAAGTTGAGCTGAAATTGGGCATGACCCAATGATTTGAAGATATGAAGATGCCCAAAAATTTCTAGGCCATTTGGATGAACCAAACTAGCACTTGCTTCACAATGCTTTATTCCTACCAGAAACTTGGAAACATTGCACAGGGCAATTGGCTAGATGAAATGAGGCAAAACTTGGTGGAGAGACTTGATATGGATAGGAGACTATCTTGGAAAATTTGCGGCTTAAATGAAGCAATAAAATATATAGTTGCTTCACAAACTGAAAATCTGACCAGAAACCAAGAATTGGAGCCGGTCTCACATAGATGAGTTACATGATCTCAAATTTGGTGGAGAGTGATGATTTGATCATGTGAAGGACCCTGCAAAATTTCAACTCATTTTGATATGCCTAGCTTGTACTTCCTTCACAATGACTTCCCTCAGACAGGAACTACGAAAATTTGCTCAGGAATATTTACTAGGCAAATCCAGTTCAATTTTGGCATGGGGCAATTATATGGACAGGAAAATATGTCCAAAAAGGTTGGGATCAATCAAGCAAATATAAATAGCACTTTCTTTGCAAAGTCCCAGTGAGGGCAGAACATGAAAAGAATTATTGGAGGATGATCTTTGAACATTGCAATGAAAAGTTTTAATATATTTGGGCAAGATAGGACCCAAACAATTTATGAGAATTATTTGGAAATTTTGGGAGTGACAGAAATATAGGTTGCTTCACAACCTAGGGTTTAAAGGGTTATTCCTTTTAAAGGGTTATTCCTTCAATAGAAAAAGGAATATTCCCTAGAAAAAGGATATTGGAATAGGTCAGGGATGAAAATGACATGATCTTGGGATGATGATGAGGATGACAAGCCACTATGAAACCTAGGAAGACATGATCTTCCCAAGTTTCAGAACCACATAGCCACAAAAAAGCAAATCAAATCAAGAAATCCAAGAAAATCATCAGAAAAAGAAAAGGTAAAATCCAGGGTGTTATAACGTTGCAGGACGGGTGTCATCTGTAGGCATTTCCTGTAGAAAGAGGCTGCCATGTGGTGATTGGCTGCCACTTAATCACCTTGCGGCTTGACACCGCACTATTTAGCGACGTGGGTCATGGTGGAGTGGTTAGGTGAGGTGGTTTTGTCTTCGTCGGCCCCGACAAGCCCTGCCAGGATGTCTTGGACGTCCTCTTATGGGGGCAACCCCGTCCTTGTCGAGCTCGTCTGCCCGGCAAGGGAGGCTTTTCTCCTGGTGGGATCTTGTTTCTCTGGCTTGATCTCGGTCCTCTTGATCTGCATGTTGGTCCTTCGAATCTCTTGGTTCCCTACAATCTGACTTGGGTTGCTGTATCAATCCTGCTCCCATGCCTGTGCATAGTATGGGCAACAGACCCAGGGTTTGTTGTACCGACAGGGGGGAGGAAATGGGGGTGCCATGTGGTGGGGGGAACCGAAAGTTACCAAAGCAACCCTGACCTATGTAAATGAGGGTTGTATTGTAGCTATTGTTCTCCGTGCACCAAGGACAAAAGGGGAATTTCACATGCTAAAGACTAGGTGGCAGAAATTTTAGAAGGAGGCGGGAGATTTTGCCGCCTGTGGGATCGTTCGTATCCAGATTCAACTAATTTTGGACAGTGCTAGCGGAAGGTCATGCGAGACTGTATAGACGGGGCACACGTCAGCAGTATGAAGTCCACCCCAGAAAAAAAGACAATAACTCGGGATGACGCACCGATAACTTGGATGTTCACACGGGCGTGGCCAATCATACGGGTGTAGAGGCGCATTCAAAAAAATGGATCAAACGCTCAGCCTATGTATTTTTCGTGTAAATATATAATTTAGTGTCATTGGTTATTTATTTTAAACACAATGCATTGACGTGTTACTTTTAATTATATTGTACAGTAACAAATGGATAATATGGATACACAAAATAAATGGATATTGTAGTCCGCTACTTAAAAGTGTTTTTTTAAATGGAGGCAAAAGCTTTGCCTCATCTCATTAATAAATAAGAAGATTTTGCCCATTTAATTGTAGAAAACTGGGCAAAAACAAAAACACTTTTAAGTAGTTGGCTGGTGCTACTTAAAAGTGTTACCTCATTTGATTACATGGTCTACATTTTATAAATTGCATGCCCGTTGAATTCGTATATGAATATTACATATATTACTTCATAATAGAACCTTAAATCGTCCAAGACTAATGAATTTTAATGCAAAACTAACAACGGTGCATGCACATGATAACAACATTGGTTGTTTGAAGAAACATCACTATAACTTGGCGCTCACAACTGAAAAAGACTATTTGAAAGAAAAAAAATGCGATATGTGAGTGTCCAATCTTTATGGCGTTGAATCGATATTGTATTTTTGGCCACGGTACGAAGTAGATATTGATTATGGTCAAGCGATGCACATCCAAGATCACTAGACAATGATATGTGAATGAAGTGTGCAATCTCTCTCACATGCATACATATCATCTCATTTCTCAGTGGTCATCAGAATCACACATGCGCACTTCGTGTATTTCTCTCCCTCCTTCAATGTTAGAATTCATCTTTTTACCCCATCCTACGAATCTCTCACACTAAAACACACATGCTCTCTCTGTCAAACACTCCCACCCCTTTAATTATGCCCACCCATCGCCACTAATGTCTCAAAGTATAACAATGTTTCACACACATATCCTTAAGGTTAACTTGAGTCCCGGAACCATATGAATACATACAATGGGATTCCAATAGAGCACCTTTTGTTTTGAGATTTCGCTCACACACCCACCCGCACACACACACACACACACACACACACACACACACAGAGAGAGAGAGAGAGAGAGATTATTTCTCTCTTCATTTTTTCCGGCATGTGCATGCACACCGCTTGTTTATCTCCGTGATGCTTTAAGTATGCCTCACACACATGTTATCTACATATCCCTTAATATAGATACTAAGTAACACACAAACTCATCCTCCTCCCTATATCTAAGTGTCACTGACACCCCCCCGCACACACACACTTCCCGACACCGAAGGAGTAGGGCGGCACCTTGATCTTGATACAAATTTATCTATTGGCTTCTCTCTCAAACAGACACACACACACACACACACACACACACACACACACACACTAGTTGTTCCTCTATGCCTACCGCGCGCGCACTCTCGATACGTCTTTCTCTCCCTCACCCCCCAAATAGTGACAGCAGAAGGGTGACACCTCGATCTTGATCTTAATCATCCATTGGCTTCTCTCTCAAACACACACACACACACACACACACACACACACACACTCGATACATCTTTATCTCCGTACCCCCTCGATATGTAGATTTCTCGCGAGCGCATAGTTGTAGTGATGATGACACTGAACCCATTGTGCCTTGTTTTTGCCGGCCTCATGTGATAGTTTTCGCCCTGTTTTCTATAAATTAACAAGGCAACCTTTTCTTCGTTACTACTAGTGACTTTGAGATCATTCGGGCCAGACATAAAATATATCACTTCAAACCAATTATTGCAGTAACTATTTTGTGACAGCCTGATTTTGGCCCATTCTTTTTCTTTTGTTTTCTGAGGTTTTTGCCTGAGTTTTCTTCTTCTGTGGCTTTGTGGTCTGGAAACTGAAGAAGATGACCTCTTCTTTGCTTCCAGAGTGGCGTGTCATTCCCAAATCCTTCCCTAGACACTGTCATTTCCATCCTAGCCCAAATCCCAATATGCTTTTTATTGGGAATATTCCTTTTCTATTAAAGGAATAACTCAAATTGCCCTAGGTTGTGAAGCAACCTATATTTCCATCACTCCAAAAAATCCCAAATAATTCTCATAAATTGTTTGCGTCATATCTTGATCAAATATGGCAAAACTTTTCATTACCATGTTCAAAAATAATTCCCCAATAATTATTCTTCCTTTTTGCCCTGAATGGCACTTTGAGAAGGAAGTGTCATTTATATTTTTCCTAGTGGCTCCCCACCTTTTTAGTAATGTTTATATGACCAAATAATTGCCTCGTGCACAAGTTCAACTTTATTTGCCTAGCCAATCTTTCTCAGTGAATTTTCAAAGTTTTTGTCAAACAGAAGACTTTGTGAAGGAAGTACTAGCTAGGAGTATCCAAATGAGATGAACTTTTGCACCCTCCTTAATGTGCTCATATTAACACCCTCCACTCATTTGCAGCCCCATCCAAGCATCGATGTGAGCATAGGAGCAAATCTTTGATTCTGGCAATATTTTCAAGTGATGAAGCAAGTGCATTTTGTATTGCTTCAAAAATCCTGATAAATTACTAGATCATTATTCTACACATAAAACATCTCTCCACCCATTTTGGAATCATTTCATTGATCCATTTATCACCATAATTATTCCAAGTTTCTGGACAGAAATGATGTTTGTGAAGCAAGTGCCATTTTGGCTTGTCCATTTGGCATGAGATTTTTAGAGCATCTTTATATGTCCATATCATGAGGATTTGCCAAGTTGCATCCCATTCCATAACTCCATGTGAGTGCACCATCATGATCTAGTTTCTAGACCATTTTGGTCAGTTGTGAAGCAACTGCAGTAAATCTTGGTCCATTTCCCCTCAAAACCTCCAGGACTATAGTCCCTCCATAGCTAAACACCCCAGACAACTTATTTGGCTTCAAGTAATTCCCTGTTGATCACACCTAGCTGATCAAGTTTACTACAGTAAACTTCAAAGCTCACTAACTATTTAACCATAGCCGTTTTAACCAAACTACTGTTGGAAATATGCCCTAGAGGCAATAATAAAAGTGTTATTATTATATTTCTTTGTTCATGATAATAGTCTTTTATTCATGCTATAACTGTATTATCCAGAAATCGTAATACACGTGTGAATACATAGACCACAATATGTCCCTAGTGAGCCTCTAGTTGACTAGCTCGTTGTGATCAACAGATAGTCATGGTTTCCTGGCTATGGACATTGGATGTCGTTGATAACGGGATCACATCATTAGGAGAATGATGTGATGGACAAGACCCAATCCTAAGCCTAGCACAAAGATCGTGTAGTTCGTATGCTAAAGCTTTTCTAATGTCAAGTATCTTTTTCTTAGACCATGAGATTGTGCAACTCCCGGATACCGTAGGAATGCTTTGGGTGTACCAAACGTCACAACGTAACTGGGTGGCTATAAAGGTGCATTACAGGTATCTCCGAAAGTGTCTGTTGGGTTGGCACGAATCGAGACTGGGATTTGTCACTCCGTGTAAACGGAGAGGTATCTCTAGGCTCACTCGGTAGGACATCATCATAATGTGCACAATGTGACCAAGGGGTTGATCACGGGATGATGTGTTACGGAACGAGTAAAGAGACTTGCCGGTAACAAGATTGAACAAGGTATCGGTATACCGACGATCGAATCTCGGGCAAGTACAATACCATTAGACAAAGGGAATTGTATACGGGATCGATTGAGTCCTTGACATCGTGGTTCATCTGATGAGATCATCATGGAACATGTGGGAGCCAACATGGGTATCCAGATCCCGCTGTTGGTTATTGACCGGAGAACGTCTCGGTCATGTCTACATGTCTCCCGAACCAGTAGGGTCTACACACTTAAGGTTCGATGACGCTAGGGTTATAAAGGAAGTTTGTATGTGGTTACCGAATGTTGTTCGGAGTCCCGGATGAGATCCCGGACGTCACGAGGAGTTCCGGAATGGTCCGTAGGTAAAGATTTATATATGGGAAGTCCTGTTTTGGTCGCCGGAAAAGTTTCGCACTTTATCGGTATTGTACCGGGAGTGCCGAAAGGGGTCCGGGGGTCCACCGGGGGGGTCCACCTGCCCCAGGGGGCCACATGGGCTGTAGGGGGTGCGCCTTGGCCTATATGGGCCAAGGGCACCAGACCCAAGAGGCCCATGCGCCAAGGAAACTTGGGGAGGGAAGAGTCCTCAAGGGGGAAGGCACCTTCGAGGTGCCTTGGGGAGGATGGACTCCTCCCCCCCTCTTGGCCGCACCCCTTCCTTGGAGGAAGGGGCAAGGCTGCGCCTCCCCCCTCTCCCTTGCCCCTATATATAGTGGATGGGAGGGAGGGCATCCATACCTGAAGCCCTGGCGCCTCCCTCCCTCCCGTGACACCTCCTCCTCTCCCGCAAGTGCTTGGCGAAGCCCTGCAGGATTGCTACGCTCCTCCATCACCACCACGCCGTTGTGCTGCTGCTGGATGGAGTCTTCCTCAACCTCTCCCCCTCTCCTTGCTGGATCAAGGCATGGGAGACGTCACCGGGCTGTACGTGTGTTGAACGCGGAGGTGCCGTCCGTTCGGCACTAGGGTCTCCGGTGATTTGGATCACGACGAGTACGACTCCTTCAACCCCGTTCTCTTGAACACTTCCGCTTAGCGATCTACAAGGGTATGTAGATGCACTCTCCTTCCCCTCGTTGCTGGTTTCTCAATAGATAGATCTTGGTGACACGTAGGAAAATTTTGAATTTCTGCTACGTTCCCCAACAACTACCACTGTAGTTGAGACATCCCCTGGATGGACTACGCCCTAAACAACATTTGCCAGCTGTTTGCCTCCCACACATGCTAGCACTGGTGGTGACCATCGTTTTGGCATGCCATGAGCGCGCCTAGAATGGTTTCTTGCTCGGGCCCCTCCCCCTCTCGTCGGCTTCGCGCTTGTCAAGATGTCCATTGTCTTCCTCTCGTCGTCGATGTTCCCCTGGACCCCTCTCCCCCTCCGCCCGCTTGCTAACCGACGCTCGCCGCCGCGTGAACACGTGTGTACAGTGGAGATTTGGCGTTGACCGTCGCCGTCGTCTTCCTCCCTGCCCCTCCCTTGGCCGTCTCTTCCCCGTGAGAGTCCTCATGTGCCTCCTGCGTTGTCTACCTCCAAGTCCATACGCGCGAGCACGCGTCCATGGCGCCGGACACGCATCCGCAGCGGTGCCAGCGTGGACTCCTCGTCCCGCGGCTATATAAGCCATCCCAGGCCTCGTCCGAGCTCACCTCGAGCCTTGCCTCACTCCCAAAAACCTCCCCAGCCATCCGCCTGAGCCTCGCTGCCCTATGCCGCCATGGCCGCCGCCCTGGTCCTCCTAAATTGGAGCGAGCCCGAGCCCTCCCTCGCTCCTTGCTCCAGAAGTAGACCGCCACGACTCCGGCGACCATCCCCCGATCCTCTCCCCTTCGTCGGAGCTACTTTAGCCGCAAGCCCAGCTCCACCCGAAGCCATCTCCACCGGAGTCCACGCCCTGCCCGACACCTTCCCCTCCGGCGTGCGCCACGGGCTCAGATCGACACGGCTCTCTGCGCTGAGCTCGTCTGTAGCCGGAGCGTCGCTAGAGGTCCTCTATGGCGCCAGAACGACCGTCGGCGTCGAGCTCCTCCACGGGCGGCGTTGGGAAGAAGGAGGCGACCCCTCCGCCCTGCCAGCTGGCCGAGGGCCCCGCTCGTCATCCCCTCGGTGTTGACCCGCCCGATCCAGCTGGATAAGTGACGGGCCCCGCAGCCCACAGGACCCGCACGTCAGCGACCCCAGGCCGGCCCAGCCACTATTCAAATGGATAAGGTGAAAGCGTATTTTCCCTGATTACGCTTTCACTTTTTCTGTGCAGGCCCCTGTTTGAAAATCTTTTCATTGCAGATAGGTCCCTGGTAGAAAAACATCGACAACTTTTTATTCGTAACTCCAAATGAGGTGATTCCAAAGCCTACTTCTTTGTTTCGTCGAGCCTGTTATGTTGGTCATGCTTTCACTATGGTTTGGCACTATGAAAATGACCATTATTCCCTTGACCTTATTCAGCCCCCTCTGAGAGAGTACATTTTCCGGCAAATCTTTCCGCGGCTTCACCGCACTTCTCCCCGGTGCCTTCTTCACCCCCAGGCAAGCCACAATACCCACTTGAATGATAGTCATGCAGTAGCCATGGTTTTCAACTTTAATGTTTATTAAATATTTGCTTGTTGAAAAGATGGTTATCGTTGTTCCGGTAATGTTTAGATTTGCATGTTCACTTTTGTGCTATGTTGTCTTGTACTCTGTTATCATGTTCTACCTGCTAGTATTTCCTTTCATAAGTTTATGCTTGCTAGTAGTACATGTTGATGTTGGTGATGTTCATGCTAGTCAGTATGCCATGCTCAGTGGATATGATTTATTGTTGATATGGTGGATAGTTATGTGATACCCTCATGATTATGTTGATATCATGTTCATGCATTTTATCATGGCTCAACATATTTGCATTCAAGTTAACCGGATTAAATTGAACTTGAACAACTATTGGCTAAGTCATGGTGCCGCTGAATCGATGCTGACCAGTGCAACCACGCTTACCGGTATGGGACGGTCCTAACTGGGTCTATTGTCGTGCCTCTCGCCGGTTCCTCCAACGAGGGAAGGTTATGGGCGTGCGCTACCCTGATCAGGTAGGCGGACATAAGCCTTATGTGCCCGTTGTTGTTGTTATGTGCACATGTCCCCGTTTGGGACGGTTTATTGTTTTGGGCCACGACGGTGGTCGTTGTGTCTTGAGGTAGACACGGGGCCACCCATGACTTAGCACAGAGGGGAGTGAGTCGGAGTGGCTGGGAGAGTGTCATGGTAGTAGATCGGTTTTGTCGGAACGCCGTTGGTCCATCCGAATGGGAGTGCGAGGCCATCGGTTCTGTAGTGTGGGTACAATACTAACCTCTGCAGAGTGTATATTAAATCTATCAATAGCCGCGCCCTTGGATAATGGCCCAGGTCGAAAGTAGGGTAGAACCGTGAGTCAACAGTAATAAGAATAACTTGATTAATGTCAACGTCGGGTTGTGATCGCCGTAAGGATCATGGGCCAAGTGTTGGTCGTGGTTGCGATCGCCGTAAGGATCACGGTTTGGGACCAAGTGTTGGTCGTGCTTGTGATCGCCGTAAGGATCACGGTGGTATCGAGGATACCGAGTTGTTGTATATTCGTGATGTTGTGCGGGAGTCATGGGTAAAGATCAAGCTCCTTGTGGTCATTTAATGATTACTACAGTATTGTTTATACCAAGCTTTATTTGATCCTGAGATGATCGTATGATGTCCGAGGTTGGTAAGTGATGCATGTGATGGTTATGATGTAACCTGAGCAGAATAAGTCGTGCATATAGTGTCAACATGTTTCATGCTAGTATTGTTGGATTAATATGTTCATGTTGTGTTAGCTGTGTCATGTTCATGTTATATTGTTCTGATGATGTCATGATAATCCCTGCTTAACCTGTAATTGTCATGCTGTTGTCTATCTTGAATGCTTCTGGTTATTGTGAGCTTGCAAGTACATTCAATGTACTGACCTGGCATGTCATGCCAGTTTGCAGGTCATGCCGGATTTGATTGCTTGCTTGTCGCGGTTTCCGTTCGTGCGAGCTAGGATAAGCGTTCCAGCCAGAGTCCCTGTGGAGTGGAGTTCACCACCATCGTCGTTGTTCCGCTGCTAGAGTTCTTCCGCTGGATCGTGTTGTTCTGCTGCTTGCATAGAGGAACAGTGGCAGGCGTAGTGTCGCCATGCCCATGTAACCCTTGTACCCAAATAGATTGTAATAAAGAGCTGGTTTGTTCTATGCTAAGTAGTGCCGTATTCTAGAAGACTTCATCTCGATCTCTGGGCTGGAATATGGCGCGTTCCGATTTTCTCTGAGCCGGGGTGCCACATATTTCTCTACTCCTATAAAAGACTTAGTTGGTGATGATGGTGTGTCTGCTATCCGTCATTTCTGACCATTAGATCTGCATCTAACGGCTGTGAGGTAAGTTGTGGAATTTTTGCAACAATAGCCCACTTCTCAATTTGCAGAAAACCCCTTATTATCTTGAAAGCAACCCCATCCCTCCCTCACCTCATCAAAACAGCCTAAGAAATATATTTTGAGTGAAACGTAATAAATTTTTAGTGGTATATGTATATTAAAAAAACAGTGTTTTCTTTAAAGTTTGTGAACAAGTACTATTGTACTTTGGATCTGTTGCAACGCCCGGGCACATTGCTAGTGTAAAAAGTGATATATCTCTTATATCATCCACATCGAACATATGGTGGACTGGTTAGCGCCGGATGCTCGCAACACGGTGACCTGAGTTTGATTTCTGTCTTAAACTTTAATTTTTTACATTTTTTTAATATATACTTATTTTGCTACAGTCCCAACAGTGGAACCCGCAGAGTACTTAGAATTCAAGATTAAGAATGGATTTGTTTCTTTTTAAATTTCTGTACGAATCTCTAGCCACCCTATAAGTCATGTACACTATACATGCAATTAACTTTTTATCTTTGAGAATCATACACGCAATTAACTCAAATGGATTGGATGTGACTCTATTATTTCTAGCATAAGAGCATCTCCAACGACAACCAGCAAATTTCCTCCCACTTCCTTCTGGGGAGGACGACATCTGGCCTCGTTTAAACTAAGGGTGGACGGGAGAAGCTCAGCCGGCGTTGCGTTTAATTCCATCCCTCTCATGAACGAACGTGTGCCTGGAGTAGGTTTCTTGGTTTGCACGCGGGTTTAACGGAGGTGTTTGATGGAGGTGAGGAGGTGTATTCACCTGGGCATCTAGCGGGCGGCATATACTATTATATTTGACTAGTAAGCTAGGATGGTCAAAATATATTGAGTAAACCAGGACAGTTCCTGATACGGCTTTAATGCAGACGAGGGAGAGGGTAGCGGTTCCCGAAATGTTGAATGGCTAGTGATTCATCCTCCTTCAATTAGCATGCCGAGGGAAGTAATGGGAGGAGGACGCGGAAAGGAGGTAGCACGATGTGAATGCAACGCAGTTTGCACTCATATAAAGGCGCCCCTCCATTCCAATGCATCTAACAACTCGTACACACCTACACTAAGCGCAACAGTACGCACTGCAGACCCATGGAGGCGATGCGCGCGAGCGGCCAGCGGTTGTGCCAGATGGTCCACGATGCCGGGCTGCAACATGGCACCGAGGATCGTCTCTAGAGGGTGTTGGCGACCAGTTGTTTCATGGCCATCGTCGATGCTAGCTATGATTCTCAGTTGGACAAGATGATCATTGCCACCATCAACAAGTTCGCCGTCGTCAAGAAGTTCGCGGACGACATCGCCAAACTCCTCCAGCTCGCGCGCCCAGGCTCCTCATTGCCTACCTTCCTAATCGGCCTCTGTCGCGAGAACCTATTTTAAGCATTGGTGGCTCTACGACTGCCCACTATTGCAGGATGCTGCTAACGCGACACTACGATCATAGACCATTCGACGAAACTGTGCGTGATCCATTAATCGCAAATGGGGATGTAAAAAACCATCCAAAAAGATGCAAAACATTTGTGATGGCGGAGATTTCAAACACGGTTCATATTTTAGTTAGGTGTACGATGAGGCGCATACGGTTGATCCATATGAACTGTGTGCGATTAGACAGAACAACAGAAACAGGCAGCCATATCAATGTGTGTGCGATATACAACATACAGTTCATTCTGATGAACTATTTGCTATTAGGGAATGCAACAGAAATGGTCAGCCAGATCAAGGTGTCTATGATATATGGCATACGGTTCACTTCGACGAACTTTTTTCGATTAAGGAACACAATAGAAATGGTTCAACTTAACAAGATGTGTGTGATATGCGGCAGACAGTTCACATAGATGAACTCTTTGCGATGAGCCAAAAAACACAAACGATTCGTGGAAACAAGATGTGTGTGAGACGCGGTAAACAACCCACTCGGATGAACTGTTTGCAATGAGAAAATATAACACACACGGTTACTAGAGTTATTTCGTGTGTGATTATGTGTGTACTAGAGTTAATTATTGCATATAGGAGATGAACATAGCCGGGAATGGCCATCCAACAATATTATTTTTGATGACATGCATTAATATATTCTTAGTTAAATCTGAGGTCAAAGTTTGGTACTACAAAATACGAAGGAGGCCAATAAAGAATAAACCACGACAGAGGTAGTACTGATAACCCACAAGTGTAGGCGATCGCAACAGCTTTTGAGGGTAGAGTATTCAAACCAAATTTATTGATTCGACACAAGGGGAGCCAAAGAATATTCTTAAGTATTAGCAGTTGAGTTGTGAATTCAACCACACCTGGATTACTTAGTATTTGCAGCAAAGTATTTAGTAGCAAAGTGGTATGATAGTAATGGTAATAGTGGCAAAAGTAAAGATAATAGTTTTGTAGTAGTTGTAACAGTAGCAACGGAAAAGTAAATAAGCGAAGCACAATATGTGAAAAGCTCGTAGCATTGGATCAGTTATGGATAATTATGTCGGATGCGATTCCTCATGTAATAGCTATAACATAGGGTGACACAGAACTAGCTCCAATTCATCAATGTAATGTAGGCATGTATTCTGAATATAGTCATACGTGCTTATGGGAAAGAACTTGCATGACATCTTTTGTCCTACCCTCCCGTGGTAGCGGGGTCCTAGTGGAAACTAAGGGATATTAAGGCCTCCTTTTAATAGAGTACCGGCACAAACATTAGCACATAGTGAATACATGAACTCCTCAAACTATGGTCATCACCGAGAAGTATCCCGATTATTGTCACTTCGGGGTTGTCGAATCATAACACATAATAGGTGACTATAGACTTGCAAGATAGGATCAAGAACTCACATATGTTCATGAAAACATAATAGGTTCAGATCTAAAATCGTGGCACTCGGGCCCTAGTGACAAGCATTAACCATAGCAAAGTCATAGCAACATCAATCTCAGAACATAGTGGATACTAGGGGTCAAACCCTAACAAAACTAACTTGATTACATGATAAATCTCATCCAACCCATCACTGTCCAGCAAGCCTACGATGGAATTACTCACACACGACGGTGAGCATCATGAAATTGGTGATGGAGGATGGTTGATGATGACGACAGCGACGAATCCCCCTCTCGGGAGCCCCGAACGGACTCCAGATTAGCCCTCCCAAGAGAGATTAGGGCTTGTCGGCGGCTCCGTATCGTAAAACGCGATGAAACTTTCTCTCCGATTTTTTTCTCCGCGAAACGGAATATATGGAGTTGGAGTTGAGGTCGGTGGAGCATCAGGGGGCCCACGAGACAGGGGGGCGCGCCCAGGGGGGAGGGCTCGCCCCCACCCTCGTGGACAGGGTGTGGGCCCCCTGGCCTTGATCCTTTCGCCAATATTTCTTATATTTTCCAAAAGTTATCTCTGTGGATTTTCAGGTCATTCCGAGAACTTTTGTTTTCTACACAATAAACAACACATAATAGGTTAGTCCCAAAAATGATATAAATGTGTAAAATAAAGCCGATAAACATCCAAAAGGGGTAATATAATAGCATGGAACAATCAAAAATTATAGATATCTTGGAGACGTACCAAGCATCCCCAAGCTTAATTCTTGCTCATCCTCGAGTAGGTAAATGATAAAAACAGAATTTTTGATGTGGAATGCTAGCTAGCATAATTCTCAATGTAATTTTCTTTATTGTGGCATGAATGTTCAGATCCAAATGATTCAAAATAAAAGTTCATATTGACAAAAGAAATAGTAATACTTCAAGCATACTAATCAAAGCAATCATGTCTTCTCAAAATAACTTGGCTAAAGAAAGTTCATCCCTACAAAATCATATAGTTAGGCTATGCTTCATTTTCATCACACAAAGATGTTCCCAAATTCTACACCCCCGATGACAAGCCAAGCAATTGTTTCATACTTAAACAATCTCAAACTTTTTCAACCTTCACGCAATACATGAGCGTGAGCCATGGATATAGCACTATGGGTGGAATAGAATATGATGATGGGGATTGTGTGGAGAAGACAAAAAAAGGAGAAAGTCTCACATTGATGAGGATAATCAACGGGCTATGGAGATGCCCATCAATTGATGTCAATATGAGGAGTAGGGATTGCCATGCAACGGATGCACTAGAGCTATAAATGAATGAAAGCTCAAGAAAAGAAAACTAGTGGGTGTGCATCCAACTTGCTTGCTCATGAAGACCTAGGGCATTTGAGGAAGCCCATCGTAGGAATATACAAGCCAAGTTCTATAATGAAAAATTCCCACTAGTATATGAAAGTGACAACCTATGAGACTCACTATATGAAAAACATGGTACTACTTTGAAGCACAATATATGAGACTCGCTATATGAAGAACATGGTGCTACTTTGAAGCACAAGTGTGTAAAAGAGATAGTAACATTGCCCCTTTTTATTTTTTAATTTTTTTTAATTTTTTCTTTTTCTTTTTTGGGCCTTTTTTTGGCCTTTCTTTTTTTCCTTTTTTTTCTTTAGGACAATGCTCTAATAATGATGATCATCACACTTTTATTGATTACAACATATGAATTACAACTCGAAACTAGAACAAGATATCACTCTATATGATGCCTCCGGCGGTGTACCGGGATGGTGCAATGAATCAAGAGTGACATGTATGAAAAATTATGCATGGTGGCTTTGCCACAAATACGATGTCAACTACATGACCATGCAATGGCAATATGACAAAAGTGATGCGTGTCATGATGATGAACGGAACGGTGGAAAGTTGCATGGCAATATATCTCGGAATGGCTATGGAAATGCCATAATAGGTAGGTACGGTGGCTGTTTTGAGGAAGATATAAGGAGGTTTATGTGTGATAGAGCGTATCGTATCACGGGGTTTGGATGCACCGGCGAAGTTTGCACCAACTCTCAAGGTGAGAAAGGGCAATGCACGGTACCGAAGAGGCTAGCAATTGTGGAAAGGTAAAAGTGCGTATGATCCATGGACTCAACATTAGTCAAAAGAACTAATATTCTTATTGCAAAAATTTAGAAGTCATCAAAAACCAAGCACTACACGCATGCTCCTAGAGGGATAGATTGGTAGGAAAAGACCATCGCTCGTCCCCGACCGCCACTCATAAGGATGCACAATCCAAGTACACTTCATGTTTCAAATTTGTTACACAACTTTAACCATACGTGCATGCTACGGGACTTGCTAACTTCAACACAAGCATTCTTTAAATTAATAATCACCCAACTAGCCTGACTTTAATATCACTACCTCCATATCTCAAAAAAATTATCAAGTATCAAATTGATCATAGCATCCAATTCACTTCCTATGATAGTTTTTATTATACCCAACTTGGATGCCTACCATTCTAGGACCAATTTTATAACCATAGCAAATACCATTCTGTTCTAAGAGACTCTCAAAATAATATAAGTGAAGCATGAGAGACTAGCAATTTCTACAAAATTAAGCAACCGCCGTGCTCTAAAAGATATAAGTGAAGCACTAGAGCAAAAACTATCAAGCTCAAAAGATATAACTGAAGCACATAGAGTATTCTAACAAATTTCAATCAAGTAGGCTTCTCCCAAAAGGTGTGTACAGCAAGGATGATTGTGGTAAACTAAAAAGCAAATACTAATATAATACACGACGCTCCAAGCAAAACACATATCATGTGGCGAATAAAAATATAGCTCCAAGTAAAGTTACCAATGAACGGAGACAAAAGAGGGGATGCCTTCCTGGGGCATCCCCACTTAGGCGTTTGACTATTCTTCAATATCTTGGGGTGCCATGGGAATCCGCAAGCTTAGGCTTTTGCCACTCCTTATTCCATAGTCCATCAAATCTTTACCCAAAACTTGAAAACTTCACAACACAAAACTCAACAGGAAATCTCATAAGCTCCGTTAGTGAAAGAAAACAAAACCACCACATAAGGTACTGTAATGAACTCATTCTTTATCTATTTTGGTCTTAAACCTACTGTATTCCAAGTTCTCTATGGCTCATACCACTTAATACTAGCCATAGATGCATCAAAATAAGCAAACAACACACGAAAAACAGAATCTGTCAAAAACAGAACAGTCTGTAGCAATCTGTAACTAACGCAAACTTCTGGAACTTTAAAAATCCTACGAAAGTAGGACGTCCTGGGAAATTTGTCTACTCATCAGAAGAAAAAAGAATCAACGCAAAAGCACGTTTCTGTGATTTAACAAAACAAAATTCGAGCATGCAAAGTTTTTGTTTTTCAGCAGAATCAAATTAACTATCACCATAGGTTATCCTATAGGTTCTACTTGGCACAAACACTAACTAAAACATAAAAACACATCTAAACAGAGGGTAGATGCAAAATTTATTACTAAACAGAAACAAAAACAAAAAACACAAATAAAATTGGCCTGCCTCCCAACTAGCACTATCGTTTAACGCCCCTAGCTAGGCATAAAAGTGAAGATAGATCTAAGTAGTGTCATCTTTTGCACTCAATTCATAAGTAGCCCGCATGATAGATTCATAAGGTAATTTGACTTTTTTTCTTGGAAAGTGCTCCATGCCTTTCCTTAATGGAAATTGGAAACTAATATTCCCTTCCTTCATATCAACAATCGCGCCAATCGTTCTAAGGAAAGGTCTACCAAGAATAATAGGGCAAGAAAGATTGCAATCAATATCAAGAACGATAAAATCTATGGGCACCAAATTTCTATTTGCAACAATTAGAACATCATTGATCCTTCCCATTGGCTTTTTAATGGTGGAATCTGCAAGGTGCAAATTTAAAGAGCAATCATCAAGATCATGGAAACCTAGAATATCACATAAAGTTTTCGGAATTGTGAAAACACTAGCACCAAAATCACACAAAGCAAAACACTCATGATCTTTAATTTTAATCTTTATAGTAGGTTCCCACTCATCATTTAGTTTTCTAGGTATAGAAACTTCCAAATTAAGTTTTTCATCATAAGATTGCATCAAGGCATCAACGATATGTTTGGTAAAAGCTTTATTTTGACAATAAGCATGAGGAGAATTAACACCGGGTTGCAACAAGGAAATACAACCTTCTAAAGAACAATTATCATAATCAAATTCCTTGAAATCCGAGATAGTGGGTTCAATACTATTTAAAGTCATGACCTCTCCAATCCCACTTTTATCAAATTTAGCATCAAGATCTAAAAACTCCGAATTGTTGGGACGCCTTCTAACTAAAGTTGACTCATCTCTAGTCCCATTATTATCAAGATTCATATTGCAAAACAAAGATCTAATAGGAGACACATCAATAACTTTAAGATCTTCATCATTATTTTCATGGAAACTAGAAGAACACGCCTTTACAAAGCAATCTTTCTTAGCACGCAATCTAGCGGTTCTTTCCTTGCACTCATCAATGGAAATTCTCATTGCTTTGAGAGACTCATTGATATCATGCTTAGGAGGAGTAGATCTAAGTTTGAGAGAATCAACATCAAGTGAAAGTCTATCAACGTTCCTAGCCAAATCATTAACTTTGAGCAATTTTTCTTCAAGCAAAGCATGAAAATTCTTTTGAGAAATCATAATTCTTTCACACTATTCTCAAAATCAGAGGGTATCTTATTGAAATTACCATAAGAATTATTGTAGGAATTTCCATAATTATTAGAGGAATTACTAGGGAAGTTTCCTCTATAAGCATTATTTCCAAAACTGTTCCTACCAACGAAATTCACATCCATAGATTCATTTTTATTATCAATCAAAGTAGACAAAGGCATATCATTGGGATCAAGAGGAGTATTGTTAGTAGCAAACAACTTCATAAGTTCATCCATCTTTCCACTCAAAACATTGATTTCTTCTTTAGCATGCACTTTTTTACTAGAAGATCTTTCGGTGTACCATTGAGAATAATTAGCCATAATATTATCAAGAAGTTTTGTAGCATCTCCTAACGTGATTTCCATAAACGTGCCTCCCGCGGCCGAATCTAAAAGATTCTAGAAGCAAAGTTCAAACCGGCATAAAAGTTTTGTATGATCATCCATAAATTCAAACCATGAGTAGGGCAATTGTGAATCATCAATTTCATTCTTTCCCAAGATTGGGCAACATGCTCATGAACAAGTTGTTTAAAATTCATAATATCATTCCTAAGAGTGATAATCTTAGCGGGAGGAAAATACTTAGAGATAAAAGCATCTTTGCACTTGTTCCAAGAATCAATACTATTTTTAGGCAAAGATGAAAACCAAACTTTAGCACGATCTCTAAGTGAAAATAGAAATAACTTCAATTTAACAATATCATTATCCGTATCTTTCTTCTTTTGCATATCACACAAATCAACAAAGTTGTTTAGATGAGTAGCGGCATCTTCACTAGGAAGGCCGGCGAATTGATCTTTCATAACAAGATTCAGCAAAGCAGTATTGATTTCACAAGACTCAACATCATTAAGAGGAGCAATCGGAGTACTAAGGAAATCATTATTATTGGTATTGGAGAAATCACACAGTTTGGTATTATCTTGCGCCATGGCAACAAGTAATCCAACACACAAGCAAACAGAAAAAGGCAAGCGAAAAAGAGAGGAGAAGATTGGGAAAGAGAGGGCAAATAAAACTGCAAGGGTGAAGTGGGGGAGAGGAAAATGAGAGGCAAATGGAAAATAATGTAAATGTGAGGGAGATGAGTTTGTGATGGGTACTTGGTATGTCTTGACTTGAGCGAAGACCTCCTCGGCAACGGCGCCAGAAATCCTTCTTGCTACGTCTTGAGCTTGCGTTTGTTTTCCTTGAAGAGGAAAGGGTGATGCAATAATACAAGCGCAAGTATTTCCCTCAGTTTTTGAGAACCAAGGTATCAATCCAGTAGGAGGCTCCTCAAAAGTCCCACGCACCTACACAAACAAACAAATAACTCGCAACCAACGCAATAAAGGGGTTGTCAATCCCTTCACGGCCACTTGCGAAAGTGAGATCTGATACAGATAATATGATAAGATAAATATATTTTTGGTATTTTATAATATAGATGAAAAAAGTAAAGATGCAAATAAAAGTAGATTGAAAGCTTATATGATAAAAGATAGACCCGGGGGCCATAGGTTTCACTAGTGGCTTCTCTCAAGATAGCATAAGTATTACGGTGGGTGAACAAATTATTGTCGAGCAATTGATAGAAAAGCGAATAATTATGAGATTATCTAGGCATGATCATGTATAGGCATCACGTCCGTGACAAGTAGACCCACTCCTGCCTGCATCTACTACTATTACTCCACACATCGACCGCTATCCAGCATGCATCTAGAGTATTAAGTTCATAAGAACAGAGTAACGCATTAAGAAAGATGACATGATGTAAAGGGATAAACTCAAGCAATATGATATAAACCCCATCTTATTATCCTCGATGGCAACAATAGAATACGTGCCTTGCAATCCTTTCTGTCACTGGGTAAGGACACCGCAAGATTGAACCCAAAGCTAAGCACTTCTCCCATGGCAAGAAAGATCAATCTAGTAGGCCAAACCAAACTGATAATTCAAAGAGACTTGCAAAGATAACTCAATCATACAAAAAAGAATTCAGAGGAGATTCAAATATTTCTCATAGATAAACTTGATCATAAACGCACAATTCATCGAATCTCGACAAACACACCGCAAAAAGAGTTTACATCGAATAGATCTCCACAAGAGAGGGGAGAACATGGTATTGAGATCCAAAAAGAGAGAAGAAGCCATCTAGATAATAACTATGGACCCGCAGGTCTGTGGTAAACTACTCACAACTCATCGGAGGGGCTATGGTGTTGATGTAGAAGCCCTCCATGGTTGATTCCCCCTCCGGCGAACCACCGGCAAAGGCTCCAAGATGGGATCTCGCGGATACAAAAGGTTACGGCGGTGGAAATTGTTTTTCATTGGCTCCCTGGATGTTTTCGGGGTACACGTGTATATATAGGAGGAAGAAGTACGGCGGTGGCCTCCCGAGGGGCCCAGGAGACAGGGGGCGCGCCCAGAGGGGGTGGGCGCACCCTCCTATGTCCTGGCCGCCTCGATTGCTTCTTGACTTGCACTCCAAGTCCTGTGGATCACGGTCGTTCCAAAAATCACGCTCCCAAAGGTTTCATTCCATTTGGACTCCATTTGATATTCCTTTTCTTCGAAATACTGAAATAGGCAAAAAAACAACAATACGGGCTGAGCCTCCGGTTAGTAGGTTAGTCCCAAAAATGATATAAATGTGTAAAATAAAGCCCATAAACATCCAAAAGGGGTAATATAATAGCATGGAACAATAAAAAATTATTGATACGTTGGAGACGTATCAGTGTGCGGCAGCCATCCTTGGTGGGGAGAAGGGAGATGATCTCCCCAAGGATGCCGCCCGGGAGATCGCTGATACGATCTGCCCGAGTTTCTACTGGTTCATCAGGTCCGGGCACTACAAGAAATATGTCAACTTCTGACCTTGACCCTGGAAGAATTTGTCATAAATTTATGACCATTTTAGACCAATTGGTCAAAAGCTATTTGGGGGGCTCCAAATCCTAAACCATAACGACCATTTTGGTCAAAAAGGTCATAATTTCTTTAGAGGAAATGGTCGTAAAGCTGGCAGCACTGTCCACTGCCTCACGCCCAGCTGATAATGACCAATATAAATGGTCACTACACTTGAGTTCGAATGCATTAGGATGATTAGGGAGCCACCTCAACAACCTCTCTTATGTGTCATTGTCTAGGTGTCATTTTTGCTTAAATGTTTATATTTAACAAACTGTCGGGGACCATTTGATAGCAGGTGGGCACACACTGATAGGCGGGACCCATTTGCCATGCGGGGACGAGCGCTTAATTAGCCCAAAAAAGATGCGTGGGCTGGGACTCGAACCCACGACCTGGCGCTGGCTTCGCTCGCTCGCTACCACTAGGCTAGAGAGGGACTATTTCTCATATATGGGAATTTATCTATACATTACATAAAACCACGGCTTTCTCGTATCAATGACAAGTGGGACCTTCCGACCAGGTGGCGGCGGGCGACAGGTGGAAGCAACAAGCAGGGGCCGGCGGACGAGGGCGGGGCCGTCGGGCGGCAGGCGGAAGCAACCGGCGGTGCCAGCGGACGAGGGTGTGGCCGACGGCCGAAGCGACCAGCAGGGGCCGCTCGCCATGCCCACGACAGGAACGACAACCTCGCTGACGGTGACCTTGCCCACGGCCTCGCCGCTCGCCTTGTCCATGATAGGAGCGGCTCGCCGAGCATGGGGGACTCCTCTCCCCCATCTCCACTGCAAGCACACCTCCCGATATGCACCCCTCTACCTCCTCTCCTCGGATTTGCCTCGGATTTGCCTGTGTTGCGCTTGCTGATGAACACTAGCTAGTTTGCCAACACTAGCTGAGGGGCAAGGGAGAAAGAAAGAGATAATTTGAGTTTTTTTGTCTTCCTAGCCGAGGGGCAGGGGATGAACACTAGCTATTATTTTTATATCATTTTGAAATTGAAAGGAAAGGGAAGGAGGAGATTCAATATGTTGAGGAGCTTAATTCGAAATGTTGTCTAGTGTAGCTTAATTTGAGTGAGAATCCATCAGCTGCAACTGGAGCTCAATCTGATGGATGGATGAATCCATCAGCTTGCTTCATAAGATGGATGTAGTTGGAGAATAATCTCTTTGTGGATATCCTCTTTACAGGAACCACATAAGTTTCTTAGTGCAGCTCTGCCCGATCTATGTTAGGTTTTACAAGTTTTTGTTAGCTTTTCTTTTATCCCATGTGATATCTGTATTTCCTATGAACTGCTTTTTATTGCTCACATGTGAAATTAGTAAATCATGTAAACTAGACTAAAGTAGTGAGAAATTGGAAATAGCTCAATGTTGGGTGCCTATCTTATTTTCTGGCAGTTAGCATATAAAGTTAGGCAGTTAGCATATAAAGTTGGGTGCCTACCTTATATTTTGGATTTGTAGCTGCCATTACTACCATCCATTTTCATTAATTAATGTTGATGCACTTAGATTGATTTCCTAAGTTGCAACAATATGTTGTCTTTGGCAGATGGACAGAAGATGGATTAGAAAAGGATTTAGAAAGTTTTGAAAATAACATATGAAAGGAGTTGATGATTTCATGGCATTTGTTCGGGAAAATTTTGCCAACGATGCTCACATTCTTTGCCCATGCTGAGAATGCCTCAACCATTCAAGAATGGCTCAAGGAAGAGTGGAAGATCATCTGCTTATTAATGGGATGTCCAGCACATATGATTGATGGATATATCATGGAGAACCTTTAGACAGACAACCTCAACATTTTTAAGCTGATACACAGGCCCCTCATATTATGGGTGGTGGCGATGCTGGCATTGATTTCATGGAAAAGGTTTTGCGAGATAATGCTGGTTTGGAGGATGAGGATGGGCACCTATTGAAGGATCTGTATGATGCTGAACATCGTGCTGCTGGACAGAAGTCGATGTTTGCTGAGGTGTTAGAGGAGGCGAAGCGCGCAACTCATGAAGGGGGTAAAATTTCAAGATTTACCTTCATCATCAAGTTACTCCACATCAAGTCTTTCTATTGGATTATCAATGTTGCATTCAACGCAATACTCCGCCTTTTGAGCTTGCAATTCCCTGATAGCTATGTTCCCAGGTCTTATGATGAAGCATTAAGCATAATTCGCAGGCTGGGGCTAGGTTATGTTTCAATACATGTGTGCCCAAATAATTGTGTCTTGTTTCAGAAGGATTTAGCAAAGCATGACAACTGTCCAAAATGTAATGCCTCTAGGTGGAAAGATGCTGATGGGAAGAAGTCAATACCGGAGAAGGTATTGAGGCACTTTCCGTTGATACCAAGGCTGCAGCGGATGTTTACCTCGAAGAAATCATCGCTGGAGGTACAATGGCACAAGTTGAAGCGGCATTCTGTGGATAATGAGCTGAGCATCCAGTGGACGGAGAGGCATGGAAAGAGTTTGACGGTAAACATGTAGATTTTGCTGCAGATCCAAGGAACATAAAACTCAGCATTGCCATAGATGGCCTTAATCCTTTTGGGAACATGAGCACGTCTTATAGCACGTGGTCAGTTTTTGTGGTGTCGTACAACTTGCCACCATGGGCATGCATGGATCAGTCCAACTTCATGATGTCATTGCTTATCCTGGGTCCAGAGTCTCCAGGAAAGGATTTTGATGTCTTTATGGATCCCCTCGTAGAAGAACTGCTCCAGCTCTGGACTGGTGTACCTACATACGAGGCCTTGAGCCCGAAAGAAAAGTTCAATCTACATGCTGAAATCATATGGTCCATCCATGATTTCCTGGCGCTGCATACTCTGTCTGGGAGGATCACAGTGGGTTATCATGCATGTGTCCATTGTGACAAAGACCCTTGCTCAAAGAGAATAAGGAGCAAGATCTGTTATATTGGGCACCGCCGCTTTCTTCCCCGAAACCATCGCTGGCGAAGAAGCAAAGATTTTAATGGTGAGAATGAAACCCGTGATAAGCCAGCTGAATTCACTAAAGAAGAGCTAGAACAGCAACTTGAAAAGGTGAAAGATGTGAGACCAGGAAAGCTTGCGAAGAAAAGAAAGTGTGAGTAAGGTCAACGTTGGGACGGGAGGTCTTGTTTGTGGGACCTGCCATACTGGACTGATCTGAAATTAAGGCATAATCTTGATGTAATGCACATTGAGAAAAACATATGCGAGAATCTGCTAGGGATGTTTCTGAATATTGAAGGGAAGACAAAGGACACGGTTAGTTCTAGGCTTGATTTGGAGGACATGGGCATAAGAGAAGATTTTCATCTATAGCACAATGAAGATGAAGATTCATTTGAAATTCCACGAGCATGGTATACAATGAGTAAAGAACAAAAGCTAGCATTCTATGAATTCCAAAGAGCGGTGAGATTTCCAGATGGTGAAGCTACTAACCTAGCAAAGTGTGTTACTTCTAATGGATTCAAGCTTTCAGTACTGAAAACCCATGATTGCCACATCCTCCTCCAAAGGATTTTACCAGCGGGCCTCCGAGGAATCATGGGCAAGGATATATATGAAGCGGTTGTTGAGCTGGGAAATTTCTTTAGAGAAATGTGCTGCAAAACACTCAAGTTAACTGTTGTGGAAAGACTTGAAAAAGAAATCCCAATTATTCTTTGCAAGCTCGAGAAGATTTTCCCTCCAGCTTTATTCATCGTGATGGTCCATTTGACGGTGCACTTACCAAAAGAGGCAATGTTTAGAGGCCCTGTGCAATACGGTTGGATGTACCCAATCGAAAGAAGGCTGCTTACTTGTAAGCGTTATGTGCGAAACTCGGCAAGACCTGAAGGTTCGATTGCTGAAGCATATGTCATTGACGAGTGTTGAGTTTTTGCTCTAGATACTTTGGCGATGTGGAAACAAGATGGAACTGGCCGGGCAGAAATAGAGAGCAGTCTGATTCGCAAAGTGGTGATGTCTCTGTTTTCAACCATGGTGTGAACTTTCTTGGAGCCTCACAATACTTGGAGGCTGGTGATGAGTATGGCAAGATGGTTTGGTATGTGCATAGCAATTGCGCCGAGGTTCTACCATATATCGAGTATGTTATATCTTGTGCACTCATTATATATATTTTTGCTTGGGTTGGCACCACCCTAATGTTTTAATTCACATGTTTTGTTGGCATTGCAGGAAATGCAAGGAAGAGTTAAATTAGGAAGAAAGCCAGATCCGTTGTCAGGGAAACGACACTTATGGGATCATTGGAATCCCTTCTACGGTTGGCGGGCGCGGAGTTGTGAGAAGAGCAGGTTTAGGAGCTAGCACAAAGATCATTTACCAAGGTTCAGGCCGCGAAGATGCGTAATACCCTAGTCCTACTTTGGTTCATGTATTTGAGTGTTCTTGTGTTCTCGAACTAGCTACGGGGTGTAACTTGCCCAAAAGATCTGAATCCTTCTCCTGGTCGCCTCAGGCCTCCTTTTATAGGAAAAAGGGGTTGCCACAGTGGCACACAGGAGGTGGAAAGGTCTACAGTGGATGAGTCTATCCTCTCGCACCATCGGACAAATGTATTTAATGCGCTGCCGACGTGCCCCTCTCTCTTTATCGGTGACGGCAAGGAAGCACGTCCCAGCTGTCGCCGCCCTGCCTGGCTTCGACACGCATCCGAGCTGACGAGGCATCGTGGCGCCACGTTGGCTATCTACTGGGCTAGCGCGGTGGTGGAGTCTTCACAAAGATCTGCATGACATCACGCAGGTGCTTGCTGGGTCGGTGTAGAGGCCGCTCGTCGCCACGCAGGTGCCTGCCCAGCTGGTTGAGCTAGCAGCTGTATGGGGACAGCGGTGGCATCTTGGAAGACATGGGCATGGCTGCGGCCCTGCTGGTGTCCTCGGCAAGGGTCTTGCTGGGGCCCCGGTGCTACGTCTTGAGCTTACGTTGGTTTTCCTCGAAGAGGAGAGGGTGATGCAGCAAAGTGTAGCGTAAGTATTTCCCTCAGTTTTGAGAACCAAGGTATCAATCCAGTAGGAGGCTCCTCAAAAGTCCCACGCACCTACACAAACAATTCGAGAATTCGCAACCAACACAATAAAGGGGTTGTCAATCCCTTCACGGCCACTTGCGAAAGTGAGATCTAATAAAGATAGTATGATAATATAAATATATTTTTGGTATTTTGTAATATAGATGCAAAAACTAAAGATGCAAAATAAAGGTAGATCAAAAGCAAATATGATAAGAGATAGACCTGGGGGCCATAGGTTTCACTAGAGGCTTCTCTCAAGATAGCATAAGTATAACGGTCGGTGAACAAATTATTGTCGAGAAATTGATAGAAAAGTGCATAGTTATGAGATTATCTAGGCATGATCATGTATAGGCATCACGTCCATAACAAGTAGACCAACTCCTGCCTGCATCTACTACTATTACTCCACACATCGACCGCTATCCAGCATGCATCTAGAGTATTAAGTTCATAAGAACAGAGTAACGCATTAAGCAAGATGACATGATGTAGAGGGATAAACACATGCAATATGATATAAACCGCATCTTGTTATCCTCGATGGCAACAATACAATACGTGTCTTGCAACCCTTTCTGTCACTGGGTAAGAACACCGCAAGATTGAACCCAAAGCTAAGCACTTCTCCCATGGCAAGAAAGACCAATCTAGTAGGCCAAACCAAACTGATAATTCGGAGAGACTTGCAAAGATAACTCAATCATACATAAAATAATTCAGAGAAGATTCAAATATTATTCATAGATAAACTTGATCATAAACCCACAATTCATCGGATCTCGACAAACACACCGCGAAATGAGATTACATCGAATAGATCTCCACAAGAGACGGGGAGAACATTGTATTGAGATCCAAAAAGAGAGAAGAAGCCATCTAGCTAAGAACTATGGACCCGTAGGTCTGTGGTAAACTACTCACAACTCATCGGAGGGGCAAGGATGTTGATGTAGAGGCCCTCCGTGGTTGCTTCGCCCTCCGGCAGAGTGCTGGCAAGGGCTCCAAGATGGGATCTCGCGGATACAGAAGGTTACGGTGGTGGAAATTGTGTTTCGTGGTGCTCCTGGATGTTTTCGGGGTATGTAGGTATATATAGCAGGAAGAAGTACGTCGGTGGCCGCCCGAGGGGCCCACGAGACAGGGGGCGCGCCCTACAAGGGGGGCGCCCTCCTATCTTGTGGGGCCCTCGGAGGCTTCTTGACTTGCACTCAGAATCAGATTTGTTCCAAAAATAACGCTCCCAAAGGTTTCATTCCGTTTGGACTCTGTTTGATATTCCTTTTCTTCAAAATACTGGAATAGGCAAAAAAAACTGCAATATGAGCTGGGCCTCCGATTAGTAGGTTAGTCCCAAAAATGATATAAATGTGTAAAATAAAGCCCATAAACATCCAAAAGGGGTAATATAATAGCATGGAACAATAAAAAATTATAGATACATTGGAGACGTATCACCCGACATGGGTCTTGCCGTGGCGCTGTGGTCGTCCCCGGCAAGGATCTTGCCGGGGGCCTTCTGGATTTCCTTGGCTAAGTATCCCGCCGAGGGGTCGTCTTCTGGTTCTCATCTGATCTCATGTATTCATGATCTTGACAAAGATCTGCATGCCACCACAGAGGTGCCTCCCGAACCTTGGGTCCAATGTAGTTGTTGGCGGCGTTTGGAACCCTTGGGATCAAGGGTGGCTCGCTCTGCTGGTGTTGGGCAAGCTGCCTCGACAAGTCTTGCCGAGGGAGTCCACTTGCCCCTTTGCTCTTTTATGCTTCTGGTCTTGGCGTCGCCTTGTTTGTCTTGTGCTTCTATTTCCTTCCGGCTTCCATCCTCTTCCTTGTTAAGTGTGGCCGCGGGCGCAGCTCTGACTACCCGTCCACAAGTAAAGGGGTTAAAAGGGGAGCCCCTAATTTTGTACACTGACAGGAGCCCCCAGGCTTGGGCCACACATAAGCGCGACGCGTTGTTGGGCTAGGCCCAGAACGGTGCGCGGGCAGGTGGGCGGATTTTACCGCAGTAACTTTTTGTTTGCTGCGCTTCCCCATGACCCGCGTTAAACACGCGACATGGAGGGTCGTGCGTGACGTGGGGGTCATGCGTGGGGCGGTCCCCGCATGCATGCATCACATCGCAGTTAATGGGAAAAGAGGCGGCCCGCGCCTTCCCCGTAAAAAGGAATAACCGCAGGTGCGCTGCTCATTTACCCCCTGCGCCTTCTCCAATCTTAGAACCGCCGTCCCCTTCTTCCTCCCTCTCGAGCTTTTGCCTCCTCTCACCTCCGTCGCGCCTTTGTCTTCTTCAACCGCCATGGCGCCCAAAACCAACAGAGGCAAGGGGGCGACCAAGGATGCCAGGGAGAAGTAGCCGCCGGAGAGCGAGTTGGTGGTGCGGCGGACGCAACACACCTACTTTCCATCGATGGTCGACCCGATCGAACTCTGGGACTACTTCAAACACCTGTGGGGGTGCAAGACAGGGGGCGAGACGATAGGGCATCCGGCCATGCATGTCGTCCCCGCCACTTTCGCCGAAGCCGGCCCAAATCGGGACCCATTCTTCGTTGATTACTTCTCCTGCGGCCTCTGCCCCCTTCTCTGATTTCTTCAATGACATCATGCACACCTACGGCTTCCTCCTTCTGGATTTTACTCCAAATGCCGTGGCATGCTTGGCTCTCTTTGCACACCTCTGCCAGGGTTTCACCGGGGTGCATCCCAACACGGCGCTCTTCCGCCACTACTTATTCCCTCGGATCCAAAAGGGGGTCGCCATTTACGGTTGCGTAGCCTGGATCACAAGGTCCAAGGGGACATACCCGGAAGGTGCTCAGAAGGAGAGGTGGGAGGAGTGGCGGGGCCGGTGGTGCTGGATTGAGGAAGATGATCCACAAGATTTCTGCCGGGTTCGCCAGGCGCCGCCGGTTCGTTGAAATGACTGGAGCAATGTCGACGCCGATGACGCGAAGCTCACAGTTTCCACCACCAGGATTCTCCGCCTCACCGAGGCCGGGCTCACCCTTGAGATGATCAGGGCGGATTTCATCCGTCGCTGAATCGCTCTGCTGCATAACAAGGGGAGGCCGGCCTGGCTCTTTACGAATGCGGCCAACATCATGAGGCTTCGCTCCGGCCTCGACCACAACTTCATGGTGATGGGGCACGCCCACTTCTACCTACGGCTCTTCCAGCTTGACGTGAACCGCGAGGGCAAGGTCGAGCGGTCCAGCAACGCTGCCAAAACTGGCAAGGTTGCCAAGGGGCCCTTGTTCGGGTTGCTGGTGGGGGTGGTCCTGCTGAGGAAGAACTCACGCCGAAACGGCACCATGGCCATGATGCCGGAGTTCAACGCACACGGCCTCGTCTCAACTTGGGCCAAGCCGCCGGAAGATCAAGTGCAAGAGTTTTTTGACACCTTGGAGGAGAAGTATGTCAGTGCCGAGCCGCGGCTCGTCTAGGACACCACCCAGGCGGAGCTGGACTACATCGCCGCCAGGGCGGTGGAGGCGGAGCTCGCCAGGGAGGTCGGGAGCGCCGGCGGCATGGAGGACAAGGCAACAGTGGAGGTGGAGGAAAAGGAGCTCGCCCAGTGGGGTGCCCAGCAGTGCCAGCACTGGGGCCCCTCTCATCGAAGATGTGGTCGACGAGCTGTCGAAGGAGGAGGTCGAGACTGTCGACCCCCCGACAACAGGGAGAGGGCGAGTCCTGTGGTGGGCCAGCTCTGGCGAGCCGGTCTGGCCTGGCATGGCCGTGCAGCCGCAGCAAACCCATGGGGCGTCCATGCGCTAGACGAGGGCCGCAGCAGCGAGGAAAGTGGTGAAAGCCGCTGTGGCGAAGAAGAAGGCAACTGCCTCTGCTTCGTCCAAGCGTCCAGGGACCCCATCTGCTTCCCCTCCTCCAGCAGATGATGACGCGGAAGTTGTCTTTGGTTTTGGGTCGCTCAGCCCGAGGAGGAAGAGGAAGGCAACAGAGGAGGAGGTGGAGGACGAGTAAGTATCTTGTTCCCTTTTTTCTTGCCATCTCTGCCTCCTCAAACCGTGCCGCTTATCTTGATTTGTTTCTTTCATTGCAGGGACACGGAGACACTGGCCCAGAGGGTGAAGAGGGCCAGGGCTTCGGCAAGCGGCCAGCCCCTTGCAGGTACTTCTGGTACACCGCTGGTGGTGTTGAGCAGCCCGGACAGCAGCCCCCGGCGTAGCCCCCAGCGTAAGCTCATCACTCACCCCTCGTCGACGTGTGTTGGGGGTACGATCCTTTAGCGCTCACCCTGCCATGGTTGTAGGAGGAGGGTAGTAGAAGGAGGAGCCACCGAGGGCTACCCCAACACGCTGCCCCCATCGACCACGCCGCCCCGAGGGGCGTCCCTGGCAAGGGCGCCAGGCACCAAGCCCATGCACACAGAGGCGGAGGAGGCAAACTCAGGCGCTGGTGGCTTCACCTCAGCGCCAGATGTTGGCGGGGAAGGGGCCTCTTTTTCCTAGCCCGGCACGGGTAAGTCACTTGCTTTCCGTCCCTGTTCTTTTTATGTTCTTTCTGAATCTTGGTCTTGGCTTCGCCTCATCCCCTTCTCGGTATTAATATCCTCCCTCGATGGACCGGGAAGGCATAGACACAGTCATCAAGGACGTTGCCAAAGATACAGCAGCGAAGGCCGAGAAGATTGCCACCGAGGAGGCCACCAAGGATGCTGCTGAGGGCGCCGCCAAGGGGTCTACCGAGGAACTCGGCAAGGCTGCCGCCGAGGAGGCCGGCAAGGCTGTTGCTGAGGAGGAGGTGGTTAACGACCAACCCTCCTCCTCTGCTGCCTCTGGCTCCGGCAGGTATCTAAAGGTGAGCAATGACCTGTTCGTCCACCTCCCTGGGACGGCGAGCACCAGGGCGCCTGTTGAGGGGGAGGTGTTTGACGACGAAGTGCTTGCCGCAGCCAGGCTTGAGGTTGTTGACGAGCCGAGCACTAGTGGCGGCGGTTCCCAGGAAGAGCGGCTCCTCTGGGCCATGAGTGCCAACTTCCAGAAGCTCCACGCGCTTCACCGTGCCTGCCTGGACAAGGCCAAGTCCAGGATGGCGGTGGTGGACAAGGCAGAGGCGGACCTCGAGGGGCGTGTCGCCAAGGCGCAAGCTTGGTACCGTCAGGTCCACAAGGACCTGAAGGCCGCCCAGGACACGCTGGCTGAGCATGACCCGGCGCTCGTCATGAAGCAAGACGACATCGAGAAGGCCCAGGAACTGGCGAAGCAGGAGGCCGCTCAGGCCGAGGCCGCTCGGCACCAGCAGCAGGCTGCGCTAAACTCCCAGGAGGAGGACCTTGCCGCGCGCAAGGAGAGGCTCACCGCAATGCTCCCTGGCAAGGATGAGGAGGTGGAGAAGCTTGTCATGTAGCGGACCTAGGAGCTAGAGCAGAGGCACAAGGAGGCACTCGATGCCCAAGCTCTGGCTCACACCGATAAGGTAAAAGAGCTGGAGGTGGAGCGGGACGGGCTGAAGGATCAGGCCGTGAAGCTGGCCAAAGAGAAGGACACGCTCAACGGTGCCCTGGTGAAGGCGCAGGGCGCAGTCCTTGGCAAGGCTGAGCAGCTCTCCAAGGCCAACGACTCCATCAAAGATCTAAAGCTGAAGATGGAGGGCCTTGAGAGGATGCTCTCGGAGGCCAAGGCCTGGGAGGGGACCCTGGCCAAGGATCTGGAGGCCGAGAAGCAGCTGTGGAAGAACGAAGCCACCAACCACAAGGATTTTGTGGAGGGCGAGAACCGCTGGATCGGCCGCCTCGAAGACGTCACCGGCAGGATCACCATGCATCTGGCCACCATGGGGATGCCAAATGTGAAGTACACCCCGGAGCACAACGCGAGCCCCAATGCCAAGCTGACCCTGTTCTTCGAGGGTGTTCTCGGAGCCCTTGCATTTCCGCTCCACCAGGGCGACTTTCCTGGCCAATGAGGGCCGAAGGCTTTGCCGGGGTGCCATGACCAAGGTTCTCACCAAGGTGGCATACTGGAATCCCAACCTCGACTTCAATGCTGCGCTAGAGAGCCTTCCGGAGGATGTGGACCTCGCGCCGCTCAAGGAGCGTATCGAGGCGGTCATCAGCCGCATCGATGGAGTCCAGAGGGTAGAGGGCCAGCGCCGGGACTAGGCACCCCGTTTCTTATCGCTGCTGCAAGTTCACTACCAAGACAAATTTTTATCTCTAGTTAGAACTGCGACAACAAGTGATGTAATATAACTCTGCGGTACTTTTAAATTGACACATATTATTTTCCTGTTCAATCTCTCTCTCTGTATTCCACCCTACGTTTCTTTGGGTAGGCTGGCCGGCGCATAAATCCAAGCCGCGGCGCCTTGAGGACGGATCCTCGATAGCCTGCCGGGTGTGCTTGCTGCCAGGCAAACCACCTTACCACTCTCAACGCGACCGCTCGAACTATCGAGCTTGACTCGAGTCAGAATCGAGAACGTTAACAATTGCGGAAGGCTACCATGTCGTTCTCGACGCGGCCGCTTAAGCTGTTGAGCAGACTCGAAACAGAGTAAGGGCGTTGCAAATAGTGGAATGGCCCCATTGCGTGCAGGTTTTCCATACAAAGAAAGAGATCTCTAAGGGAATAACCTTATATAAAAAGTAAATATTTAAAGTTCGGCATGACTTAGCTTTCCTGTCGCCGTACTGGCGCCCTTCGCGCTTGCAGGCAGCATCGTTCTCTTGGCCATCTTCTTGTTTAGAAGCCATGGCCACGAGGAATTGCTAAGCCAGCCACTAAACCACATTATCACAACTGCACCCCCTACCTGGCGTGGCAAAGATGTCAGGCAAACGACACCTATGGGATCACTTGAATCCCTTCTACGGTTGGCGGGCGCGGGGTTGTGAGAAGAGCAGGTTTAGGAGCTAGCACAAAGATCGTTTACCCATGTTCGGGCCGCTTAGATGCGTAATACCCTAGTCCTGCTTGGTGGATGTATTTGAGTGTTCTTGTGTTCTCGAACTAGCTACGGGGTGTAACTTGCCCAAAACATCCGAATCCTTCTCCTGGTCACCTCGGGCCTCCTTTTATAGGAAAAGGGATTGCCATAGTGGCACATAGGAGGTGGAAAGGTCTACAGTGGATGAGTCTATCCTCTGGCACCGTCGGACAAACGTATTTAATGCACTGCCGACGTGCCCCTCTCACTTTATCGGGGACGGCAAGGAAGCATGTCCCAGCTGTCGCCGCCCTGCCTGGCTTTGACATGCGTCCAAGCTGACGAGGCATCATGGTGCCACGTTGGCTGGCTGCTGGGTAGGCGCGGTGGTGGAGTCTTAACCAAGATCTGCATGCCACCACGCATGTGCTTGCTGGGTCGGTGTAGAGGCCGCTCGTAGCCACGCAGGTGCCTGCCCAGCTGGTTGAGCTAGCAGCTGCATGGGGACAGTGGTGGCATCTTAGAAGATGTGGGCCTGGCTGCGGGCCTGCTAGTGTCCTCGGCAAGGTTCTTGCCGGGGCCCCGTGGTCGTCCCCGGCAAGGACCTTGCCGGGGGTCTTGTGGATTTCCTCGGCTAGGATCCCACCGAGGGTCGTCGTCCTCTGGTTCTCATCTGATCTCATGTATTCATGATCTTGACAAAGATCTTCATGCCACCACAGAGGTGCCTCCTGAGCCCTGGGTCCAATGGTGTTTGGAACCCTTGGGCTCAAGGGTGGCTCACTCTGCTGGTGTTGGGAAAGCTGCCCCAACAAGGCTCTTGCCGGGGCCGCAGAGGCAAGGGTCTTGCCAGGGGAGTCCACCTCGCCCCTTTGCTCTTATATGCTTTTGGTCTCGGCGTCGCCTTGTTTGTCTTGTGCTTCGGTTTTCCTCCGGTTTCCCTCCTCTGCCTTGTTAAGTGTGGTCGCGGGCGCGGCTCTGACTGCCCGTGCACAAGTAAAGGGGTTAAAAGGACAGCCCCTACTTTTGTACACCGACATCCGTGTTGATAAAAATGGGTTGCCAAGGGATTTGCTAAATGGTTTATGAATCATGTGAGATCTTTAGCCACATGTTTTATCTTTTCTGTGTTATTCACCAACTGCTAAATACCATTGTTGCCACATGGTTTATTTGTGCAGATTGGAAAGTTGCATGAGGAGAAGAAGGTCAGTGGTGATCTATTTGCTTTGGCATGCTTACCGAATAAGCGAGTGAGAGTGTATTCAGCATGCATTGCTAACGGTGTCCGGTACCACACTGTTGACTGTGAGGAAAAAAGGATGACATAGAATAGTGGAATAGTCACTGAGGGGTCACATGATCGTTAGAACATTGACTTCTATGGTCAGCTGAGAAGCATCGTAGAGTTGTAGTACAACTCTAGTGGAGGCATCCATCGCTCGGTTGTCTTATTCCACTGTGACTGGTTTGAGCTTGGTAGTAAGAAAAAGAGAGACTCTTTTGCAAATATGATGGCCACTTCAAAAGCATCAACACTGCTAGGTGCCGGTATAAGAGTGATCCCTTTATTCTAACAACACAAGCAATAGTGGTGTTTTATCTGCCAGACACTCTTTTGCACGGAAAATGACGAGTTGTGCAAAACTTTGAGCACAAACACTTGTGGAGTGTGACTGAAACTGAAGTGGAAAAGGGCCCCGGTGGTAGTGGACTAACATACTAGGATGATGACTCTACGGAAGTTCCATTGCAAGCTGATGATGACTCTATGGAAGTTCCGTTGCAAAGCAGAGTGCGAAGGGACCGGGAATGTGTGCTGACTGATGCTGCAATAGTTGAAGGCATCAAGAAAATAAGAAAGGTGGTAGCGGCTGGACATGAGAGCGAGGATGTGGAAAACAGGACTAATCGTATTATGCTGCAATATTGTAGTGATGATGAGGAAAACATGAGTGGGCATAGAGTTCCTTGTTTTGGTATCGACGATGATGAGTAGCAAATGGACATGAAGGTAAATTGTGTCTCCTTGGTGATCCTTCTAACTCTCTGTAGTTTTCCTTGCAATTCTCTGTAGTTTTCCTTCTTGTGCATATGCATGGTGATCCTAATGTACTACAATTATCTCCTGGTAGCAAAATGCCTAAAGATCCTGATGGCTATAGTGGTGTGATCCTGTGACAAAATGTTGGTTGTAGTATTTGTTTCCAACTGCAAAACATTTGATTTCCTTTTGTAAGAATTTGATGTGATCCTGATGGTTGTAGTATTTTGTAAGCATCAACATTTTGGATGCAAAACACTTGTTGTGATTCTTATGATGCTGGTGCATTTTGGATGCTTATTGTTATGATATCTGGGCAAAAATGACAAAAATTTCTTCACTGAATTAGGTATGTTATCACATCCCTAGTTCTGGTATGCTCAAGGCTAGCTAGTCATGTGTGCATCATGTTTAAATTTCATTTAATTTTGAAATGAGGATTTGTGAAACCCTCAGCATGATCTCTGGAAATGACCTAGATAAAAGTTGCTCCAAAAAGGTCCAAGAAAATGTTCATGTTGCTCTCTGAAAATATTGGACAGAGATAAAAATCAAACCAATATTTTTAGGAGCTCATAAGTATTTATTTTGGGCATTTGGAATTAATGCAGTAAATATTTGCTTTGGATATATATTGTTATATATATATACAATATTGTCCAAAAATTATGTTAGTTAATGAGGAGCTCTGGAATAATACCACTAGCACCTGCAGAAATTGGCATAAGAAATAAAATGATTTAGTATTTTTTTAAATCCAAACATATGTCAGAAAAATAGAAAAGAAAAAGAAAATAGGAAAAAGGGAGCTTACCTGGGCTTACTTCCCTGTGCAGCCACCTGGCGGCCCAAGTGGCCAGCCCAGCAGCGGCCCAGCCCAACTGACAGGAGCTTCTTCAAGCTCCTGCTAGTAGGAGCAGCTGCGTGGCCGGCATGCCGTAGCCGCGCCACCACCCCCTCCCTGCCTGCCTGTCCTCCCCCCTATCGCTCTGGATGACCCACACGTCGCCACGCGCCCCCGGACCCTCTCACTCTCCCCCGGTCCTCTCCTCTCCTCTCCCTCGCTCTCTCTCTCTCACGGCCGAGCGCCACCGCCGCCACCGGCCACTGCTGCCGCGCCCTCGACCACAGCCGCACCTCCCCGACGCGCTCGACAGCTCCGCCGCGACCCCCTCTCCCTCCTCACCGAGCCAAGCAACCCGGGAGAGCTCTGCTTCTTCCTCGGCGCCGTCGTCTTCATCTTCGGCCGCCGGAGATCGTCCTCGCCGCCACGCTGCCGTCCGACCTCCCCCGAGCCCGCTGAAGACGCCACCGGAACCACAGTGAGGTCCTACCCCGTTCCCCTCTCTCTGTTTAGCCGCCCGCATGCCGTAGCCCCTTTTCCCCACCATGGCCGAAGCCTCTCGCAGCCGTCCATGTCGCTGCCGTCGCCCTGGCCACCGCAGCCCGCAACCGAGCTCGTCACCGTGCTCCTGGTGCCACGAGGGTGCCGCAGAGCCCCTCGAGTGGCCTCCCCGTGCCCCACAGCCCGCTCCCGCTCGGAGCCCGTGCTCCGGCCACCGCCGTGAGCTTTGCTCCGGCGAGCTCCGCCCCCCCAGCTCCTCCCACCTGCCCCACCAGATGCGCGAGAGCCTGGGCTATGCCCCGGTGCTCTTAGCCGCCGCCCCCGTGCACCGCAACGCTGTGCCCTCCCTCGGCCGAACTCCGGCCGCCGCGGCCGAGCTCCTCGCTGTCGCATCCGGCCACCCCAGGCCCAACTGGCACCACCGCCTGACGCGCGCTGGTCTGGGCTCTTGAACGAGCCCAGCCACGCTGCGAACGGGGCACCGTAGCCCGTTTCCGCGGCGGTCCGCCGTTTCGGACCTCGCCGGCGGCTAAACGCCGGCGGGTTTGACCGCTTTGACCTCGCCGGCCTGACAGGTGGACCCCGCTGTCAGGTGATTAGCCTAATCACCAACTAACCTAACCCCTGACGCTGACATGTGGGCCCCAGTGCCCCCTAATCTTTAATTAAGCTAAACTAACCCCCTTGTCTAACCCGTGTCACTGACGTGTGGCCCCCACACGTCAGGTTTGACCCTAGTCATCCGCAGTTGACCTGCTAACGTCATGCTTACTCAATGCTGACGCAATAATGATTTCTGGAATTATTTTAATTCAGTAATTCCAGAAAATTGGTAAAACTTCAAAAATTCATAGAAATTCAACCGTAGCTCAGATTGAAATAATTTATATATGAAAATTATGACAAAAATGCAATCTTTCCATCTGTACTAGTTTCATGCATGACAAACCAACTTATACCGATGGTATAAGTGAAACACTAAAAATGGCTTATATAAAGAGCTTATTTTGGAGATGCATTTGAATCTTTGGTTCAAATGGATTTCACCCAAATGATTGCTAGCTGCATTAGCTCA
Organism: Triticum aestivum; assembly: GCF_018294505.1. NCBI lineage: Eukaryota > Viridiplantae > Streptophyta > Magnoliopsida > Poales > Poaceae > Triticum > Triticum aestivum. The sequence goes on along the minus strand of NC_057810.1, from coordinate 438,377,238 downwards.
AACAGCATCACATCTACATGCCATGATCATGCATCATATTGTTGCATATGCTTGTGTTTTGATTGTCGACATCGTTCCTTCTCGATAGGTCCTGCTCCGGAGAGTGTTCCAGAGTACCTGTCCGAGGAGCAGTGCCTTCCTTGTTGATCTACCAGGCAAGCAAACCCCCTTGTTCATTCCGATACAATCCTACTCTCTCGCTTCTGCTCTCAGTTAGTGCATTAGGAAAACAACGATTCAATTGCTACTTTGTGTTGCGGTAGTTGAACCCATTCCTCTGCATGACCTGTCATTGCCACAGTAAGTAGTTGAAACCCACTAGCATGTGTAGGAGTTGATTAAGCCATGTTGTGTTCCTACCATGCTATGCCTGCTATTGCTTAGAGTTGTGTCAGGTCTGATTCATTGGGAATGTATTGGAGGGTTACGATATGTTCTGATGCTGAGAGTGAAGTGTGTGAACACGATTTGGTAAAGGTAGCGGTGAGAGGCCATGTAGGAGTACATGGTGGGTTGTCTCACTGGAACCGTCCTTAAGCACTGAGTTCTGTGTATGTTGTCCAATGACCAGCTACTACCACACATTGGAATGCTTAAGTGCCCCTCTTGACTTATTAACCAACTTGGTCTCTGTCCAGGAGTCGCAACTAGTTTCTGGTGTTTGTAGGTAGTGTTAGTAGTCTACCAAGTGGCACCCGACCAGGTGGGCTTGGGACAGACTAGGCACAGTGGCACGGTGTACCAAGTGGCACCCGGATGGTGGGCTTGGGAACCCTGCTCACATCGTTTGGGGCCGTGAGCGACACCCCGGTCGGATCTCCTTGCGGATGGAACCCGAATAGGCGATAAACCTGGACTAGAGTCTCGTGTGGTTAGTCAGGTCATGGCCGACACCCTCGCCAGGCTTCCGCTTGAAGGTTGCCGAGATACATGACGTGTACATGGTGGTAAGTGGCGAGAGCATGTGTGAAGAAGTACACCCCTGCAGGGTTAACATGATCTATTCGAATAGCCGGGTCCGCGGTTATGGACTTCTTGGATGCTTACATGGTACATAGACAACTTGAAGTGGATACTCTAAAATGCTCAAGACAAGTGTGAGTGCTATGGATGGCCTTCTCGTAGGGCAACGGGAATGAATCCATAGTAGTGTATTGTGTGGTGACTAGTGGACTCGTGTGCGCCATATCACCTCAAAGAAGTTCTGGTAGTCGTAGAACAGGATAGCCACAGAGTCAAAGCTGGCTTGCTGCAACTAAACCCCACATTACCATCTTGATACAAATGCATGTATGATAGGATCTGATGTAAGTCTTGCTGAGTACCTTTGTACTCATGTTGCTTTATTTATGTTTTTGCAGCGGGGACTTCGGTCTTACTAGTGTTCTCGTGGACTTCGATAAGTAGCTTGTACCTCAGCTACGATCTTGATCGGATATTGTAGTTAGTCAGGCTCTTCAGCCTTTTTCATTTGTAGATGTCTGTACCCAGACATGTAATGCTTCCGCTTGTTGCTTGTATGCTCTGTATGATGGGTCCTGTGACCCCTGTTTGCAATAAATGCTATGTTGGCTCTTTGAGCCTTATTTATATGAGTTGTTGAGTTATGTTGTGATGCCATGTTGTACAGCACATACTTGCATGTTATGTGTACGTGTAATGTGTATTGCTATGTGTGGGATCTGACTATCTAGTTGTTTATCCTTAGTAGCCTCTCTTACCGGGAAATGTCTCCTAGTGCTTCCACCGAGCCCTGGTAGCTTGCTACTGCTCCGGAACACTTAGGCTGGCCGGCATGCGTCCTTCGTTCCTGTGTCTGTCCCTTCGGGGAAATGTCACGCGGTGTCTACCGGAGTCCTATTAGCCTGCTACAGCCCGGTTTATCGGAGTCCTGCTAGCCCAGTTGCTACAGCCCGGATTCACTCGCTGATGACCGACACGTTCGATGCTGGGTCATGTATGCCTGTCCCTATAAGTTAGTGCCACTTTGGGTTCACGACTAGCCATGTCAGCCTGGGTTCTTTGTCATATGGATGCTAGCGACACTATCATATACGTGTGCCAAAAGGCGCAAACGGTCCCGGGCATGGTAAGGCGACACCCATGGGAATACCGTGTGTGAGGCCGCAAAGTGATATGAGGTGTTACATGCTAGATCGGTGTGGCATAGAATCGGGGTCCTGACATCTGTTGACAAAATGCATGAGACTTATGGTTGTAGCAGATGGTGAAGATACAATGCCAAATGATGTTTTGGTGCAAAATGATGTGATGAAGATACAATGCAGATATGATGTAGTTTTGGTGGCGTTTTCTTAGTTTTCGTCAGAACTGTTGTTTTTGGTTGTGATGTGATAAAGATTATAGGAGCAAAATGTTGTCTTGTAATGCTTGAAGATTGCAAAATATTGTTCATGAAGATTGCAAAATATTTTTCAGAAGTTGTTTTCAGAGCTGTTTCTCATACTATTTTCAAAGATCCTGAAGTTTCTTTAACTGGATTTTGCACTACGGGCGCCCTCCATCAGACAGCCGTCTGATCTCACACGCGGCTCTGTCAGACAATGAGCAAAAACATGTGTTTTTCATGAAGCGGCTACAAGGAGGTTCATCCCAAATGGCGCCATTCCATTTCTATCTCAAAGTAGAACCTATTTTATGGACTATCTCCAAAAATCATGCATTTCCGACCCTCATAGCTACTCCCGGCCATTCAGACAACCTTCGGCCGATTCAGCAGGAATCGGCTAGAATTTGAACTGCGGGTCCTCCATATCTTGCCCGTCATTTTTGCTAAAAGTCATTTTTAGCTTCACAGGTAGGCATTTCATCAAAGAATCAACAACAAATTTGCATGATTCAAACCCTAGCCACGGATGGTCGCCGCGACGAAATCTGCCTGTTTTTGAAAACACCATAAAAAAATAAAAAAATAAGAAAATGGGAGACCTCCGCGTCACATCATCAAATGTGGCCTACCAACTAGCAAAAATTCTAAACTTGGAGTACCGATGTTTTCTTGAAAAGGTGTTCTCAAAAATGACCTACCATGAATGAAGATTCATGGCTCTCAAGCCAAACGAGCAATGATATGGGCCCATTTGTTGAATAGTTTGTGATAATATGCCGAAATTTGGCGCATGCCTCCGTCTTGTGATGGCAAATAATGTTGCCAAAGCGATGTTCAACTTGTTTCACAAAAAAACTATTTTTCATTTTTTGAATGCTAAAAACATGTTTTTTCGTGAAGCGACTACAAGGAGGGTCATCCCAAACGGCGCCATTCCATGTCTAACTCAAAGTAGACCCTACTTTACGGACGGTTGCCAATAATCATGCATTTTCGACCCTCGTAGCTACTCCTGTCCATTCTGACAACCTTCATCCGATTCAGCTGGAACTGGTTGGAATTTGAACTACGGGTCCTCCATAGCTTGCCCGTTATTTTTGCTAAAAATCATCTTTTGCTTCACATGTAGGCATTTCATCAAAGAATCAACAACAAATTTGCAGGATTCAAACCCTAGCCACGGACGGCCACCGCGATGAAATCGGTCGGTTTTTAAAACACCGTAAAAATTCAAAATAATTCAAAATAATGGGAGACCTCTGTGTCACATCATCAAGTGTGGCCTACCAAGTAGAAAAAAAATACTAAACTTGGAATACCGATGTTTTCTTGAAAATGTGTTATAAAAAAAAGACCTACCATGAACGAAGATTCATGGCTTTCAAGCCAAACGAGCAACGATATGGCCGCATTCGTTGAATTGTTAGTGATAATATGCCCAAATTTGGCACATGCCTCCATCTTGTGATCGCAGACAATGTTGCCAAAGCGAGGTTCCAACTTGTTTCACAAAAAAACCGTTTTTCATTTTTTGAATGCTAAAAACATGTGTTTCTCGTGAAGCTCCTACAGGGAGGGTCATCCCAAACGGCGCCATTCCATGTCTATCTCAAAGTAGACCCTATTTTATGGACGTTCCCCAAAAATCATGCATTTCTGACCCTCGTAGCTACTCCCGGCCATTCAAACTACCTTCGGCCGATTCAGCTGGAACCGGCTGGAATTTGAACTGCAGGTCCTCCATAGCTTGCCCGTTATTTTTGCTAAAAAACATTTTAGCTTCACAGGTAGGCATTTCATCAAAGAATCAACAACAGATTTGCATGATTCAAACCCTATCCACGGACGGCCACCATGACGAAATCGGCCGGTTTTTGAAAACACCGTAAAAAATTCAAAAAATGGGAGACCTCTGCGACACATCATCAAATGTGGCCTACCAACTAGCAAAAATACTAAACTTGGAATACCGATGTTTGCTTGAGCTATTTACTATGATTTTAACCATGATTTCTACGAAGTTGAAATAAACTCCTAAATTTTTCTGCCTCCAAATCTCTAAAAACTGGTGAAACTTTCCCTCCCACCCCACCAAAATTTCCCTCTTAGCACCAAAATTTCCCTCCCACCCCACCAAAATTTCCCACCACTCCTCTCCCACTACCATGCGGGAATCACCATGCCTCTCCCACTAAGCACATGGGATCCATTCCCCTCTCCCCAAAATATCCCCATTCCCCTCCCCTCTCCCTGACGAACCCTAGCTTCTCCCTCCCCGCGCCGCCCCGCCGACAACCACTCCCTCCCCTGCTCCGCGTCGCCCAGCCGCCCCTGCTCTGCTCCGCCCCTCCATTCCCCACCTCCCCGCCCCGACGAACCTTGCTCTGCACCGCCCCTCTCCTGCTCCACGCCACCCCGCTCCGCGCTGCCCCGCCACCCCTCCCCTTCTCTCCCTCCCCTGCTCTGCCCTGCCGCGCCACTAAGCCGCTCTGCCCCGCTGCGTCACACCACCCTCTCCGATGACGAATCACCTCCCCTCGATGGCTACATTGACTACGACCGACTACATCGACTACATCAACGATGACGGCGGCTACATCGACAATGGTGGCTACATCATCAACAACGACGACGACCACCGCTACATCATCAACATCATCTGCCCCTAGGTACTTCTCCCCTCGATCCATCTCCCTTCGATATTCGTGTGTAGATCTTCTAGGGTTCGGTAGATCACCCTCATGGGTTCTTCTAGGGTTCATCGGGATGGATCGATGGGGATTGAGATGGTTAGGGTTAGGGTTCATGGGGTACAAGTTTTTCTTGTTCATGGAGATGGTTAGGGTTAGGATTGATGGATCTCCTAGTTTTCTTGTTCATGGAGAAGGATCAATGTGGATTCATGGGGATGATCTCCCTCTTGTTAGGGTTTCATGGGGTTAGAGTTTCATGGGATTCATGGTGTTAGGGTTTCATGGGGTTCATGGGGTCCTGGCTATGCATGATTTCAATTGTTGTTAAGAGCGTGTGCTTCTTTATGTATTGACTACTATTGTTAAGAGTGCATGTTGGTCCTGTAAATCTTGTACTAATTCACTTGACAGACTTCATATGTAAATCTTGTACTAATTGGTAAAGTAGTCTAAATTCTAATGAGGGTGAGTTACAACAGGGAATCATGCTACTACGACATGCTAGTCTTGTTTATGATGGTCTGCCTATGCATGGGTTAGCCTGCATTTGTGATGGGGGTACACAAAGCCACTTCCTTGCAATTTTTTGTGGGTCTTAGCAGAATTCTATCTTTTTGTTCCATTATTATGAGAATGTGCTACTGCACATTGATTAGGATTAGTGTATGATACATGATTTACTTATTCAACATGATATGTGTCTATATGGGTTGATATGCCAAATCAAACCGGGTTTTGCTGCCCTCTTGAAGCTTCTAAAAAATTGTTGTATAAGTTGTAGAGGAACATGCATGGGAGATTTTTTTTCTTGTTTTGAGTTAGATTCCCATTTACGCTTATCATAATCAAAGCTTGTTGAAGTGAAATTGTGGACGCTAAAAGCACCTTATGCATATCCTCACTACAAAAAAGACATATCCGTGACATTTTGGACCGAACAATTTTTTTTCTGTCAAACTTATGACACTTCTATGGCGATAATTGTGACAAAACCCAGTATCATCATAGATGTGGTGGGCTCCTACTTCTATGACAAAAAATCATGACAGAAAATGGGCTTTTCATCCTGGGCGGGATAGAGTTGCAGCTGCATGACATTCTTTGGGCCATCCATGACGGAAAAAATTGTGGTAGAAGCGAGGGCGAGGAAAATATCAGGGAGTTCCCGGTTACGGTGGTTGGTCGGGGGCCGAGCGATGCGCGTTTCTCTCGTACGTATATGCGTGTGTGTGATGCATTGGGCTCTAACTGACCCCGAGCGAGGCATTGGGCTCTAACTGTACCTGAGCGATTGCACTGCAGGCTACGCGTTACTGAACTCGAGCGATTGCACTGCAGGCTACGCATTACTGAACCCAAGCGATCGATCGATCCCTTGCTGTTAATTGAACCCGAGTGATTCCTTCACTGCTGCTACTAACTGAAGCCGATCGAACACTTCTGCCTCCTTCCCTACATGAACAGTGAGCGTTGTTGAGGGGCTTTGGATGAACAGTTCCCGGGGGGCGGTTGGATGAATAGGATCCCGTGATAGTAGAGGCCGTTGCCGCTGGATGAACAGTAGCCCAATCGATCGAGCCGGTGGATGAACATGACCCCGTGGAGGGCTGGATGAATATGACCCTGTGGAGGGCTGGATGAACAAGACGACCCCGTGGAGGGCTGGATGAACAGGATGACCCCGTGGAGGGCTGGATGAACAGTAGCCAGTGGAGGGCTGGATGAACTGTAGCCCGTGGAGGGGTGGTTGAACAGGACCCCGTGGAGAGGGCTGGTTGTACAGTAGCCGGTGGAGGAGCGCGCGGTGGAGGTTGGATGAACAGGAGCCCGTGGATGAATAGTCGCAGGTGGAGGCTGGAGGAGGTCGACGGTGGAGATGAACAGTATCCCGTCGGTCCCGTTTTGCGGTACGCCACACCCCTTCCGATGAACAAGACCCCTGTTTTGACCATAGCACTCCAACACAAGTCCGTTTACCATGTTTTGCAGTACGCCACACCCAAACTGATCAATAGGACCCCGTTTCGACCGTACGAGGTCCGTTCCCTCCGTTTTGCAGTACGCCAGACCCCTCTCGATGAACAGGATCCCGTTTCGACCATGGCCGGTCGAACACAAGGCCGTTTCTCCGTTCTGCGGTACGCTAGGCCTCATTTCCATCGGTTGTTCCGTCCAAGCCGCTTGGCTCCTGATGAACACGATGACGCATTCCGTTCCGACCCAGCCGGTTGCCTCCCCATGAACACGACGACGGTGCAACTTCTCTGTTCCGACTCAGCCATGTACATGAGCCCTGGCAATATGTATGCGCGAGTAGGCATTTGAGACCCCTCCCGTATGTACGTACGTGGCCGTATTTTCTTTCTTGCACCCTGGTCGTTGTACGTACGTGTACATGCTACGTGTGCGCCTCTACTACGACACGTGCCCTTCCTTACACGGTCACGGTTCATCGCTTCAGCCTGCAGACAGACCGATCGTATGTACATACATGTTCGCGACCAGAATGACAATGCTACGTACGCTTCGACCAGGTGGGTCCTAACTATCACGCACTTCCTTCCATGCGAAGATGTAGCAGGTGGGTCCCAGCAGTCAGGGGGCCAATAAATGTTTTTTGCCCGTAATATGGACGCACTTCCTTGCGTGCGAAGATATAGCCGGTGGTTCCCAGGAGTTAGGGGGAAACCTTTTTTCGCGAAATACGGTGGCCCGTCGGGTGGGTCCCTGCTGTCAGGTGGAGGAATCATTATTTTCCATGTAATAAGGAGGCACTTCCTTGCTGCGGTCATGGACCCAGCTGTCAGCCTCTCCACGTACCGTACTCTTCCGATGGAAGTCATTCATTGACCACATTGGCCACGCCGCGCTGAGAGCACCAAGGCGATGGACGACGACGAGGCCTAGGAAGGGAACGACGCGGAGCCAGGGAAGACGCGGTAGTGGATGCTCATGCGGAGAGGAGTACAAGGGTTCACGGGTTCGGTTGCGGTGTGAGGCTGCCATCGCCATAGGGCCTGGCCAGTGGTGGATGTAGTAGGGGGCTATGAGGCCTCTGCGGCAGCACAACCGGTCACGGGAGGCAGGAGCAGGCGGCACGATTAGCGCTGCTTTGGGTGGCTGGAGCAAGAACACCAGAGGTTGAAGAAGCATGATGGTCGTTGGATGGACATCGTACGGTCACTGCAGCTAGAATCATTTATATTGACTAAGTTGACAAAGCCCTTGGTACGCTCAACTTAGTAGGCCCACAGATCAGCCTCCGAAATGGTGCGGCCTAGATGTCAGGGGAGGAATCATTTTTTGGGCGGGTGAAGCTAGAATATCTGAGATTGAAGAAGAAGCACGACATCCGTTGGATGGACACCCAACGGCCACTATTGCTAGAACTGTGTGTTGACTATAAGTTGATAAAGCCTTGCATATGCGTCAAATTATTTTTTTAGGGGACGCTCAAATTAGTAGGCCCACAAGTGTGTGGCAGAGAACTTATAACCCATTTTAGATTTGTAACAATGAGCATCCCATTTTTGAATTCTAATGCATTTTACTACATCCCATTTACAATTTGTTAATAGTACAACCCATTTTCTAGCTAGGACAATGATTAATAATTTCAACCAACCTTCCCACATTTTGATGGGATCCGAAATATTTTTATCCCTAAATTTCTAGTCAGATTAAATACAATTTCAATATAAATTTGTCTTACGTAAAAATCCAACGAAACATTGCGCGCACAACAATTAATGAAGTTAAAATTTTCAAAATCCAAAAATAATATTTTATAAAATAATTAATTGTTTGGTGCATTTTTTATAGTTACAACCCAGTTTTTATAATTCATCCCATTTATTATTTTTAAAGCCCATTTTCTTGTTAAGCCTAATGCATCTCTCGAGGAAAGATTTGCAGCCCAGCGGGGCGGAGAATAACAAGTTGACCTTGCCTCGGTATTCCTCAAAAAAAAGTATAGCTGGGCTAGCCATTTTCAGCTTGAAAAAGAATTAATATTTGGGTTGGATATCTGGCCTGGGCTAGACAGGCCACAGCCCGCCCAGTTAATACCCTGCTCTCATCTGAACAACAACTAAAGCATCGCTCTTGTCTAAAAAACAGAAACATTGCTCAAGAAAAACTCTGCAGTGCTCACACCTAAAAAACACAAAAACTGCTCAAGCTGCTTGGTCCCAGCTGTTGGCCGCTCCCTGCGCAATTATCTCATTTATTGACTACATAGGTTGACAATGGTGTGGGACTATGATGTCAGGAAACCAGGAGGAAGCAATTTTTTTTACAGTTGTAGTATAAAATAAGGAGGCACTTGCGGACGTGCGGCTATGGCCCTGGTGGGTCCTCACTGTCATCCTCTCCAAGTAAAGTCATCTCCTCATTCCTCATGTATGTTGACCATGTTGACAACACGAGATGGTGGCGCCACGACGAGCGCAACAACTCAACGGACGACGAAGAGGGCCTCGCGGGCCCTACGGATGGTCTGATACAGCGCCCGCTGCTCATTCGGGAAGCCAGGATCATAGGGCCACATGTCCACGATGGCATTGGCGTTCGCTTGTTCACTAGTGCTTGTTGACGAGACGGAGGTTGCAACATAGGTCCTCCTGCACTGGTAGCTCTTCCGCCATTAGGGCATCGAAGTGCGGCCGCACCTGCTCTATGGTGAACACGGCATGAACCGGCTTGGAAAGTGGCGTCGGCTCATGGTCGGAAGCTATGTCCATTGTCTGATTGTCGTTGCTCAGCTCGGCGAGCTCGCTGGCGAGCCAGCATGTCCGGCTGCTGGACCAACCCACTTCTAAGCACAAGTCTGACTACCCTGGCCAATCCAGACCGCCTCCCTCGACCTCGTGCGCTTTCCGCCCGAAACAATCAGCACCACCGGACCCGCTTCCCGGTGCAGGTGATTGCTCCGCCTTCCAACGATAAAAATGCCGTCTGTCCATGCGTCTGCCGCCCACATTAATGATACACGATTGCCGAGACGGCTACTCCGGCGCAACAGGTCCGTTCCACGGCCGCCCACCATTGCTATATAAACTGCTACGCCGGCCATAGCCGCAGTCATCCGCCTCTGTTCCCTTTCTCCTGTCCACACCACTACTGCCCACCATGGCTTCCTCGCGCTCCAGCAGTCTTCGGGACGGGCGGACGACGGACCAAAAGGGGATGGCACCCATTGCTGCCGACTGCCTGGACGGCAGGCAGCCGAAGGACGACGACGTCCCAATGGAGAACATGGTAGTCGACGATCCGGCGCCAACCCCCTCCTCCGCGCCATCCTCACCGGTGCATTGCACCATGACCATCGGAGAGGCCCATGCCCAATACATGGACACGATGAGGCAGAAGCCTCAGGAGCAGTTCTGGGAGGCGCAGGCCGATGCAGCCTACAACCACCATCTCCTCCAGGAGCACCTGCTGGCGGAGGAGCACATCACCGCGGAGCGGGTGGAGCAGGAGGCGCTGCTCGACTCATACTGCTCCGCCCACGAGGGCCGCCTCGAGCACTAGTGGTACCGCATGCGGGTGGCAGAGGCTGCAGCCGACTACAAGGAGGGCGATGAAGTGAGCAAGGCGCTATTTGGCGAGACCGAGGATGAGGCATAGGACAATGCCGGGTCTGACGAATCCCCGCTCCGCGCGTGTTGACGAGGCCCTGGTGCGCCGAGGCCCCGCGATGCCAACAATGAGGCGGAGGACATCGTTGGCTCCGCCGAGGCCCCACCCTGCCAACAACGAGGCAGAGGACATCGCAGGCTCCGCCAAGGCCCTACTCCGCCGAGACCCTGCCCCGCCAACAATGAGGCAGAGGAAAATGCCGGTTCTGACGAGTTCCCGCTCTGCTGGCGTGGACAAGGCCCTGCTCCGCCGAAGGCCCGCGGCGCCAACAATGAGGCAGAGGACATAGCTAGCTCAGCCGAGGCCCCACCCTGCGGGCAACGAGGGGGAGGATTCCCCTCGCTCCGTCGAGGCGCCGCCCCGCTGACAACGAGACAGAGGACATTGCTGGGCCCGTTGAGGCCCCGCCCAGCTGCCAACGAGGCCGCGCCACACAGGAAATGAGGAAGAGTAGAACACGGTAGGTCGCCGCCGCTCGGGTCCAAGTAAGGCCACCGCTTCTACCCTCCGGTTGAAGCCAAGCTAGGCGGGTTGACCATTGATGGCCGATTAGCTTCTTGGCGATGACATGGAGTCGGAGAGCTATGTTGGAGAAGGATGCTGCTTCAGTTACTTAGCTGCTGGTGTAGTTGGGTCACTGACACGTGGGGCCAACAGGCATCTGGGCCACATGTCAGTTAGGCAACTGCACCTGCAGTTAAGTCACTGAAGCTTAGTCTGCTAGAGAATAAGCTTCTGTTCGGCTCAGCCGGACACAGGTGGGTAGATTCGGTTAATTAATAATACCTCCAGCGCACCCCTTTTTAGTTAAAGAATGTATGAAATGTAATGAAATCCGGGAAGTTTATATGAAATCTGACCCTGTATGAATGAATTTAGTTCGATTAGTTTGAATTCTTGTATCAGTGGCATTGGATGAACATGCAAAACAATATGTACTAGGATTATTTCCACGGTGATCACCTCGTTTGCAGCAGTTTCACATGTACTCCATCCAGTCCTTTTTAGTCTGCATACAAGTTTTGTCTCCAGTCAAAGTATCTCTACTTTGACCAATCTTTTAGAAAAAAGTATGAACATTCACAATGTAAAATCAACTGACTTGAAATAAATCTAATATGCGAAGTAAAAAGGAACAGAGGGAGTACAAAGAGTTTGAGCTGCTTTTTAGCGTTCCTGTACATTGCAATCAAACACACATGCCTGGAAATTCATAGAGAATATTCAAAACAATCGATGATTATGCATCTCAGCAATTCACATGTCAGAGCCAATATTTACTTCACAACTAAAGAATAAAGAAAAATATATCGACGCTGCTGACAGCAAAGGGCGTCCCATTAGAAAATATCAAACGCATGTCTTCTTGCTAACATCAAGGAGCAAAATTTGACAAGGTTGTCCCATTCCAAAATGCCAAATGCTTGTTGTTTTTGTGCATCAATGAGCAAACTTTGACAAGGTTTTCCCATTCCAAAATATCAAATGCCTCCGTTTGTGGAATGGGCAGGGTTTGCCATCAGTTCGGACATTGACATGGCACCTCGTGCTATAAACCAAGTGTTCTTTTTGTGCAGTTCCACCAAAATCAACCAAATTCGCACGTAGCTTGTATGATTTCGCCCTTATATGTTGCAATGGCTTGAACATACCGGCACATCCTTTCTTGTGGTGGAAATGAATGATTCGATGTATTCATAAACATTTTGTGTAGTTCCCATTGAAATCAAGCTGAGCACCCTTGTTTGCGCAAATACAAAAAAGTGATTAGTATAAAGCAAACTATACTATGAATTCACTGTTTAAACAGGCACCTACATGGTCCATGTAGAGCACACTTTTCAAAAAATGGAACTCACCAAAGAGAATCTAAGAACAACATTGTACTTGTGCATCACAGCAAAAAGATGGAGATATGTCAGTCCTTCTGAGCTGAAGTTAGTTTGGTCTTGTGGGGAGTACTGTAACCATCCTTCAACTGCTCCTTCTGATGAGAAGATAAACAGGGCTTCTTCATCCTGGCATAATCGGAACTAGTCACTTCACGTACTCTGTATTCTTCTTCAGAGGAAGATGATCCTGTTGTGCAAAGGCAAGAGGACAACTAAATGCTAGCATCTCTGTTTGCTCGGAAAAAAAGGAAAGGAGATATTTAAAATAGCACATATGAAGCACTTCTCAAGGACAATACCACTTTCTCATGACAATATCTAAACAGTAGCACAACAGCAATAGGGATGACAAATCTCAATCATATGGATGAAATCCGTTGGCGAGTACCAACCTTTGTCAGGAGGCTTATTGTGTAGAGCATACAGATAAAGCACTTCTCCAGAACCATCTATTGTTATCTACTGTGTTTGCCATGCTTACTATATACTCCTCGATTAGTTTAATGTTTCCAACATCTTCCTGTGAAGTTCCACTAAAATATATGGTACCTTCAAATAATATCCCTGTTTGCACAAGTAGAGATAATTACATATTACATTAAGAGTGGCATCAAATCAGTGGCAAAACAATTGCTCGTTCTAGCCATAGCAATAAATTAAGATGCAAAACTATATCATTACTTGTGTCATCACAGTTCAAGTGCTTCATTACAGCACCGGGAGTTGATTTTTGTTTTTCTTCCGCTTGTTCTTCCCCTTCATCACTTGGTTCAATAACAGAGAAGCTTCGCCTTCAATGAAAGATTTGGCATGTTAATTAGGGAGCACACGTATAACACCATACAACGACATTAATTTTCTGATGAAAGTGGCAAAATACAGGCCAACAATTGTGAGATATCCGTATCTTACCTCAATGGGATATTACGGTGCACATACAGATTGGAAGTCTTTTCTCCATTTGTGCAGTTCACTCAAACAAAGCAACATTACCGTACAAGTAGCACAACATATGAAAGCACACCGCACAATCATGTGAAAGAAAGCTAGTACTGACCTCTCATGACGCGGAATTCAAACAACTCACAAGAAGAAGATCTGAACCAAATTTGCCAACATGGATAGGAAGTAAGATCTCCTCTTCTGCAGCTCCACTAAGTTCAAGCAATCAAGCAACATAGTCGGTGTGAAATTTTGGTTGAACTGCACAAAAAACTCTTAAAACAAAAGTGTTTTTTGCAGTGCAACAAAAGGTCAGAATAGCAACGAGGTGAAGTAATAACCCTGTTTAGGTGCAAAGGAAACAACTAGTGGTCAATAACGATGGATGACACACAAGCCAACAAAAAGAAGCATCTAACTTATCTAAATGGAAAGAAAGGAAGACAGTAGCATTTCTCAAACGGCGGCATTGATTAATATTAACACAGAGATTATATTAACAATAAAATTCGTTAAAATGTATTTTTTTTACCATAAAACAGTAAGGCAAAAGCCTTACTGTAGATCTTTTTCATTAAAATAGTGGATCACAAAGTCTTTACAATGGTTGTTGGGGAGACAACCAGGGAGATTATTGAGTAATTTGCTTTTAACTGTGGCATTGCATCAATTTTCCAGCGGCATTATTAGAGGGTGTCTGTTTACAGGGACTTTTTGGTGTAGGGAGTAAAAAAATTCCGTGTCAGTCCCATCTAAACTAAACATGAGGGACTTTTAGGGACTAAAAGTGGGCATTTGGGACTAAAGAAAGAAGACCCCGAGGGAGAGTATTTTGGGGACTTTTTCCAATAGTTTCCCCTTCCCCGCATCGCACCTTGTCTCTATTAGTTTATTACTAGCGGTAACATGGTCTTTTAGCATGTTATTTAATAACCTCTAGTCCATGTTTAGTCCCTAGAACCAAGCAGGTAGGGACTAGGAATTTTTAACCAAACATGGCCTTAGATTAACAATAGCTAAAGAGTTGCACGGGACAGTGGACGCACCAGCACCATGTGCATCTACCGATGTATCAAGGGGTGATGCACATTTTGTTGCAACAAATAACAAACAACCAAGGAGCATATTTGTGTTGGTCCCAGTTTTGTTTTCTTTATACTCCTTTCCCTATGTGAGCGCAGCAAATCTAGTCATGCTCAAACTCTATAGCCTTGTCCCCTGAAACAAAAATATTAGTTCGTTACAGATGTGCGTACTGTGTTTGTCATTGTTTTCCCTTTTCGACCAACATAGGTGCTGGATAGCCAGTCCGTACTAGTACTTTCCCCCTTCCTTTCCTCTTTGAACCACGTCCTAGATTCATGATATACAACTTTCCCCACTATGTTCCCCCATTCCTTTCCTCTTTGAACCACGTCTTAGATTCATGCTATACAACTTTCCCCCCTTCCTTTCCTTTTTGAACCACGTCCAAGATTCATGCTATACAACTTTCCCCACTACATTCCCCCATTCCTTTCCTCTTTGAACAACGTCCTAGATTCATGCTATACAACTTTCCCCACTACTTTCCTGTTTGATCCAACACCTAGATTCGAGTGTAGAAGCGGAAAAAGCCCACATGCAGCTAGAGCAATGCATGTGGAATAAGTAAATTATGCCTTGAGGTTCTTGGGGTGTGGTTCGGTGTGTGACCGGAGGCTTTTCGGCCCACACTACGTATGGCAGCGAGGAAGAAGGGGTCGGAGGCCCTCCCGCGCCACCGCTGGGTGAATGAGAACAGCTGCGCCAGTGGTGGATTCCCTCCCTTGCCGACGGCGACAATGTTAAGCCTCCTTCCCTTCCCGGCGGACGGATCCTGCCGGCTCTTTGACCAGCAATGAGGGGAGAGAGAGAGGCCAATGAAGTCTTGTTTAGAGCTGGAGAGGGTGAGAGAGTGTGAACAGAGCAACTACAAGCGTTGAGGCTCCAATGTGTATATATATACTAGAGAGAGTGTGAAGAGTGCAAACTCTAGAAAACAAGCGCCGAGGTTGCAGCGTATACATGATGAGGTGATTATATGGTTACTACGAGACCATATAGCTCCGTATCCATCCATTTTGACCAGTCAAAGAATCCTCCTGGCACCGCCCCAGATCACTTTCTCTCTCTGTCATGCGGGGCCTACCTGTCATTGGGTGGAAGAAGGAAGTCGAACAAAAACAAAATTATGCTCAAGTGTAGTTATCCAACCCGAGCCCTCAAGTTTGATGAGCAAATAGGCTAACCAGCTACACCACCCTCCCGTTATGTTCAACGAGAGGAAAATAACCTTTTATACATTCCTGCATTCGTGTGACAAGCATGGCGTGTCTTTTTTGCGTGCGAGTCATTGGGATTTAAATCATAATCGTGTCATGTGGCTTTGGTGGTAAGGTCTTTTGGGATTTAAATCAGTGTTGGTAGTACAGAAATAATGCATCCTTAGTCACTTTACCTCTCTCCACGTTGTACGTTGGGTCACACCAGTCAGAGGGTGAAACAAAGAAATTAATAAGAAAAGTTATAAAAAACCGAGTTGGTGATGATGGTGTGCTTGCCATCCTGCAATATAGACCGTCAGATATATATCTGATGGACAGAAAGCAAACTATGGCAATTTTGTAAAAAGATACCCGCACCCCTCTCCATATTTGCAGATAAGGCATTCCCTCGTTCATCTTTGTCTCCCACGAGATGAACAGATCGTATAAATGCATCTTGATGTCCCGTGCAACACATGGGCCTCTTTGTAGTTAATAAGAAAAACTAAAAGCGCCAGCGGTGTATCTTACCTCAACATCTCACTACTGCTCGTGAACACTGTCCAATTGATCCCTTTGTTCGCTCATGTACTATGTTAAGTGATTCCTTATTATGACATGCACACAATTTTGGGCACTTGTATTCGACCTAAGTCAGTGTGCCACCGTATCTCGGACTACTCCCTCCATCTAGGTGTAATAAGTCACGTTAGAAGGTGCAGCGGGACCAAGGTGCAAGCAGATTGGAGGAGAAGGAGAAACTTGACCGGTCCTTCCTCCAATCAAAGACCCTATTTCTGTCTCTAAACGCAACAATTAATCCCAACAACTAAGAGATGCCGTTTTAGCTACCATGCAAGGCCACGTATTAACTCGCATGCAAGCCGACTTTGATTTCTTGACTGATTAACGCGTAGTTGCGCTCCATGCATTGGGTTTCTGGGGGAGATAACAAGGCAGAGTAAGGAGCGTTTGGTTACATTACTTAGGCTGGTCATAGTGGTGAGTAACTTGGACTAGTAACATGCACGATATTCCTATTCTATGAACCTGTGTGTGCGTGTGCGTGTGTGATTAACAGCATGTGTGTGTTAGAGACAGTGACACGTCGACCTACTACAGAGAGATGGTGTGTAGTGTATGATTTAGCCGCGAGAGTTAGTGCTTCCTCTTCCAGGCGTCTGGTCGGGACAAGCGGACCGCTGCCACGCCCTCTTCTGACCAGCCTGGCCGACCCAAAGCCCCTCCATCGCCCGCACGTGCTTCCCGCCCGAAATGGTCAGCGCCTCTCACAAGAATCGGTGCCTCATTCATGCCCGGGAAGAGCGGACGCGACCTCTCACTGGCGCATGCGTTGAAGAGAGAAGCGGATTCAAGAGTGATGGTTGTTTCGTCCGTCCAACTTACTGCTAGGTCTATGTGATTCGACGGCTCATTGGTCATTATTACTATGGTGGTAGGACTGGTGGATGTCCCACGCTTTCAGCGAAAGGAGGTACTACTAGATTACAATTGTCTCCATTCTTACAGCGGAGGAGTGCGAGAGCAGTGAAAACACGCAGGCTCGGTGATTACATAGCCCACCTCACATTATTCCCATATTTTCTGGACCCCGTGCGACACCTAACTCTTTACATAGTACTACTAGTATAGTACGTATTGTAATTTATCAGTGAGACTAATTTGTACAATGCTATGTAGCTTCCAGCTTCTGTTTCATGTATCTTGCGTCGAAGGTTGCCCGTTGCAACATTTCATCAAATACAAAGGAGACTAACATGCATGCTATTGCATCTCAATGATTGACAGATCATAGCCAATATGTACTCCCTCCGTTCCAAAATAAGTGTCTCAACTTTATGGAAACTTTAGTACAAAGTTGTACTACTACTAAAGTTGACACTTATTCTGGTACAGAGACAACTAAAGAAAAAAAATGATCCATGCAGTCCCTATCCCTTGAATCGTAAACCCTAACTAGGCTTTAATTTGCTGGCAACGTTCGAGCTTCCGAAGAAATGAAGTTTGCAACCCTTTGACCATCGGATCATTTTGTACAGTTTCATCAAAATCGAGATGAGCATCCCTATGGCAAAGAAATTGAAGAAGCGTGATTATAATAAGATTACTCGGGCTAGTTGATGAGACATAAACTCATCACAAATACAGTATGTAGAAGCCAGTAGAGGTATGTGCGGGGCAAAGAAGTAGAGAAATATCCAGATGGAGTTATGTGGGTAGCTGGAGCACTGGTGCAAGCCGACTGTAAAGGGAGTTGTACCTGACAGATGTCGGGACGTAGCTCAACCTAGAGGAGGGCGGTGGGAGGCGGCAATTGCCAACGTCGTGGCAGTGAGCAAGGGACGAAGAAAACCTCACCGGCTTTGTGAGAGAGAACGGTGGGGACCCCTGATTGGGACATGCCGATAGTGGGTTTTCACCATCGGTGATGGCGACCGCATCTACACTAAGCATCCACCATGCCTGCCGGGATGTTATAGATGTGGCCACAGTCGTTTCGTGCAAGAGAGTGTGAAGAGAGCAAGCCCAGCAAGCAACCGTGTAGGCTCGTCCTGCCTATGTATATAGGAGAGTGGTTTCCTTTTCTCTCCATATGAACCTATTTATATTGCATACGTGCCACTGAAGAAAAAAAACTTTATTTATAAATGACGCGACACCTACTACTCGTTCTCCTATAAACCTTGCGCTTGGCATCTCCAAAACATTAACCTTGCGATTGGCTCTTCGCTTCTTCGGGAAGTCGAGCAATAATAGTATTGCGGTAAATATCGTTCTGGCTATATGATACCGAATGAATTGTTGCACGTCCACCATGTGGGCGAGGGTCGAGGGGCGAGGGAGAGTGCGTACTATTATGCCTGTTTCAATATGGACTACATACGGAACAAAATGAGTGAATCTACACTCTAAAATACGTCTATATACATCAGTGTTTGGAGTATGTACTAGTAGTTCATATTGAAATCTAAGGACATATATTCCAAAAAATATGATTATCTTTCTAACCAAGGTAGGGACGAGGAGTAAACGGAGGGAGTAGTAAAATTTTCTCCTCATCCTGCGAGCTACCGCGCGCGTGGGCGAGGGAGCGGGCATAAGGCGTAGTACTACTACCTCCGTCCTGGTTTATAGGTCACCTTTGTAGTTCATGCCAAATTTTTACCAAATGTTTAGCTAACAAAATGTTAATGCATGTCAACCAAAATTATATCATTGGATTAGTTCAACATAGTTTTCAATGATATAATTTTTGGTAACATGCACGAACGTTTTGTTAGTTAAATATATAGTCAAAACTTGACACAATATACAATGGGGACCAATAAACCAATACACAATGAGTAGTAGTAAGCAAGCTTCACCTCATCCTGCGAGCCACCCCGCCCGTGGGCGGGGGAGACGGCGTAGTAAAGCAAGCTTCTCCTCGTTCTGCGAGTTGACGGGAAACATCAAAAGTAATACGTATAGAGCATCTCGAGTGTATAGAACCTTGCCTCTAAGGTAGGCCCCACATGGTTTTCCTCTTTTTTAACATAACGCTTCAAGTCGCAATTTGTTTGTCCACCAGTGGTAGACGATCCTCCATCAACTGTACAACCAGTACACGTGTCAAATTACCACATGGGCTGCCTTTTCGTACAGAAATGAGCTCCACCGTGTACCCGTGTGGGTGTGGTTGGGAAATAGATGGGAGTACGTGCGCCGTGCATGCACCTCTTCTCTTCGTGCACGTCCAGCACCTACGTGCGTGTGTGTGAGAGATACAAACCTAGAAAGATGGCGTGTGCGTTCATGAGTGTTTTTTGTTTTGGGGGGGGGTGATTTCGTGAATGTATCTATGGGAATATGTGTCGATGACATCTCAAACAAAATTTTGCATGCAATGTGTGTGAAATAGAGGCCTATCCATATCATATATAGAGGGGGCGATCCATGAGAAGAGAGGGAGAGGTCATATATCTCGATAGAGTCGAAGAGAGGATCAAATGGGTGGGTGCGAAGATCGATGAAGAGAGCCATAGAAATTGTGTGTGTGCAAGTCAAAGATATAGGGCGACTGGCCTACCGGAATGTCAGAGGGCACAAGGCAAGTTTGTGTGTGGCAGGGAGACATGACTAGAGCACTCGATGTATCGATGTGTGGGGGGGGGGAGGGGGGAGGAACATGCCTAACTAGAGAGGTAGAAAGACTCGTATATGTGTTGAGAAGGAGAGACCCAGCTATGTCTTGAGGAATATCGGTCGACATCCATGCATAACTGACGGACGAGAAATAGGTTGGGACAGAGAGAGAGAGAAACGAGACACACACACACACACACACACACAGAGAGAGAGAGAGGGAGGGAGAGAGAGAGTGTCACGCCCAATATGCGATACTATCCTAAAGAGACTCGAAGGTCCCGCCAAGGATAGAACCGCATATTGAAACGCTTTTACAAGGTGGATATCATTACATCAACATTACATAATAGATGGGGATACATCCGATACATACAATGTCACATGAATATAACAATACAACATACAAGAACAACATCCGACTACGGATGAAACATAAACAGAAACTCAAACAATATCCACCCTGCTAGCCCAGGCTGCCGACCTGGAACCTATCCCCTGATCGAAGAAGCAGAAAAGGAACTCAACACAAGCAAGCATCGCTCTCGCGTAATGATCATCGGATAAACCTGTACCTGCAACTGTTGTTGTAGTAATCTGTGAGCCACGAGGACTCAGCAATCCCATTACCATGGGTATCAAGACTAGCAAAGCTTAATGGGAAAGGAAGGGGTAAAATGGTGAGGTTGCAGCAGCGTCAAAGCAAGTATGGTGGCTAACATACGCAAATAAGAGCGAGAAGAGAGAAGAAGGAACGGTCGTCAACTAGTAATGATCAAGAGGTGATCCTGAACACCTACTTACGTCAAACATAACCCAGAAACCGTGTTCACTTCCCGGACTCCGCCGAAAAGAGACCATCACGGCTACACACGAGGTTGATGCGTTTTAATTCAGATCTGGTGTCAAGTTATCTACAACCGCACATTAACAAATTTATCATCTGCCAATAACCACAGGCACGGCTTTCGAAAGATTATACCCTGCAGGGGTGTCCCAACTTAGCCCATGACAAGCTCTCGCGATCAACGAAGGAATAGACCTTCTCCCAGGAAGACCCGATCAGACTTGGAATCCCGGTTTACAAGACATTTCAACAATGGTAAAACAAGACCAGCAAGACCGCCCGATGCGCCGACATCCCGATAGGAGCTGCACATATCTCGTTCTCAGGGCAACACCGGATGAGCAATCCGTACAACTAAAACCAAACCTCAAGTTTCCCTGAGGGGGCGCTGCAAAGGGCTCTAGTTCGGACCAACACTTAGACAAGCACTGGCCCGGGGGGGGGGCTATAATAAAGATGACCCTTGGGTTGGCCAACCCGAGGGAAAGGGTAGGTGGTGGTGAGGCAAATGGTAAAACCAAGGTTGGGCCTTGCTAGAGGAGTTTTATTCAAAGCAAACTGTCAAGGGGGTCCCATAAATCACCCGACCGCGTAAGGAATGCAAAATCCGGAAACATAACACTGGTATGTCGGAAACTAGGGCGGCAAGAGTGGAACAAAACACCAGGCATAAGGCCGAGTCTTCCACCCTTTACCAAGTATATAGATGCATTAATAAAATAAGGGATATTGTGATATCACAACCAAAATCCTGTCCACCATGGAGAAATCTTCAACTTCACCTGCAACTAGCAACGCTATAAGAGGGGCTGAGCAAAAGCGGTGACATAGCCAAACAACGGTTTGCATAGGAAAGGTGTCAAAGGTCAGAGGTTCATGGCAACATGGGATGGCTCGACAAACAGATGATAGGTAGCGCGGCAAAGCGATAGAACGAAGCAACTAGCATAGCAATGATAGTAGTGAGATCCAGGGTAGCGGTCATCTTGCCTGAAATCCTGCTAGGACGAAGAACGAGTCCATGAAGAAGACGAACGGAAGTAGTCGAACGAATCCTCACAACTCCGGAACAAAACTGAAGGCAACCCGGAAAGAAGCAAACAACATAGTAAACACACAAGCATAATCATGGCATGATGCACAAACAAATATGATGCATGACCAGATTAATGAGGCATGGCATGGCAAGGTAAAGCAAACAACACTACAATTTAAGTGGATCTCAATATGCAACAAGTTGCATATTGACGGAACACCACATCAGTTATTTAGTTTGATCTCGGTTATGTACACAACAATGTTAAATGTTGTTAAACATGGCAAGGGGTGAAGCATAAGAAAACTACCTATCTAGGCAAGTTTAAATGAGATCGGAACAACAAACAACAATTCCGGAAAATCCTCATATGCAATTTATGAATTTGCTACTGTTCTGCCCTAAAACATATTTTATTGTTGTTAAACAGGAAAATAAAGTGCACCATGTTATACTAGGCATTTATCCACCCCCATTTACATATAAAGTTTATTTAAAATGGAGCTACGGTTAATTAGTTATGAAATAAAGCATTTTAGCATGCTATTTATGCAAATTATCTCAAACATCACATTTAAACATTTTAAACATGGATGAGAGATGGATATTATGAAACTAGATGAATTTTTAAGCATTTTTCATATTTAAGTCATCTTAATATGATGCACGATTGTTGAGTTTTTATATGCATGAAGTGCAAGGGTTTTCTATTAAACTGCAGTCTCTGGATAAATAGCAAATTCACAGAACAGGGAAAAAACATGATACGGGCCAAATCTGGCTGTACTGGGCTGAGGGGAGTTGCTCACATTGGGCTACAGGGAACAGGGCCTTGGGGATCACGGTGACGGGCCAATGGGAGGCACCGCTAGGCCTTGGCGGCAGAGGGAGCTGGGTTGCCGCGGGAGCAGAGGTGGCCTCGCGCAGGCGAGTGGCGCTCGTCCATGCTGGCGCTGGACCGGTCAACGCGGAGCGGCGCTGGAACGGGCGAGGCTCGGCGATACAGAGGAGGCAGCGGGCGGCAGGGATCGAAGCAGAGGCAACGACAGCGGGACTTGGCGCCGGCGTGAGGAGGCTCGGGAGGAGGCGCCTGGTCACCAGCTGGGGCGACGGCCTCGAGGACGGGCTCTGGGATCGACCTCCTGGACAAGAGACGGCGGGGTCAGGAGCATCAGGCGCAGAGCGAGAGAGAGGGAAGGGAAAGAGGCGCGGTGACCTGCTGCTGCTACTGCCGGCGAAGGCGAGCTCCGGCTGACGAGGTCGCTGGCCGACGGCAGGGTCGACGGAGACGCCCGGGCACGAGGGACTCCAGCGTGGGGTCGACTACTGCTGGCGCTGGGGTGCTCGGGGTTGCTGTTGCTGTGGGCTCGAGGAGAAATAGAGGAGGCCGCGACACGAGGTTTGGTGTGGTACTGCTGCGGGAGGAGTCCGGCGAGGAGGCGGGAGGAGCAGGTCGCGGAGGCCTCGGGCGGCTGCAGGGGCTCGGGCTCCTCGATACAGATCGAGGCAGGGAGGAGCTATGCTCTGGATTGGCCGGGCACGGAATGCCGAGTGGAGTTTGGTGGGGTGGCGGCGGCGATGAGAAGGATGGGACAGCCTGCCTAAAATTTAGGGTTGGACTAGATTAGGTCAGGGGCTCTCTATATATACGAAAAGAAGGGAGTTGGATCATCTGATCGAAATTGGACGGTCAAGATAAAATGCTATGGGAGTCCGAATAAGAAAACGGAGATATTTTATAGATGTTTGGGGATGATCCGGACTCAACGGTCATGACTGCCCGAGCCGGGTTAGGGGAAGTTTCGGACACGCGCGCGAGGGGCTGCGAGCTGGCAAGAGAGGTGAGGTGGTTGGACAAGAGGGAAATGAAAACACGGTTGGTCTCGGAACAGTCAATGAAAGCAAAGAGTGATGCGGCAACTACGAGCGGATACGGGTTTTATGAAAACATATGGATGCGATGCACATGATGCTATGAGATGAGATGCACGCCATGAACAAAATGCAAAACAAAAGTCAAAAACCCAACCACGAAGGAAATAACATATCACATCTTCGGAAAAGGCAAGAGTTGGAGTTACGGATATGGAAAGTTGCATCCGGGGCGTTACAACACTCCACCACTACGAGAGGATCTCGTCCCGAGATCTAGGATGGCACCGTAGGGAAAAGGAAGAGGAAGATAAGCGGTAAAACTAAGTTGCTTCTTAGACAAATAAGTGAAACCAAAGAACTTTGAGAGGTTGAAAAGTTGAAAGAGAGAACACAACGGAGTTGAACACCATTGAGAGCACTGTGGTCGAGAATAGAAAGAAGGAACACCATGTGAACCTTGGAGGTTGCAATTCTATGAATGACGAGTACAATGGACAAGAAGGAATTGGAACCACTCTGGTTAAAACTAGATGGAGAAGGAATAAGATTGATATAATTTGGGCAGCACTCCGGTTGAACATGGAAGGAATATAACATGAACTTGAGAAGATGGGAAGATACTTGATGAAATCAACAACACACCGCCTCCGGAACTATTGAAAGAATGGCATAATGGGTGAGAAGGATTTTAGACAGCACTCGGGTTGAAAAGAGAGGCAAAACTTGATAAGATGAAAGAACTTGAATGAGAACAGAACTCTCCGGTTAAATGGATAATCACGAAAATAACATGATCCTCACAATTCGAGATGATGAGTGAAGAGCAGAACATCACAATGCCTCCGGAACGAAAGAATAGAAGTTAGATTGTTGGGATAAAGGGACGGAGGAGGAAATGACAACTCCTACCACAATTGAATTTGGAAAGCATCCTTGCAAAGAAGGATTGAACGGAGTTGTTGGAAAATCAACAACGAGAAGCACAAGCTTGTTGTGGGCTTATGGAAAACATCTCGAGACTATGAGGTGACAACCCGCCACTAATGGAAACAATTGCTTGCTTGAGAACAATGAAGAGATGAAAAACCTCTTTCACCGAGAAGGATATGGAGAAAGCTTGGATCATTGATAAGCACCACAATAGCAACATTCCTTAGGGAAGGCTTTAGGTGAAATCTATACCAAGATAACTCCAAAGAAGAAGTTGATTGGTCGAAAAGATCTCTTGAACAAAGAGAAAATGATGGATTTAAAATACCTCCTTCTTGACAACATATGGATCATGAAACATGAAGGAAATTGTCAAGAGTGACATAACACCACCTCAAGAGATATTGCCGAAGGAATTGCACTTTGGATTGCAAGATGAAGAATGCTTGAACGCCTCAAAACAAAAACATGTGTTGAGCACCATGTTTATTTTTGAGTATAGCTTAACGGATCATAGCTTCGAGAGAAAACTTGAGGAACAATTGAAGAATGAAAGAATCCTTGACGAACCACCATGTAGAGACTCCATGAAGAACTCCGGTAATAAAAGAATGATCAAACGAAAGAGAAGTTGAAAACACAAGGTGAAGCCTTGCAATGATTTAAATGGAGCGACGATATAACCGAGAAAACTTGGAACTCCGGAAAGAAAAGATGAAGCACCTCGAACCGAGAAATTACTTCATCATGAACAATCTCCGGAAGGAGGAATTAATCACTTGGATGAAACAAGAATAAGAATTATGTCATGCGTATCCTTCACCAAATTAAATTGATGACAAGCAATGGATTTGGCATACTACTTATTCTCATAGAAAGGATTAAGAGGGATATAGCGTCAACTTGAGAAGGTATTGATGGAACCACCGGTTGGATTTGTTAACAATGAATGAATTGATATGATAACGAAGGAAGTGAAATCTTGAACGAACCACCGTAAGAATTGAAAACGAACGAAGTAAAGGGGTGAATCACCGGTAAGAATTAGAGAACGAATGAAGATACTTGAGGGAATTTAAATACATGAGAACAAAGAAATCATGAACTGATTAGAGGGTATTTGAACGATGCACTGGTAAGATTTGGAGAACGATAGCTACATGCTGAGAATGAAGAATTGTGACATGATGGCCTTCGGAGGAAAGAAATGGAAACAACTCATGAAATGCTCCGGATGGTAAGAAAATAAATCTCACAATCAAAACGATTATGAGGATAGCATGAGGCTAGAACCATGAATCTTCAAGAGAATGGACCAAGATTTAGGAGAAATCCTTCTTCGATCTTCAACTGACGACGAGAAACACCACCAAAATTACTGAGATACTCCGGGAGAATGAAAAGCAAAGATGTTGAGCCAACAATGAAAACGAATTTGAAAGCAATCTTGGAGAAAGACATTTGACTGATGATAATTCATTCTTACGTCAAACTTTGCAATGAATTTGAGAATAACTCCGGGAGAATTAGAAGAGTCAGGTAAGATACTGGGAAAAGACCTATGGGTTAGGGCCCACTGAAAAGAAAACATCGTTGAACGATTTTGAAGAGAGATTGCACCGGTTGAATTAAATAGCTTGAATGAGAGAAAAACTTGAAGTAACTCGAACGGATTAAGAAAGGAAACATGATTCTTCTGAGATATCTTGAGCACACCGGACAAGAATAGAGGGAGGTGAACAATTAAGAGGTGCACCGACATGGAGAAACATTTGAAACGAGGAAAAGAATATGATCAACACCGAAAGCTTGAATTGGATCCACCAGAGAAGAAAAAGAATGAAGGATTTTGAACTTGAAGCTCGTGAGCATCTTCATGAGGGATCACCGGATTAGAACATTGATTGAGAAGAGTGAAGTGACTTCACATGAATAAATGGATACTTGATTAAAAATCTGAGTCCTTGAAGAAAAAGGGTGGGAGGGCGGGAAAACAAAGGCAACTTGGGTACGGATGAAACGAACAACATTGGGAAACTGAGAGATGATCTTGCGAATGTTGAAATGATCGGATCCACTTGAAAAGAAGCACACCGGTTGGAAAAGAATTAACATGATAATCTCGATGATCAAGAAGGATTAGTACTCCCATAGAAATATGAGAACACCGTTTAAGAAAGGTATGGATTCAACATTTGACATAGAAGCAACTCGTATACCACAACTCAAAACAAAACAAAGGATTGGCTTGCAGAATAAGCCGGAACAAATACATATGATAGAGATTTACCCAATCCCATATCATGCATCTGTCGGAAAGATATTCTAGGAGCTACTGGAATTCCCACCTATAAAATTCCCGAAACTTTCTAGTTATGCAATCTGGTGTTGGGGATACAGGGGAAGCAATATATCTCACCCAAACTAACAATACCTACATCCAAGCTGTATCCGTCCGTCAACACATAACCAAGAAACCTTCGGAAATCATGTACCTCAACCTTCGAAAAGCATCCGTTATACGAGTTATGGCAATACTCCCGAGCTCGCCCCAGTACTGGGTTATCGGGGTTATCTCACCAACAACTGCATAAAAGAGATTTTCGATGTCGGCAAAACTCAGGTATTCCAGAACTGCAATGATAAAATTATGACGACAACACCTCGGAGCTCAACTCCCCGGGACACTGCCACAACCCCTAAATGTCAGGAGGCACCAAGAACAATGTTCTCGTCATAAGAATATCGGAACGATTCCAAGATACCCGCATGATCCTAAAAAAAAATTTAGTGAAATTTGAGGAGAGAAAAGACAAAACATCTACGTCAGGAGTCCTCACCAGAGCGATGAAGGGGGCTGAGGAGTAAAAAGAATTCCTTAATCCTAAGACTCAAAATAGTTTTCTTCTAGACTCAACAACGGCCAACAATCAAGGGGGCTCCTATGGTCGGTCGAGGCTCTGATACCAACTTGCCCTTTACCAAGTATATAGATGCATTAATAAAATAAGAGATATTGTGATATCACAACCAAAATCCTGTCCACCATGGAGAAATCTTCAACTTCACCTGCAACTAGCAACGCTATAAGAGGGGCTGAGCAAAAGCGGTGACATAGCCAAACAACGGTTTGCATAGGAAAGGTGTCAAAGGTCAGAGGTTCATGGCAACATGGGATGGCTCGACAAACAGATGATAGGTAGCGCAGCAAAGCGATAGAACGAAGCAACTAGCACAGCAATGATAGTAGTGAGATCCAGGGTAGCGGTCATCTTGCCTGAAATCCCGCTAGGAAGAAGAACGAGTCCATGAAGAAGACGAACGGAAGTAGTCGAACGAATCCTCACAACTCCGGAACGAAACCGAAGGCAACCCGGAAAGAAGCAAACAACATAGTAAACACACAAGCATAATCATGGCATGATGCACAAACAAATATGATGCATGACCGGATTAATGAGGCATGGCATGGCAAGGTAAAGCAAACAACACTACAATTTAAGTGGAGCTCAATATGCAACAAGTTGCATATTGACGGAACACCACATCAATTATTTAGTTTGATCTCGGTTATGTACACAACAATGTTAAATGTTGTTAAACATGGCAAGGGGTGAAGCATAAGAAAACTACCTATCTAGGCAAGTTTAAATGAGGCCGGAACAACAAACAACAATTCCGGAAAATCCTCATATGCAATTTATTAATTTGCTACTGTTCTGCCCTAAAACATATTTTATTGTTGTTAAATAGGAAACTAAAGTGCACCATGTTAAACTAGGCATTTTTCCACCCCATTTACATATAAAGTTTATTTAAAATGGAGCTACGGTTAATTAGTTATGAAATAAAGCATTTTAGCATGCTATTTATGCAAATTATCTCAAACATCACATTTAAACATTTTAAACATGGATGAGAGATGGATATTATGAAACTAGATAAATTTTTAAGCATTTTTCATATTTAAGTCATATTAATATGATGCATGATTGTTGAGTTTTTATATGCATGAAGTGCAAGGGTTTTCTATTAAACTGCAGTCTCTGGATAAATAGCAAATTCGCAGAACAGGGAAAAAACATGATACGGGCCAAATCTGGCTGTACTGGGCTGAGGGGAGTTGCTCACATTGGGCTACAGGGAACTGGGCCTTGGGGATCGCGGTGACGGGCCAAGGGGAGGCACCGCTAGGCCTTGGCGGCAGAGGGAGCTGGGCTGCTGCGGGAGCAGAGGTGGCCTCGCGCAGGCAAGTGGCGCTCGTCCACGCTGGCGCTGGACCGGTCAACGTGGAGCGGCGCTGGAATGGGTGAGGCTCGGCGATACAGAGGAGGCAGCGGGCGGCAGGGATCGAAGCAGAGGCAACGGCAGCTGGACTTGGCGCCGGCGTGAGGAGGCTCGGGAGGAGGCGCCTGGTCACCAGCTGGGGCGACGGCCTCGAGGACGGGCTCTGGGATCGACCTCCTGGACAAGAGACGGCGGGGTCAGGAGCATCAGGCGCAGAGCGAGAGAGAGGGAAGGGAAAGAGGCGCGGTGACCTGCTGCTGCTACTGCCGGCGAAGGCGAGCTTCGGCTGACGAGGTCGCTGGCCGACGGTAGGGTCGACGGAGACGCCCGGGCACGAGGGACTCCGGCGCGGGGTCGACTACTGCTGGCGCTGGGGTGCTCGGGGTTGCTGTTGCTGTGGGCTCGAGGAGAAACAGAGGAGGCCGCGACACGAGGTTTGATGTGGTACTGCTGCGGGAGGAGTCCGGCGAGGAGGCGGGAGGAGCAGGTCGCGGAGGCCTCGGGCGGCTGCAGGGGCTCGGGCTCCTCGATCCAGATCGAGGTAGGGAGGAGCTACGCTCTGGATTGGCCGGGCACGGAAAGCCGAGTGGAGCTTGGTGGGGTGGCGGCGGCGATGAGAAGGATGGGACAGCCTGCCTAAAATTTAGGGTTGGACTAGATTAGGTCAGGGGCTGCTCTATATATACGGAAAGAAGGGAGTTGGATCATCTGATCGAAATTGGACGGTCAAGATAAAATGCTATGGGAGTCCAAATAAGAAAACGGAGATATTTTATAGATGTTTGGGGATGATCCGGACTCAACGGTCATGACTGCCCGATCCGGGTTAGGGGAAGTTTCGGACACGCGCGCGAGGGGGCTGCGAGCTGGCAAGAGAGGTGAGGTGGTTGGACAAGAGGGAAACGAAAACACGGTTGGTCTCGGAACAGTCAACGAAAGCAAAGAGTGACGCGGCAACTACGAGCGGATACGGGTTTTATGAAAACATATGGATGCGATGCACATGATGCTATGAGATGAGATGCACGCCATGAACAAAATGCAAAACAAAAGTCAAAAACCCAACCACGAAGGAAATAACATATCACATCTCCGGAAAAGGCAAGAGTTGGAGTTACGGATATGGAAAGTTGCATCCGGGGCGTTACAGAGAGAGAGAGAGAGAGAGAGAGAGAGAGGGAGAGAGAGAGAGAGAGAGAGAGAGAGATAGAGATAGAGATAGAGAGATAGATAGATAGATAGATAGATAGATAGAGAGAGAGAGATAGATAGATAGATAGATAGAGAGAGAGGGAGAGAGGTAGAGTTCTAGATGGGTGATGGAGTTGCTTCTCGAAGATGGTGGGAGAGGCCAACTAGACAAACTGAGGGTAGAATTGCAATATTATCAATAAGAGTGGCAATGTGTTTCTGTGTGTGACTATGCGTGATAGATCTATCGGGACGCATGCATGGATGATGAAGGGGAACCATGTGTTTGGTAAGCAAACCTAACTAGATCGGTAGATCAATTGTTGTTTGTCGGAGGAAGGGAGATACATAACTAATGAGGTAGATCGATCGAGCATGGGAAAAAACGAGTTATAAGGACCTAGCTATCTATATGTATAGCGGGAGATCGGTCGGTGTACATCCATTTGTTAGAGGCAAATAAGGCCCAGCGGGACGGATAGACAGAGAGAATGGAGCTATAGGAGGTGGTGCGAGAGGCCGAGCTACTATCTAGATAGGGGGAGGAGTGTGTGGTTGTGAGATCGACGAAAAGAAGGGCGAGAGTTTACATGTGTGTGGGACCATATGAGAGACACGAGGCATGGACACAGAAAGGAGGAGATGGAAGGTGTGTGTGTATGTTGTAGGCAGACAACGCTAGAGAGGTTTATCGATCAGTGTGTTTCAGAAAGGAGTTGTGGAGACTGTGGGAGAACGACCTAAAGGAAAAAAATGAATGTGCGCGACGGATATAATGCTGAGGGAGGGGGAGGGCGAGGATGGCGTGCGCGTGCATGAGAGAAAGTTAGTGCTAACTACAAAGGTTAGACAATTGTGTGGGTGTAAGAGACTAACAAAGATCATAATTTGATATAAAAGTGGATTCATATATTTGAATAGGAGATCATAGTGTTATAAACATATATGCATGCATTTATATAGCGGTGATATGTGTGCTGTGGTTTTGCACATGTTATATCATACTGTGATAATGCATGGCGTTTGCAACTCACAGCTAAATGTCAAACAATCTAAACCATACTATACATCGAACAATCTCACATTTTAATTGAATTTGTGATAATGTGTGGCGTTTGCAACTTAAAACTAAATATCGAACAATCTAAACAATATTATATATCGAACAATCTCACATTTTATTTGAATTTGTGGTAATGTGTGGTGTTTGCAACTCACATCTAAATACTTAGGCGTAGGGGGCAGGGCACCATACATTATGTGATAAACACATTATACATATGAGACATGGTTTAGATTATGAAGATCTAGCTAGAGCTTGAAATGTACTATGATTTGAAAACAACATAAAGTGGATTAAAAAAATCGAGTTCGAGTTCATATAGTACAAATAGTTCATATCTAACTCGAGAGTAATCATGTGGTGTGCTGTGAAGATAATACACAAACGATGGTTTAACTTGACAATAATGATGATTGTAGATCTTATTAAAATAGAGAAACGAATTCAAATGGTTTGACTTCACAACAATCATTATTGTAGATCTTATTCAAATAGAGAAACAAATTCAAATTTAGTTCATATTGAAGCGGTAGTATATATATTTGGAATTCACTAAAACGTTCATGCATTATACACATAGGGAAATATTTTAATTGAACATAACATGAATTCAAAGTTATGAATGACATTTGTAGTGCGGATTGATTTGGTACAGTACATGGGACTAGATTCTCTTGTGTGTTGCGAACTGATTTCTTTTTGTTTTTTTATCGACGGAAGTGCGAATTGATTTGGTACAATACACGTTAGGCTTGTCCGGAAATTTCAACCTGCGTCTTGTTTTCACGAAATATTTAAAATATATCTTTGTCTCATTGTGCTCCGACAACTCCATCCATGTCAACCCGTGCCTTGCTATTCCAAAATTACAACGCGTGCGAAATCTCCCACCTCCTGTGAAACCCCGACATGCGAAATGCCCGTGATACCCCTGAACTGAAAGAACCGCCTAGCTCAAATCGATGGGGGTACTTTCGTAACTTACCCCACATTTCAGACAAACGCACCCCTAAGCCATGGTTCCCACTCCCATCCCATCCGCCCACCCATTCGTACACCGAGGCCGCGAAAACCAGCGAAGCCCCACACCCTCCTCCGTTCGCCACCCAGCCGGAGCCTCTTCCCCGACGATGTCGCCCACAGCAACACCTTGATGTCCCTCATCCACCATACCGGATGAGGATCCGTCGTCGATCTCGTCGTCCTGCCGGTTCAGCCATCCCGTCCTCCACCTCCAAGGAGCTTCCCCGATGTTCCCTCATCTTTCGCGCCACCTCCATTCCCACACAACCGTCTTCACCTGCACCACCTGAAGAGAATCATCATCACCATTTCCTCGGATGAAGCTGAGGCCTAATCGACGCCACCAAAGAGGTTGTACACTACTTGTCGTATTATCTTCTTGATTCGATCTCACGGTGTTGTCGGCGCTCAGTCCCGAGCCGACGCGCGCGACTCCATCCATAGCGGCATCGCCGGCCACTTCCTCCATGGTGTCGCTCCCTCGGCGGCTGTCAAATTTGGGGTTCCGGCAGACCCTTGAGATTCGAACACAGGGGTGCGCGCGGAGATTTCGCCCTCTATCTACCTGCTCCTCGCTGAATCGCTAGGATCTAAACTACGAGAGAAACAACACAAGAGACACGGGGTTTATACTGGTTCAGGCCACCAGTGTGGTGTAATACCCTACTCCAGTGTGTGGTGTGGTGGATTGCCTCTTGGGCTGATGATGAACAATACAAGGAGGAACAACCTCGCGAGGGTCTGTTCTTGGCTGGTGCGACGAACTGCTAGGAGGAGTTCAGTCGCTCTATCTACTGGTTTCTTGGTGAGGATCCAGATGCCTCTACCCTAGGGGTGGCTAGTCCTATTTATAGGCAAAGGCCCTGGGCCTCTCCCCAAATATTGAGCGGGAAGGGCGCCAACAATTGGCCATTTTGAAGGGGAACAGCGGGTACCTCTATCCTGACTAAAGTTGGTCCTCGCCTGCCAAAGGCTCTGGTGGTGACGCCTGCTTGGGCTCCACAATGACTTCCTCCCTGCCGTTGGGCTGGTCTTGGTCTTGTTGTACCGAAACGGATGCCTTTGCTTGATGCTCTCGCCTGCGCTTGCTCCCTTTGCACCAAAGAGGAAAGGAGGACACTGCGTGGGCTGGCGCTCGACTGGCGCCCTTGGTCGTCATGGCTTGCGTCATGGGCACCTCGCGAGGTACCCTGCCTTGAACTCTCCGCCTCCTCGTGAGCCCGCCTGATGAGGCTGTGCCCGAGGAAGCTCCCTTTCGTCCGCCCCGCGAGGCTTGGCCCCTCGCGAGGGTCTTGAGCTTGTGTTGATGAAGATGGGTTGTGCTGGGGCCCCTTTGAGCCACGCCGCAGGCCGCAGGCAGGCAAGTCTGGGGACCCCCATTCCCAAAATGCCGACAGTAGGCCCCAGGCCCACGGCGCGCCCGGACTTGGCCGAGCAGAGAGGCGAAAGGGCAAGTGCGAAGCGTCGCGGTCCCTAACAGCCTGCGGCCTTGGGCGCCGTGTGGCGGTTGATTGGACGCGGGCGACACTGTTCCCCCACGCTTCCTTATTTTATGCAATGCTAGGCGGACTCATAGCCGCACACAGCCGCTCCCCTTTTCGCTGGTTGAGCGCTCTCTGTCCTTTCTCCTCTCGAACTGCAGTTTTCGCATCCAATCCAATCTCAAACCTTCCCCCCCTTCTTTGCCATCATGGCTCCGCCGAGGAAGGGAAGAGGGAAGAAGCCCATGCCGCCACCTCGCTCATCATCGTCGACGGCCCCCGCCGTCGATCAGCCAATCATAATCAATCAAGAGGGCTTGGGCAAGGTTAGCTCGGCCCTGGCCACCATCTTCAATGAATGCGGGAGGACGATGGCCTGGCCCGCGTCCCACTTCTCCATTGACAGGATTGCCACTGAGGTCCGATACTTCGCCGACGCCTTGTGGGCGGGACTGGTTCCCCCCTTTTCTGATTTCTTCAACGCCGTGTTTTCCCATTATCAGATCCATATGATGCATCTGGGTCCTGAATCCATCACTCTTCTCGCGGTATTCACTTTCGTTTGTGAGGCAATGATGGGCATCCTTCCTTCGGTTACCTTGCTGCACCACTTCTTCTCTCTGCGCCTTGTCGACCCCACCCAATGTTCGGGGTGCGTGAGCTTCGTCGCTGCACATGAGACAGCGGCTTCAGGGAATGACTTCAGTCTTCCTCCGCCCGCGCCTGGGTTTCGCGAGCGGTGGCTGTATGTGGATGTAGGGGTGCCCAGCCCCCTGCTGACGGAGCCATCTTCACATGCTATCCCCAACTCAGGCTGGGACCAGGAGATGCTCACGAGCCCCCGGCTCGCCTTTGTCTGGCGCCGCTTTGAGTTCTTGAGGGAGCTCGGCGTGACGTCGCCCAAGGTGGTGAAAGAGTTCTTGCTACGCCGTGTTGCCCCTCTCCAATGCCATTCTCATCGGATGTGGGCCTTCAGCGGTCGTGGGGATCGTATGCGGCTCCAGGAAGAGGACCTGACGCCTGAAGCACTGAGGAAGGTGCTCTTGGTCTTGACTGGGGATCCTTCCCCCGGCAGCATCCGGCAAGGGGGGCCTTGTTGTACCTCTGCTCGAATAGAGGTGACTTCGTGAGTCAGATGCCCATCTTCGACGAATGGGGGCCACGCCCTGCTGGCCTCCAGGGGCCTCGCGAGAACCCAGTGGTGGTGGTCTCCCTCGCAACCGGCCAGGGCAACTCTTCCTCAAGCGGCGGAGCAGGGAGGCATGGGCTTCCGAAGGCCGAGGGTGCCCCTGTCGAGGCGACAACGCTGGGCGGCACTCATGAGGGAGCAGCCCCTGAGGCCCGTGCTGCCATGGCTGAAGGTGGCGAGCAGCCGCCTGCAGTGCCTGCAGCTGAGGCCCCCGAGGCCCTAGCTGCTCTTCTTGGTGGGGCGACCGGCGGCGCGCATCAGGTAGATGCCCCTGACGCAGGTCCCCTTGGTGCTTCCTCCTCGTCACAAGCTGACCCCTGCGCTCAACTCTTGGGTCACTTCCGCATGGACTTTGAGGCCCTCCGGAAGAGAAGGGAGGCCCTGGGCAATGATTACCCTTGTCGCCTGCTGAAGCGTAGGAAGTACTTCGCCATCGATGAGTAAGCCTTCTCCCTTCCCAGCTCCTGATTCTTCTGTTGCCTTTCCTGATCCTTGCTCCGCAGGGCCCTTCCTTCCGAGCTCATGGAGATGGCTGAGGAGCCATCCCCCTCGCCTTCGCCCTCTCCACCGTCTTCGATCGTTCCGAGCAGCAGGGCCCTTATGGTGAGGCCGGTTGGTGAGACGAACCATCCCAAGGCGCAACGCGGCCCTGCGCTCCCCGCGGCCTTCCTTCGCGAGCCCTCTCGTGGCATAGCCAGCCTGCCGTGGGCTTCTCGTCTGGTGGTGGACCGTGATCTGCTGGGGTACTCCCTGCGCTCTTCACTTGGAGATGGACCGTCTCCAGGTCGGGCTTCTGGCAGTGCGTGCCCGGTCGCCTCCAGGGCGCCAGCCCCCAGCCCCCTGCCCGGAAGGGGAGTGCTGATCCGTGCCCCATGGCGCTCGCTTGGGGCGGATGATGGTGTGGAAGACGTACTCAAGCGCGCCCGGGAGCGTCACGCTCTTCGCCAAGGGTTTCTCCGGATGGCGGCTGACGCGGTGAGCCTGCTTGGTGAAGAGCTCGCTGATGAGGACGCGCGCCTTGAGGCCGAGGGCTTGTGCCTCGTTGCAGAGAGGCGCGAGCTGGAGGCGGCTGTCGCCCTCGCGCGTCGTCAGCGCGGTCTCGACGATGAGGAGGCCAAGGCGTTGCTGGCGGCCTCTCGGGAGGTCCGTTCCCGGGCCATCGAAGAAGCCCGGGAAGCTAACCGGCGGTGAGAGGCCATGGAGGAGCGGGCACGAGAACTCCTGGCCCGGTGCCGCTCATTGGAGGAGCAGGTGGAGCTGCATGAGGCGGCCCTTGCATCGATGAAGGTGGTCTCCGGTGACCCAGCGGAGCTCCAGAAGCGTGAGGAGGCGCTGACGCTGGAAGCCGCCGAACGCGCACGCGAGTACGAGCGCCTGGAGATGAGGGAGCGCTTGGTCACACAGGCGGAGGACAATGTCGCTGCGCGGGAAACCCGTGTCTCGGAGGAGGTCGGGCATCGGGTGGCGACGGCGCGCCTGAACCTCAAGCGCGAGTTCGAGGAGAGGCTGGAGTTGATCCGGACTGAGGCCGAAGGTAGGACCACCGTCCTGAGGACCAAGCTGGAGGAAGCGACGCGGCGGGTTGATGCTTTGCCGGCCACACTTGAGGTGGCGCAAGGGGAGTCAACTACTTCCCATGCCGAGGCGCTTCTTCTTCGCCAACGGGTGGATGAGGCTGAGGCCGTCGCGCGCCAGAATGCGGACAAGATACGTCAGCGGCGGCTCCTGGAACATGAGCACGCCCCCATGCTCAGCATGCTTTGGGAGAGAGCCAACACGGCCTTGGATAACATCTGCGAGGCGGCCGTTGGCGAGCCGCACGCTGTTAACTACGCCGGCATCCTTCAGTTCTTCACCGACATCGTGACGCAGCTGGAGGCGTGGTCGGTCAGGGCCAACAGGTTGGTGGAGGATAGGAGCCGAGCCCTTCTCGGGCGGGCCTTTTTCCGCGTCTTCAGCCATCTCCGGAACATGGATCCTCACTTCGACTTCGACGCCGCCATCGCCCCAGTCCCCCAGGCCGTTCGGGACGACCTGACGTACTGGGTGGAAGACAACGTGGACGCTCTTGTCAGGGCCTTCGCTTCAGATGATGATGACGCAATCGTGGCCACCAACGAGGGCGGCGTGGTGAACGGCCCTGACGCCGCCAACGACAACGCAGAGGGCGATGGCGAGGCCAGCGACACCAGCGACAGTTCGGGCAGCGTTCCTGAGGATGCATTGGGGGATTTATCCGACTGACAGCGCATTGCTCCTATTTCCTTACCCTGCATGAATAGAACTCAGGCTTTTGTCCTGATGGTTGTAAGAGCATTTTTGGGAGGGGGTGCCCCTCGTGTAAAACCAATGTTCAGCGTACTAGTCAATGCTACATCACTCATATGCCCATGCCAAGTGGTCGGCGAGGTGACGAGCTGGCTGGCTAGTTTACCTTTGTACCGCACGGGTCCTGAGATAACTTGTGGGAGGCTGTGGTGCCTCGAATGCCTCCTGATCAAATCCGTAGGATCTGCAGTGAAAAACCTCTTGAGAGGACATGACGGCGGCAGTCTGGGCTGCACGCCAGCTAGGCCAGACCCGGCTCGCAAGGGGCTCACGAGGGGAGGCAGCTGAGGAGAGGTTGTAACCGAAACACGAGAGATTGCTCGAACGAGACTAAGCACCCCTTCCCCAAACACACGCAAATCTCAAATTCGAGTCCAACTTAAATCCAGTGGGGAAAAGCAACAACCAAGGGAAAATCAATGAAAGCAAACAAAAGGCCGCGTCCGGCACCTAGTCTGATCTTGGACGTCTTCTCACCAGTGCGGAGCTAAGTGCTGCCACTGGGCGTGGGAGGGAGCCCTAGGGCCTGAGGCCGGCACCCCTGAGACTCCGGGGCGTGTACAACCCCACTCATTATTACGTGAGAGTGTCACGGGGCGGCGAGCTTCACAGGCACTGGGCCTTCTTCACAGGTACCGGCCTTGCTTCATATCGCCTGACGAGGGCCCCGCCTTGCGCCACACTCTAGTGCCATCAACAACGACCGGAAACCAGGACGCCGCCAATGGGGTAGAGCGGTCGCCAGCGGTTCCCCCGACGACCACGGGTCCTCTGCCAGGGGCAGGCCCTAAGGCACCTCCCCAGCGGAGGGCCTACCTCCTGGGAACGCCTTGCTCCGAACACCGCGGTGGTGATGTCGGATCTCGGCCCCTCTCATGCAGCCCCCGACGCCCTCCTCCTGAGGGGTAAGAGGCCGCAGGAGCGGGGCAGCTGCTCGCCGTGGCGGCCTGCACCTCCTGCGACCCATGATTAGTGTATGCCTGCTCCTGAGGGATTAGTGGTACCCGATAATCGTCGCTTCTAGCGTGGCCGGTGGGGCCGTCCCTGGGTTCCTGCAAGAGCTTAGCTTCTGGCGCCTCGTCCCCCCAGCTTGGGCTGAGGAGTGAGCCTTGTTCGCCTTCACGTGGGTGCCCTTGATCCATCATGTGGGGCACGTACTCTTCTGGGGCTGTCATCCCGAAGGCCATGCCATAGGGCTCCGCGTGCCATGCAGCTCTGCTTGATGTGCCTACCTGGGGGTGGTAGCGCGGCGGCCCGCTGGGGCCGTGGGTCGTGATGAGTCCTTCTTCGCTGGCGGGGAGCGGAGTCAGTGCTGCCGCCAGCCCGGTGCTGACAGCTTCACTGGTGTTGGAGTAGCCTTGGAGCCCGCGGGTGCACGTGGTGCCCCCGCGCGGGCCGCCCTGGGCCTGAGGCAGGAGCTGAGTGCAGAAGGGGTGAGCCCCCGAGGCGGTGAAGCCCAGGAGCTCTGCTACCCGCTCTAGCAGCATGTCGCGGCCGCCTTCCATCAGCCTACACTGCAGCAACTCTCGGGCCACCGTGAGCGCGGCCCTTGAGTTCTCCTGTTCCTGGCGGGTGTACGGCGTCGTGGCCGCGGCGTGGTTGGAGGCCCTTGCTGCCGACCGCGTCTGCCGCGGTGTGAGAGCTGTCGGGGCTTGTCTGTGCCGCCCACGGCCCGCAGCGCCCTGGGGACCGCGAGCTGCCTGGGGCATGGGGTCGCCCGGGGCGAGCGGCTCCGCGCGGGCGGGCCAAGCCGCCCAGGGATCGGGGTTGCCTGCCTGGTCGCCGGACATGGTGATGATGATGCGACGGGACGCGAAATGGCAGAAGGTGCATCCCGGCGCACCCCCTACCCGGCGCACCAAATGTCGGATTTGGGGTTCCGGCAGACCCTTGAGATTCGAACACTGGGGTGCATGCGGAGATTTCGCCCTCTATCTACCTGCTCCTCGCTGAATCGCTAGTATCTAAACTACGAGAGAAACAACAAGAGACACGGGGTTTATACTGGTTCAGGCCACCATTGTGGTGTAATACCCTACTCCAGTGTGTGGTGTGGTGGATTGCCTCTTGGGCTGATGATGAACAATACTAGGAGGAACAGCCTCGCGAGGGTCTGTTCTTGGCTGGTGCGATGAACTGCTAGGAGGAGTTCAGTCACTCTATATACTGGTTTCTTGGTGAGGATCCAGATGCCTCTACCCTGGGGGTGGCTAGTCCTATTTATAGGCAAAGGCCCAAGGCCTCTCCCCAAATATTGAGCGGGAAGGGCGCCAACAATTGGCCATTTTGAAGGGGAACAACGGGTACACCTATCCTGACTAAAGTTGGTCCTCGCCTGCCAAAGGCTCTGGTGGCGACGCCTGCTTGGGCTCCACAATGACTTCCTCCCCGCCGTTGGGCTGGTCTTGGTCTTGTTGCACCGAAACGGATGCCTTTGCTTGATGCTCTCGCCTGCGCTTGCTCCCTTTGCACCAAAGAGGAAAGCAGGACACTGCGCGGGCTGGCGCCCGACTGGCGCCCTTGGTCATCATGGCTTGTGTCATGGGCACCTCGCGAGGTACCCTGCCTTGATCTCTCCGCCTCCTCGTGAGCCCGCCTGATGAGGCCGTGCTTGAGGAAGCTCCCTGTCGTCCGCCCCGTGAGGCTTGGCCCCTCGCAAGGGTCTTGAGCTTGTGTTGATGAAGATGGGCTGTGCTGGGCCCCATTTGAGCCACGCCGCAGGCCGCAGGCAGGCAAGTCTGGGGACCCCCGTTCCCAGAATGCCGACAACAGTGACATCCACATCAGTAGGAGCTGCTGCTGCTTTTGCTCTCGCTTGCGCTGCTGCTCTGCTCTTGCTCTTGGTCTCCTTCTTGGTGTGCTCTTGCTCTTGCTCTTGCCCTTGCTCTTGCTCGCGCTGCTGCTCTCGCTCTTGCTCGCGCTGCTGCTCTCGCTCTTGCTCTTGCTTGCGATGCTGCTCTGATTTAGATACACGTCAGTCGCAGTGGGGAGGGGGGATCGACGGAGAGGTACCCTAGTATGTATCTTAGGGTTTAGGGTGTGGGCGGTGGTTGCCGGCGGTGGCGTGGGGATCCCCCAAGAAAAAGCTCGGCACGGGGGGCCAAGAGGGATGGCCGGGACGGCAGCGGACTGGCGGTGGGGAGTGGTTTCGGCACGGGCAGGGCGGCGCACCGCCGGCCGCGGGCGGCGGGGGGGGGGGGCTGTTTGGCCGGTGGTGGCTCGAGGCTCGGGGTAGCCTCACCTGATGCTGCTACACGACCAGCTGGCTCTCGCACGCGCTGCTGCTGCTGCTACTGCTTTTCCGCTACTAGTGCGTTCAGTTTCGACAATTAAGTTTAGTTGCGACAGTTAAATTCAGTTTCGACAGTTAAGTTCAGAGTGAGCGGCTTATGTATTTTACATCTAGCACTTTGTGGTTATGTATTTTACGTCATATATTGGAGATGCTACTAGAATTCCACTCAGGTTAACATTGTCTCTCTTGTCCTGCTTCAGCCTCGGCGTCGTATAACTCACCGGAGCTGCTCCAATGATGAAACCCTCCATCACAGCAGAGCAGTACCCTGGGCTCCATCTCCAGACGCCTAAGATCTTCTTCCCCTCCTCCGACAGCCAAGTCAGCCGGAGCATCCTCACCGAGCAACCCAATCACGCTGAGAACGACATGGCTTTGCCAAAGAGGTTGTACACTTGTGGTTTGACTTAATCTCACCATGCTTTTCTTTGCATCCTGTGATCTTCCAATTCTTGTGAATCAAACACCCAGATTGGCAGAAATCCTGTGTTTTTAAATTCTCTATTTTACACGTGCATTCCTATCCTATTCGTGTCTATTTCCTATCTCTACATTGTTAGAATCCTCAAATTCAAACAAGCCCTTACACAGTTACTTCTATTACAGATATGTGTCAAAGAAAACCTTGCGTGGTTTGTCCTGCTCCTGCTGCGCTGTGTTCCACCCCAGCTCAGCTGCTCCAACGACAGAAGGGTTCACCATAGCAAGGATCCGCTCTCCAGACTGTCTTTCGCAGCCTTAGATCTTCTTCCCCGCTGCCAGCAGGCACGACAACTGAATTACCATCATCAACTGAGCAGATGGCCTTGAGGACTACATGGGTCCGCAAGAGAGGTCGCACTCTTTCGTGTTTGCTTACGTTATGCATCGCTTAATATGATGACATGCTACTTTATCATCGTGTTCACCTATTAGACTCTGAGTAAGGTCCAAACTAATGCTGAAACTTGAGTTTTTAAATTGTTTTGGGGTACATATTGGGGCAGCAATCAGTACTATCTGTCTACTATCTGGTTAATCTCGGGTGTCTACTATGAGTTTCATGTTGGGTGCAAACAAACATTAAAGGAGCCATTATCTGTATTTTTAAACTAAAGCTATTATCTGCCTGCTATCTTTCGTTTTGGGTCTATCCACAATTTGCTACCATCACTATGGATTTGTGCATGCACTCCCTACATAATTTCACTATGTTTTATTCCTATGCATGTCAGTTATTGTACAGAGTGGAACTTAACATGTAGAGCAAAAGAGACGAGCCTTGCGTGGCAATAAAATTTCATGCAGACATCGCTCCCTGGTGGGCGCAAAGGCAAGCCCCCTCCACCCATTTCGGATCGTAATCAAGAGGAAAATAACTGTTCTGAGGGGGATTCAGAAGGAGAAGACCAGTCCTATTTACCCCCTGAGGTCTTTGCTCTAACTTGGCATGCTGATGTTGGTAATATCATGCATATGGTGCGTTTGCATTGCTTACTGTATACATCAAATATGTCATATGCTTAGTTTAGACATGCTTTGTGTCAATGCCATCTG
Organism: Triticum aestivum; assembly: GCF_018294505.1. Taxonomy (NCBI): domain Eukaryota; kingdom Viridiplantae; phylum Streptophyta; class Magnoliopsida; order Poales; family Poaceae; genus Triticum; species Triticum aestivum. The sequence continues at coordinate 438,335,209 of NC_057810.1, read as the reverse complement.
TTTAGTTTCTTTATCGTATATGTGAATCATGCAATGCCATCTTGTTTAGTCAGGCATCATATATGTGAATTTTGCAATGCCACCCTGGTTAGCCAGTCATCTTATATGTGAATTATATCATGCCATCATTTTTTATTACATGTTAAATTTGTCAACAATTTTAGTACATTCAATTACTCTTCCTGTGCATCAGCCATTCGGCACGATCATGGAAAAATCTGAAGTGGAAACAAGGTCTTCATAGCAGACAATGCTATCTGACGAAGCGCATGTCTTGCTGGTTACAGATAGCTCCTCAGAGGAGGATTCAGAGACGGATGACTAGTCCTATTCCCCCCCCCACGAGGTGCATTCTCTAACTTGGCAGGGTTATGTTGCTTATATCGTGCGTATGGTATCTTGCATGGCTATGTCATTTGCTTAGTTTAGACATGCTTTATGTGAATGCCACCTGTTTAGTGTCTAATTACCATATATTTGAATTATGTGATGCTATCTTATTGCGAGACATTATATGTGAACTATGCAATCCTATCTTGTTGCAAGGCATTATATATGTGAATTATGCAATGCCATGCTGTTTAGCCAAGCGTCATATATTTGAATTATATCATGTTGCCCTTTTTTTGTATTTCTCGTTGCATTTGTCGACAATGTTTGTATATTCAACTGCTCTTCCTGTGCATCAGGCATTTGAATTGGTGATGGGGAAATCTGGAGTGAAAACAAGGTCTTAAGAGCAGACAATGCTACCTGCTGAAGCAGATATCTTGCTGGTTACAGATAGCTCTTCAGAGGAGGATTCAGAGGCAGATGACCAGTCCTATTATCCCCCTGAGGTGTATGCTCAAACTTGGCTGGGTTATATTACTCATATCATGCATATGTTGCGTTGCAATGCTTAGTTTTTACATCATATACACAATATTGAATGCCATCTCCTTAGTTGACACATCATATATGTGATTTCCCACTGCTCACTTGCTTAGTATATAAATCATACGTTTGAATTATATCATGCCAAGATGTTTACATAGACAGCATGTATCAGAATTATGGCATGCCAACCCATTTTCCAAAGACATAATATAGTTATATCATCTCATCCTATTTACATAGCCATCATATTTTGAATTATGTCACTCTATCCATGAATTATATCATGCAACCATGTTTCCATTGACGGCATGTTTGTGATTTATGGCATGCCAACCACTTTAATAGACACATTGTATAGTTATATCATGTCATCCTATTTACATAGTCATCATATTTTAAAGTATGTCATTCTATCCTGTTTAGTTAGCCATCATACATGTGAAATTGTGTCATGCTATCCAATTTCATTACCCATCATATATGTGAAATTATGTCCTGCTATTCTGTTTGGTTATCACTACAAAAAAAAGACACATCCGTGACATTTTGGGCTGAACGAATTTTTTTCCTGTCATACTTATGACACTTTTATGAGGACAATTGTGACAAAACCCGGTATCATCATAGATGCGGTGGGGTCCTACTTCTATGACAAAAAATCATGACAGAAAATGGGCTTTTCGTCCTGGGCGGCCGGAGACGCAGCTGCATGACATTCTTTGGGCCGTCCATGATGGAAAAAACCGTGGTAGAAGCGAGGGCGAGGAAAATATCGGGGTGTTCCCGGTTATGGTGGGTGGTCGGGGCCGAGCGATGCGCGTTTCTCTCATAGACGCACGCGTGTGGGTGCGAGGAGTTGGGCTCTAACTGAACCCGAGCAAGGCGTTGGGATCTAACTGAACCCGAGCGATTGCATTGCAGGCTACGCGTTACTGAACCCGAGCGATCGATCGATGGCTGTTAACTGAACCCGATCGAGCAATTCCTTCGCTACTGCTGCTAAATGAAGCCGATCGATGTTGCCTCTGGATGAAGAGTGAGTGTTGCAGGGGGGGTTGGATGAACAGTTCCGGTGGCAGTGGATGAACAGGACCTCGTGGTGTTGCCTCTGGATGAACAGTACCCCGATCGATCGAGCCGGTTGGGGCTGGATGAACAGGACCCCGTGGAGGGCTGGATGAACAGGACCACCCCGTGGAGGGCAGGATGAACAGTAGACGGTGGAGGGCAGGATGAACAGTAGCCCGTGGAGGGGTGGTTGAACAGGAGCCCGTGGAGAGGGCTGGTTGAACAGTAGCCGGTGGAGTAGCGCGCGGTGGAGGCTGGATGAACAGGAGCCCGTGGATGAACAGTCGCAGGTGGAGGCTGGAGGAGGTTGATGGTGGATGAACAGTAGCCCGTGGAGGCTGGAGGGGGTCGACGGTGGAGATGAACAGTATCCCGTGGAGTCCCGTTTTGCGGTACGCCACACCCCTCCCGACGAACAGGACCCCCGTTTTGACCGTAGCGCTCCAACACAAGTCCGTTTCCCCCGTTTTGTGGTACGCCACACCCCTCCCGATCAACAGGACCCCTGTTTCGACCGTAGGAGGTCCGTTTCCTCCGTTTTGCGGTACGCCAGACCCCTCCCGATGTACAGGATCCCGTTTCGAACGTGGCCGGTCGAACACAAGGCCGTTTCCTCCGTTCTGCGGTAGGCCTCGTTTCCAACAGTTGTTCCGTCCAAGCCCTCCCGATGAACACGACGACGCATTCCATTCCGACCCAGCCGTTTGGCTCCCCATGAACATGACGACGATGTTGTTTCTCCGTTCTGAACCAGCCATGTACACGAGCCCTGGCCGTACGTATGCGCGAGTAGGTGTTCGAGACCCTGCCCGTATGTATGTACGTGGACGTATTTTCTTTCTTGCACACTGGCAGCTGTACGTACATGTACATGCTACATGAGCGCCTCTACTACGACACGTGCATGCCTCTACATCGACCAGTATGTACGTACACGTTCGCGACCAGAATGACAATGCTACGTACGCTTCGACCAGGTGGGTCCCGACTGTCAGGCACTTCCTTGCGTGCGAAGATGTAGCTGGTGGGTCCCAACAGTCAGGGGGGCGAATTGTTTTTTTTGCACGAACGTACTTCCTTGCGTGCGAAGATGTAGCTGGTGGGTCCCAGCAGTCAGGTGGAAACATTTTTTTCGTGAAATACAGTGGCCCATCAGGTGGGTCCCCGCTGTCAGGTGGAGGAATAATTATTTTGCGCATAATAAGGAGGCACTTCCTTGCTGCCGCCATGGACCCAGCTATCAGCCTCTCCACGTATAGTCCACATCCGATGGAAGCCGTTCCTTGACCACGTTGACCACGCCGCGCCAAGAGCACCAGGGTGGTGGACGACGGCGAGGCCTAGGAAGGGGATGACGCGGAGTCGGGGAAGATGCAATAGTGGATGCCCATGCGTAGAGGAGTATGAGGGTTCACTGGTTCGCTGCAGTGTGAGGCTGCCGTCGCCGCAGAATAACAGGGGGTGTGGGTGAGTAGAGGGATGGCCTGGCCAGCGGTGGGAATAGTAGGGAGCGGTGAGGCCTCCGGGGCAGCACAGCCGGCCATGGGAGGCAGAAGCATGCGACACGACCGATGCTGCTTTGGGTGGCTGGAGCAACAAGACCAGAGGTTGAATAAGCACTACGACCGTTGGATGGACACCGTACGGTAACTAGAGCTAGAATCGTTCATATTAACCAAGTTGACAAAGCACTCTGTCCCCGTCAACTTAGTAGGCCGACAAGTCAGCCTCCCACCAAGGTGGGTCCCAACTAGTAGGGGGAGTATTCATTTTTTGTGCGTAATAAGGAGGCACCTCCGGTGGGTCCAAGCTGACAGCGGGGGGACGTTTTTTTTTGAGAAATACGTTGGCCCGTCTGATGGGTCCCAGCAGTCAGGGGGAAATGTTTTTTTCGCCAAATATGGTGGCCCCTCAGGTGGGTCCCCGCTGTCAGGTAGATGAATAATTATTTTCCGCATAATAAGGAGGCACTTCCTTGCGGCTGCCGTGGACCCAGCTGTCATCCTCTCCACGTATAGTACTCTTCCGATGGAAGTTGTTCCTTTACCGCGTTGACCACGCCGTGTCGAGAGCACCAGGGCAGTGGACAACGGCGAGGCCTAGGAAGGGGACGACATGGAGCCGGGGAAGACGCGACAGTGGATGCCCACGCGTAGAGGAGTACGAGGGTTCACTGGTTCGGCTGCGGTGTGAGGCTGCCGTTGCCTGAGAATAACAGGGGGTGTGGGTGAGTGGAGGGATGCCCTGGTCAACGGTGGGAGTAGGAGGGGGTGGTGAGGCCTGTGCGGCAGCATAGCCGGCCACGGGAGGCAGGAGCAGGCGGCACGACCGCGCTGCTTTGGGCGGCTGGAGCAAGAGGACCAAAGGTTGAAGAAGCATGACGGCCATTGGATGGACATCGTACGTTCACTGCATCTAGAATCGTTTATATTGACTAAGTTGACAAATCCCTTGGTACGCGTAAACTTAGTAGGCCCATAGGTCAGCTTCTGAAACGATGCACCCCAGATGTCAGGGGGAGGAATCATTTTTTGGTCGGGTGAAGCTAGAATATCCGAGATTGAAAAAGAAGCACGACATCCTTTGGATGGACATCCAATGGCCACTGGTGCGAGAAGCGTGTGTTGACTATAAGTTGACAAAGCCTTGCATACGCGTCAACTCTCTTTTTTTAGGGGACGCGTCAACTTAATAAGGCCAAAAGTGTGTGGCAGGGAACTTATAGCCCATTTGAGATTTGTAAGAATGTGCAGCCAATTTTTGAATTCTAATGGAATTTACTATAGCCCATTTACAGTTTGTTAAATGTACAGCCCATTTCAACCAACCGTTCAAAACAGAATTCAATAAACTTTCCCACATTTATATGGGATCCGAAATATTTTTATCCCGAAATTTCTAGTCAGATTAAATACAACTTCAATATAAATTTATATTACGTAAAAATCCAACAAAACATTCCGCTTGCAACAATTAATGAAATTAAAATTTTCAATATCCAAAAATAATATTTTATAAAGTAATTACATGTTCAGCTTGAAAAAAATTAACATCTGGGCTGGATATCTCACCTGGGCTAGACGGGCCACATGCCGCCCAGTTAATAGCTGCAGCGATGTTTTCGCTGTTGTTTAGAGGAGAAAAATTAATATCTAGGCTAAACATCGCTCAACAAAAACTATGTAGTGCTCAGACGTCAAAAACACAAATACTGCTCGAGCTGCTTGGTCCCAGTGGTCGGCTGCTTCTTATGCAATTCTCTCGTTTATTGACTACATAGGTTGACAATGGTGTGGGACCCTGATGTTGGGAAACCAGGAGGTAGCAAAAAAATTATTGTTTTATATACTAATAAGGAGGCACTTGCGTACGTGCAACTATGGCCTTGGTGGGTCCCCACTATCATCCACTCCAAGTAAAGTCATCTCCTCATCCTCATGTCCGATGACCATGTCAACAACGCGGGACGGCGGCGCCACGGCGAGCGCAACAACTCGAAGGACGACGGAGAGGGCCTCGCGGGCCCTACGAATGGTCTGATACAGCGCCCGCTGCTCATTCGGGAAGCCAGGATCATAGGGCCACATGTCCGCGGCGGCATTGTCGTTCTCTTATTCACTGGTGCTCGTTGAGGAGATGGAGGTTGCAGCACAGGTCCTCCTGCGTTGGTAGCTCTTCCGCCATTAGGGCGTTGAAGTGCGGCCGCACCTGCTCTATGGTGAACATGGCATGAACCGGGTTGGACAGTGGCGCCGGCTCCTGGTCGGAAGCTACGTCCATTGTCTGATTTTCGTCGCTCAACTCGGTGAGGTAGCTAGCGAGCTAGCATGTCCAGCTGCTGGACCGACCCGCTGCCAAGCACGAGCCAGGCTGCCCTGGCCCACCCAGACCACCTCCCTCGGACGCGCGCTTTCCGCCCGAAACAGTCAGCACCGCCCGCCCCGCTTCCCGGTGCATGCGATTGCTCCGCCTTCAAACGACACAAGTGTCGTCCGTCCGTCCTTCTGCCGCCCACATTAATGATACGCGGTTGCCGAGACGGCTACTCCGGCACCACACGTCCGTCCCTTTGCCGCCCACCACTGCTATATAAACTGCTGCACCGGCCATAGCCGCAGTCATCCGCATCCGTTCCTATTCTCCTGTCCACACCACTACTGCCCACCATGGCTTCCTCGCACTCCATCGCTCTTCGGGACGGGCGGACGATGGACCACAAGGACATGGCAGCCATTGCTGCCAACTGGCTGGCCGGCAGGCAGCCGGAGGACGACGACATCCCAATGGAGAACATGGTAGTCGATGATCCGGCGCCAACCCCCTCCTCCATGCCATCTTCGCCCATGCATTGCACCATGACCATCGGCGAGGCCCGTGCCCAATATATTGACACGGTGAGGCAGAAGCATGAGGAGCAGTTCTGGGAAGCATGAGGAGCAGTTCCGGGAGCACCTGCAGGCGGAGGAGCAGATCGCCGCGGAGTAGGCGGAGCAGGAGGCATTGCTCGACTTGTACCGCTCCGCCCGCGAGGGCCGCCTTGAGTGCTGGCGGTACCGCATGCGGGTGGCGGAGGCTGCGGCCGCCTACAAAGAGGGCAAAGAAGCGGGTGAGGTGCTGTTTGGCGAGACCGAGGATGAGGCAGAGGACAATGCCGGCTCCGATGAGTCCCCGCTCTGCTGGCGTCGACGAGGCCCTGCTCCGCCGAGGCCCCGCGGAGCCAAGAACAAGGCAGAGGACACCGTCGGCTCCGCCGGGGCCCCACCTTGCCAGCAATGAGGGGGAGGATTTCCCCCGCTCCGCCGAGGCGCCACCCGCCGGCAACGAGACAGAGGACATCGCTGGCTCCACCGAGGCCCCGCCCCGCTACCAGCTAAGCCACACCACACAGAAAACGAGGAAGAGTAGAACACGGTAGGTCGCCGCAGCTTGGTTCTAATAAGGCCACTTCTGCTACCCTCGGTTGAAGCCAAGCTAGGTGGGTTGACCATTGACGACCGGTTAGCTTCTTGGCAGTGACGTGGAGTCGGAGAGATATGTTGGAGAAGGACGCTGCTTCTACTTAACAGCTAGTGCAGTTGGCTGACTGACACGTGGGCCCAACAGGTATCTGGGCCACATGTCAGTTACGCAACTGCACCTGCACTTAAGTCATTGAAGCTTCTGTTCGGCTCAGCAGGACACAGGTGGGTAGCTTCGGTTAATTAATTATACCTCTAGAGCACCCCTTTTTAGTTGAAGAACGTATGAAATGTAATGAAATCCGGCATATTTATATGAAATCTGACCATGTACGAATGAATTTATTTCGATTAGTTCGAATTCTTGTATCACTAGCATTGGATGAACATGCAAAACAATACATACTAGCATTATTCCCAGGGTGATCACCTCGTTTACAGCAGTTTCACATGTACTCCCTCCGGCCCTTTCTAGTCTGCATACAAGTTTTGTCCACAGTCAAAGTATCTCTACTTTGACCAATCTTATAGAAAAAAGTATGCACTTTCACAATGTGCGAAGTAAAAAGGAACAGAAGGAGTACAAAGAGTTTGAGCAGCTTTTTAGCGTTCCTGTACATTGCAATCAAACACACAGGCCTGGCAATTCATAGAGAACATTCAAAACAATCGATGATTATGCATCTCGGCGATTCACATGTCAGAGCCAATATTTACTTTACAACTAAAGAATAAAGAAAAAATGGATCGACGCTGCTGACAGCAAAGGGTGTCCCATTCGAAAATATCAAACGCATGTCTTCTTGCTAAAATCAATGAGGAAAATTTGACAAGGTTTTCCCATTCCAGAATATCAAATGCCTACGATTGTGGAATGGGCAGGGTTTGCCATTAGTTCGGATATTGACATGGCACTTCGTGCTAAATAAACTAGCTGTTATTTTTGTGCAGTTCCACCAAAATCAACCAAATTCGCGCGTAGCTTGTATGATTTCGCCCTTATATGTTGCAACACCTTGAACTTATCGGCACCTCCTTTCTTGTGGTGGAAATGAATGATTCGATGTATTCATGAACATTTTGTGCAGTTCCCATTGAAATCGAGCTGAGCACCCTGTTTGCACAAATACAAAAAAGTGATTAGTATAAAGCAAATTGTACTATGAATTGAAAGTTTAAACAGGCACCGACATGGTCCATGTAGAGCACACTTTTCGAAAAATGGAAGTCACCGGAAAGCATCATAGAACAACATTGTACTCGCGCATCACAGCAAGAAAATGGAGATTTGTCAGTCCTTCTGAGCTGAAGTTAGTTTGGTCTTGTGGGGGTAATGTAACCATCCTTCAACTGCTCCTTCTGATGAGAAGATAGACAGGGCTTCTTCATCCTGGCATAATCGGAACTAGTCACTTCACGTACTCCATATTCTTGTTCAGATGAGGATGATCCTGCTGTGCAAAGACAAGAGGATAACTAAATGCTAGCATCCCTGTTTGCTCTAAAAAAAGGAAAGGAAATATTTAAAACAACACAGATGAAGCACTTCTCAAGGACAATACCAATTTTTTATGACAGTATCTAAATAGTAGCACAACACCAATAGAGATGACAAAGCTCAATCATATGGATTAAATTAGTGGGCGAGTACCAACCTTTGTCAGGAGGCTTATTGTCTAGAGCATACAGATGAAGCACTTCTCCGGAACCATGTGTTGCTATCTACTGTGGTGGCCATGCTTACTATATACTCCTTGATTAGATTAATGTTTCCAACATCTTCTTGTGCAGTTCCACTAAAATATATGGTATCGTCAAAGAAGATCCCTGTTTGCACAAGTAGAGATAATTACGTATTACACTAAGAGTGGCATCAAATCAGTGGCAAAACAATTGATTGTTCCAACCATAGCAATAAATTAAGGTGCAAAACTATATCATTACTTGTGTCATCACAGTTCTAATACTTCATTATAGCACCAGGAGTTGATTTTTGTTTTTCTTCCGCTTGTTCTTCCCCTTCATAACTTGGTTCAATAACAGACAAGCTTCGCCTTCAATGTAAGATTTGGCATGTCAATTAGGTTGCACAAGTATAGCACTAAACAATGACATTAATTTTTTGATGAAAGTGGCAAAATACAGGCCAACAGTTGTGGAATATCCTTATCTTACCTCAATGGGATATTGCGGTGGACATACGGATTGGAAGTCTTGTCTCCATTTGTGCAGTTCATTAAAATCAAGCAACATTACCGTACAAGTAGCACAACATATGAAAGCACACTGCAGAATCGTGTGAAAGAAGTCTAGTACTGACCTCTCATGATGCGGAATTCAAACAACTCACAAGAGGAACATCTGAACCAAATTCGCCAACACAGATAGGAAGTAAGATCTCCTCTTGTGCAGTTCCACTGAGATCAACACTACAAAAAAATACACTTCCGTGATGATACATGTTTGTCATAGTAGGTCGCGTTTTTTGTCATGCATGTACATCCATGACAAATTTATGACAGAATCAAGATAGTCATACATGTGCTGTCGTAGAAGTGTTCGATGACATTACCAAAATTATCATCACGGAAGTGTCCACTTCCATGATGATAAATCACGCGTCACAGAAGTGCTTTCGTCAAGGGTGACCGACATGTGGCATCCACCGTAATGGAACACTGTTAAGCTATCGGGTCGGGTTTTAGATCCGATAACCCGTTAACAGCCCCGACCAATGGGGATTTTCCATGTGTAAAATCATCATTGGCTGGAGGAAACACGTGTCGGCTCATCGTTGGCACAGATGTCATCCACTCATTGGACAGAAGGCGCCTATGGTACGTCGACACGTGGCACGACCAATCAAGTTTAAATGGGCCGACCAACTAAAGGCCCACAAGATTTTGTGGCCCATAATGGGCTAGCCCAGTTAACGGCCCATGAGATTTTGTGGACTATAATGGGCTGGCCCAGCTAAACGCCCACAAGATTTCGCGGGCCATAATAGGCCGGCCCAGGTAAAGGCCAACAAGATTTTTGTGTGCCATAATGAGCCGGCCCAGGTAAAGGGCCACAAAATTCTTGCGGATCATAATGGGCCGGCCCAGCTAAAGGCCCATGAGATTTCGTCGACATTAATGGGCCGGCCCAGCTGTAGGCCCACAAGATTTTGAGGACCCTAGTAGGCCGGCCCATTAACTGGCTGTCATGTTTTGGGCCAAATGCCGGCCCATAATTGATCCGGTCCATTAATGGCCTGCCACGTTCCGGGCCTAATAATGGCCCATATAAGAACCGGCCCGTTAAAAGCCTCCCACTTTCTGGGCCAAATCACGGCCCAAATCAGGTCCGGCCCTTTAAGAGGCTTTGGGCTCAATTATGGCCCATATCAGATTCGGCCCGTTGACTGGACGCTATGCTTTTGGGCCCACTTGCTAAAGGCCCATTTAGTAATTCGGCCTGGTATTAGTTTCGGCCTGTTAAGGGCCCATTTAACATTTCGGCCCTATATTAATTTCGGCATGTTAAAAGCCCGTCATATAGTTGGGCCTAACTACGGCCCGGTTTGCATCCGGCCTGCTCGCAGCCGATATCTGATTGGGCCAAACAAGGACCGAGACAACTTTGGCCTGTTAAAAGCCCGTGAATTGATTCGCACAATCATGGGCCGGGGTCCATTTCGGGCTGCCGCCGGCCCGTGAGCTATTCGGCACGTTTCAGGCCCAGCCTACTTCTCAGCCTCCTAAAAGCCCATTGAGTTTTCTTGCGAAAAGAGGGCCGGGGGTTACTCGGCCTATTAAAGGCCCGAATCTACTAGTGGGCCAGTTTGACGGGGCCCATGATGCGGATCATACATCGTGATTGCATGACGGCCCGATTATGTACCGTAATTTTACGGTTTGGCCGGTTTACTGCGAAGACAGGATATATATACAGTAAAATAACTGCAGCATCATGAATAAGAAAAAACCTAGACTATACAATAAAGAAATTACGGCATATTACATCCACTGGGCATCAAAGTTCGCCACTATGATAATAAAGCACAAGCAGACAGCAGATTACATACACTGGGCATCAAAGATCGCCACCAGTGCAAATAAACACGCCGACAAAATAATATACAAAACCGACAGCACTTCAATAGAGTTCAAGAAAGGTTAGCCCTGCTGGGGAGCTGCAGCGCAAGCAGCTGAGCAAGATGATGAGACTGCGCTTGTTCAACACTTATATCTTCCTCACTCTGAAAGATAAACAAGCAGACAGATGACAGGTTTTGCACATAAAAGTATCAGTGCTGACAATTCATCACATTTCTTACTGACGAATAAAGTGACACAGTTTAAAATTGCATTAACACAATATGGTATTGTTCAGGTCAAGACATGGCAGGAATTGACATTGTGAAGGAGTTGGCAGCTTCACGACACCACTGGATTACAGATCAAGAACTCATAAGTATCAATGGTTAGTGTGCTGTCAATTTATCCCATTTCAGATTGGCAAATAAAGAGGCGGTTTAAATAATAGTAGAATGATATGACATTGTTCATAGTTAAGACATTGCAGAATATGACATTGTGCTGTAGTGGGTAGGTTCACCACACCACTGGATTACGGATGAAGAACAGAAGCATACATGCAGTGCAAAAGAAGATCACTTGCTCTGTATAGTTTAATTTACATGGTATGAAGAAGGAACTTGGTTGTACAACTGAAAACTTAAATTGAGAAGGACAAACTTTTGTTTATGAACTACATAATAAACTTTAAACATGCAATTTGATGCAAACACCAAAAATAAACAGCTGTTGCAGTCATGCCTAACCAAATATACACAACAAAGTTTGAAGGCTTGAGAAGGACAAACTTACATTACTGGTGAAGACAGGCTCTATAAAGCCCTTGTCCATGCTGATGGGGGGGGCAATTCAAGAAGTTTAGCACAGAATGTTCTTCATAAGCATTGCCTTTATTCTACATTTTGTTAAGAGTAAATATAGATGTGATAATATACGAAAAAATGGAGAATATTTAAGATAAGATGAAGAGTGATGCTACATAACCAAGTAGCTATAAATGTATGTGCAGCGATACAGGCAAAAGGCACAGCCAAGAGCAATGCACAGCTAAACTTCTTCAGTACCAACCTTATGGTAAGAGTAAATATAGATCTGATGTGTAGAAAATGGAGGGCAAAGGAAAATAAGCTGCAGAGTGATGGTACATGAACAACTACCTGTCAATATAAGTACACTGATAAAGGACAACATGTACTTACAAGAACAATGCAGAGCTAAAAAAATTCATTGGCATTGGATATATTCTACACTAATGTAACCATTCATACAGATCAGATAATTTGGAGCGAACAATTGATAAGCAAGCTATCATGCATACTGCTGTCACATAATGAACCAGGTATGTATGCAAGTACAGTGATACAGGACAACAGGTACTAACAAGAGCAAAGCAGCGGGCAGCATATTTGCGATATCCTGTCGTTCTTTTCAAACCGGAATTCTTCTTCGAGCTGATTTCCTGCAAAAAAGATCCGTAAGGCACATGCGGAAAAGTAGAAGTTCAAATTGTCATGTGATTTCATAGACAGTACCTCATCCTGGGAACGAGACCAGTGCATAACAAGGTTTTTCCATTCAATGTCTTCTAAATTTAGCACAGGAGACTTCACCGGAAATTCGTTTATAGACTTGCCATCAAAGTGTGATTTCCTCAGGTAACACCGATACTGCTGCAATGCTTCCTTGAAAAGCACAAGCAAGCTTTGCTCGTCATGACTATCCAGATTGACCCTCACCTAGTTACAACAATGTAATGTAAATCATTGATGTGTTCGATCAGCAGAAAACAGGAAAATAATAACCATGAATAATAGCACTTACACGTAAGTTGGACAGGAAGATGTGAAAATGGTGTTTGTCTTCACTATAATCTTCCCATGATGGGAATATATGCACGTAGTCCCTAACAACATTGAAAGCATTGTCTTTTAAACTGGGAATAAATGGAATGGGGTTCCAATCTGCAGGAATTGGCCGTCTCTGCAGTTGGGATAGGTCTTCGGCCGGTGGACTTGCTGTACTTTTTGCTGGAGTGGGATTTTTCTGTGGTACGGCTGGTGCTATGGCAAATGAAATTGGTATACCTTTTGCTGGAGTGCAGGTCCTGTGTGGTGGGGCTAGTGGTGTGGCCAGTGAAGTATGGGTACAGTCTGCTGGAGTCGGTCCTATGTTTTGTGTCACTGGTTGTACAGCCAATATAAGTGGGGCGCTGTCTGATTTCTCCGGCACCACCATGTTTTTCAAGGACTTTGCTGGTGCTCCTTCAGGTTCGGCAATCACCCTCTTCCTTTTTGATGTCTGATGCACAAGAACAGCATTTGAGTGGAAAAACATGGTATGACGACAGATGGAATATGTATTGATAATGGATGGGCATGGCATCTCGAGTTATATGATGAGTAAACTAAGCAGATGGTGGTGCAACAAAGTAGAAGAAATGCAAGACAACATATGCAAGATACGCGCAATCAATAAAACCTTGCCAAATTAGAACAGGCACCTTGATGGGTGAACAGGACAGGCCATCTGCCTTTGACTCCTCGAGGTTAGAATAGTCATTAGAATGATATTCTGAACAAGAATCAACAGGTGGGGAGCGTACGAGTTTCATTGCTTCCAGAATGGCACTCAATGCCTTGGTGCCAATTTTGTAAGTCATTGCAGTGTTCCACAATATTCTTCTGATGCGCGGATTCTGATATTCACTGTAATTGCGTATAATATCTGAGAACCATGAAAACATAAATAGTTGTGAGATTATCTTTGTAATGCAGATGATATTCTAATATAGGGGCGCCCCTGTAAACACTTATGTGCTATCACTGGATTCTGATGAGAGAGCTCATGTGTGCTGTAATATCGTGCGTGCATTTATATAATCTGGCACAAGTACACAAAAAATAGGCTCCAGAAGTAAGGATAGCTGGCAGATGATAGGTTCATAATATACTGTATAGATAGTTTATTGCCAAACCATGATAACAAGAGCACACAGCAACTAGGCAGATCATAGTGTACATAACAGGGGTACACCATAACCACGATATATAAATCGGGAAAGTGGAACTGGCTTGAAAATACGGTGTTGTATTGCCGCTAGTAATTGAAAGCCTATCGATCACGTACAGGCCAGCACTATCGAACATGGTAAAGAAGAGCAAGCAGATTTTGGATAATAAAATGTTGGTTGCACAGTGCCCACACATGATGAACCAGAGCGCATTAAGAATGCAACTCCCAGCTGTCTCTCGACCATTTCAGGCGGTTGGATGAAGATCCTACGTCTCCTAACCCTTCTTCTTCCTCGTCTCTGATTCTTCCCATACAGAACACCGCACGGGCCGCCGGCCGGACCACCGCCCCCCACCGCCTGTGTTCCTCTGCCACCCCCACCCCCACCCGCGTCGAGTTTTCTTTGTTCGGCGAGGCCCCACAACCACCCGAGCCCCTTGGATCGCACCGGCGAACTCCGGCGAGCTCTGAAAAATCGACTGACCCAATTTTGAAATTTAGTCTACTGTGATTTAACTAGTGTGGAATATAAAAGGGGAAAACCATAAGCATTGGGAGTATAGTGTTGAGCGTGCCATGGCGGATCTGAAGGTGCAAACCGGACAAAGGCAACTTCGCAACCAAGACAAGAAATCAGAGTAAAGCAGTGGCGATCTATTTTCTTGCTGCGATAAATAAGTTGAGCAGATACGAAAGAGTACCGCCTCTGGTGCGGCGCCGTGTACGCATCTGGTGAGAATTTGACGGTGCTGCGGTAGCGATGGCTGTCGGCAGCGTGGAAGCAGATCTAGGAGGGTAGACGGTGGCGGCGGGGCGCGGTGGACGAGACGGTCGTAGGAGCGGCGCCGGCAAGGTGGACGACGGCGGGGATGAAGCGAGAGGACGGGATGCAAGGATCCCGGTCCGAAGGCGTGGATGAGAGAGGTCAATCTCTTGTAATGGACGGCGGCGTCGGGGTATCAGCTCCGGCATGGTGGAGGAGGACGGCGGTGGATGGGGTGGCGGACGGCGGCGGACGGAGGAGGGTGGGGTGGAGAGGGTGTTTTGGCGCCCACGGAGTATGAATGGGGAAAAGGGAGGTAGAGAGGAAGGGGGGAACCATGTATTCAGGGCGCGCTTGTCTCAAATGCGAGGAAATTTACAAACTTAGCCCCCGTTTCAAATTTCTACTACATCACAGCAACATTAGTTGGGGATAGGATGGTAATCTCGCATACACCGAATATTTGCCGACGAGAGTTTGTTTTTGCCGCCCACCATGTATGAATATGAATTGGTGAGGGAGTCGATTTCGGCCGAGGGCACACTGTGTTTTGGCGCCCACCGTGTATGAATCCGGGTGAGAGGCGGTTACGTCACGTTTGGGTGAAATTACAAACCTACCCCTATCGAAACCTATAGAAATCCAGCAGATAGGCTTTGCGCGGCAGGGATAGGCAGTAGTGATTTCCATCTCGCAGATTTTGGTTTCGGGCGGTTACTGCGACTTTCCCCGCTTCGTTCAAATTTTTCACAGTGCATGTTTACCGTGCCAACTCAATTCGAATCCCGTTTGTATTCTACTATTTTTTTCAGGCGGGATCTATTTTCAATTGGAATTACATTCTATATGCATCATTTTTTATATATATACTTTCAAAAGCACAACACCATTTATACATAAATATGGTTTACAAATGGCATGATCTCAGATTCATAAGGTTGTATCCATCAATTTGGATTTTCAAATATTTGAAACCACTTTATGTTGAAATCCAACGTATGCATTCCTCGCAAACTGTCTCCAATTAATGTGTGTTTCATGCGGGTTTTTTTAACTTCTCAAACATGTATAATGTGTTTCACAGACGCAACATATAGTGTAATCCCATTTAGACATTAATTGCATATAAACCATGCATTTTTTGTAATTGAAGAATCTATGGATCACCAATATTGATAAACTATATAACATTACACGTGTGCCCAAATTCAAATGAATATGCATGTTTGATACACCAATTTGTGTTGTGATATTATCGATGTCGTGATCTCCAGTTTAAATATTTGAATCCCCTTTAATCCAGATATTCGTCTCATATAGCTATCACTCATGCTTATATTGGACTATCTCTCTGGACCTATACGCGTTCATCGTTCTCAGGCATCTCTCGTGCTACATGTATGTCGACAATGATCTTTTATCTTCGTAACACACTGAAGGTACTCTCTCCATCGACCTTCATCACTCTATCTCTCTCTAAGTATATCTCGCTCCCTGCTATGTGTCTCTAGCTATGATTCTCCAGGTGGAATCTCTTTCTCTCACACAAACACAAAACTTTGCCTCCCGGGGTCTCATTTCTCTCAACTATTCCCATGTGTGCCACTCGCACACCCCTCATACAGAGATGTCTTTCGCTCCTTAGATATGAGAACCTATGACTCTTCCTCTTCAATATCTCTTTCTCACACACAAACACAAACTCTGTCTCCCAGGGTCTCATATTTCTCCATTGTTCTCTTGTATGTCGCTCAAACACACCCTCTCTCCCTAGAGATATCTTGCGTTTCCTCATATGTCTCTCTAGCGATCACTCTCGTTGTGAAATATCTTTCTCTCTCGTAGACACAAAACTCCATCTCTCTGGATCTCATTTCTCTCTGATATTTGTTTGTATGTGACTCACATGCACCCTCTCTCTATCTTTCTCACACCCACACACATAACCCAACCTTATGATCCACTCGACTCCTATCTCTAGCGCACACTAGCTAGCATCTTTATCTCTCTATTTATCTGTTTCTCCATCAACCTTCTTTCTCGCGCTCACTCTTAATTCCTATCACGCACACTACATATGTTTCTCTCTACATGCAGTCAAGTGCCCTCTCACACACATATATAACTTCACCCTTTGAACCACCCGACGGTCATCTCCGACACCCAAACTAACGGATGTCTCTCTAGCTAGCATCTCCATCTCTGTATCTATCTGTAGTTTCTCCATCAACATTTCTTTCTCGCACGGAGTCTTGCTTCCTATCACCCACACTATATATGTCTATCCATATATATGCATTTACAGGTTGATCTCTTTTGCACAATCGTTGCGCCTCACCCCCTCTGCTCGCCATAGATGCATGCTCCAGTCCACGCCACTATCTCTTAAAAACAAAAACACATGCTCAATTGTTGGGCCTTCTTCCCTACATTCTCACATGCATGCATATTGTCATACCGATCCGTATACCTCTCACACATGCATGTTCAAGGTCTCTATGTCTCCATACGTAGTTAATTACCCTCAATACTAACGCCACATCGAATCGTTCTCCTCTTTTGTGCACATAACTTCCGCCTGGATGGGAAAAACACACACTCACACTTAACAATCTCCTTCTAGCTACCCCCCCTCCCGCCCCGCGCGCCTCTCACTCTTCCCCTATATCCCTGAAACCAATAAGACCATCCCTTTGTTTAATTCCCACCTACATGCACCATCGATACATAGTAGTCTTCCGTGGTGTCTCTCGAACAAACACGTTCTCTCGATGTCGACTCCTCTCACGCGCACGCACCTTCTCTTCCCTCCTACGGGCATTTTCTCTCTCACACCCCATCGTTGGTGGCCTCTGCCATACACATCACCTCTCTATGATGAAGCCATGTACACTTAAATTACATCCGCCAAAGAGGACCCCGCGACACACACACACACACACACACACACACACCCACACACACACTAAGACTCCATCTCTCTCTCTCTCACACACACAAACACACACACAAACACACACACACGCATGCACCCCCCCCACACACACACACTTAGACTCCATCTCTCTCTCTCACACACACACAAACTAAGACTCCATCTCTCTCTCTCTCTCCTGTCTCTCTCTCTCTCTCACACACACACACCACACACACACTAAGACTCCATCTCACACACACATGCTCTAGGCAGAGCATTTGTTCCTACCACCCTTCATCCAACCTTACCCGTATGATAAACAATCACTTTTATTTACTTGCATAACATGGACAGATTCCACTTTACTTTAGTAGTCAGCAAACTTATCATCTGTATACCCTTATAAAAAACGAGTTGGCGATGATGGTGTGCCTGCCATCTTGTAATACAGACCATATGATCTATATCTGACGGATAGGAAGCAAACTATGATAATTTTACAAAAGATACCCGCACCTATCTCCCCATCATTATCTCCCGCAACCTCATTGCTCAGCAATTAAAAAAGGAATAAGTCTCTGGAACAATCTAGCATGCATGGTGGCCGCTGCCGCCTGCCGGCACCGTCCATCCCCATGCCTCCGCCCATTCCGACCACCAGTCACCACCACGCTCCACTCCTCGCCTTATCTCTCATCTTTCATTTTTTCGATGACATTCTCGAGATACTAGTTTTTTGATAAAATTCTCGAGATATCATTAGTTTTTACACATGGGATTACTCCTGCATGGGTCAATCACAATAGGTGTTTTGTAAAAAAAATGCATATTGATGTTCCGTGCAATGCACGAGAATCTTGCTTGTAATTATATAACGCAAATCACGAGGATGAAGTGACATTTTTTTGACACAACCACGTTAACATGGCCACGTAAATCACGAGCAGGAAGGAGAAGGGAAACGGGCTATGGAGTAACGGTTTTTACCACAATTTCTTAGGAAACTGAATGGAATAATTGAGTAGTTTTGCAAACTACCATTACTACTACACCTGAAACGGTTCAAAACCTATACTCCCTTGCTAGCGCGCGCTTCCCGCGTGAAACGGTCAGCGTCGCCCTGGAGCGTCAGTGCCACATTAATGCCCTGCCAGAGCGGAGGTGACCTCTCACTGGCGCCGGCTTTGAAGTGGCGCGACGGCCGAGAGAGCGTCGCTTCCCGGTGCACGCGACTGCTCCACGTCGAGACTGGCCATAGGCCCTGTTTGGATCCATGGGTTAGAGTTAGTTTGAGCTAGTTGGGGCTCAAATAGCCCTAAAGTATCCAAGCATGAGGGTTTAAATTGGAGCAAGTTGCACCAAACCCACCAAAAAAAACTATCCCACCCAAGAGGTGCTAACTGGAGATAGTTCTCATTAGGACCACTGAAAAATCACTTTTCTCTCTCCATGAAGTGCATTTATTGTCAATCTAACCCTGTCACCCAAACACCTCTTTGGCTACAGTTAGTTCAGGGTTAGTCATGAGTTAGTCTAACCTCTAGCTAATTTAGAGTATCAAACAGGAGCAGTATAGGACATGCAAGTTGCTCAAAGCATACATGAAAATTCGTACGTGAAAGGATTTTTTTATTTTTGAAAACGGAACATGAAAGGAATGTTTTTAGAATGCTCTTGGCATGTCACTAACATGTGATAGTTAACCGACCTCAATAGACGGCAGAAACGCTAGCCCGCCACACTTTGATAGAGACGAGGAAGGAGAAGCGATACAGGCTGCTGGATTACTAGAGATAGGTGTCGCACGGAAGCCAAGAAATATGGTGATAGCATGGGTTAGCAATGTACTAGTATGATGTCACTACACTGGGCTGCCGTGTTTCGTACTCTTCCAGTCCACTGTGGAGATGATTGGTTAATTTTATATCGCTGAATAATATTAAATATTATGAGTGCAGACGCTCCACCACGAGGTTCCTTGCTCCTTCTCGGTCGTCCGGAATCTATGTTCTTCCACTCTATTTTCTTTCGTGAGCTTTGTTCATCCTTTTGCCAACACGCGAGACATCTAGCATCAAGGCGCTCGTGTTATGCAACGATCATTCCATCTATATGAAGAACGTGTGGCACTGGAACTATGAGACGAACATGTAACCAGGAGTGGACGTGCGAACCTGAGTAATCTAGCGCAGTAAGTGAAGTAGAAAGGCACAAATGGTATGAACATGCGTGGAATGCAGGGTGTGTTTGGTTGCGTTCTCGTCTCAGCATAGTTGTTCCCTTTTCATGCATGCTCAACTCAACACCCCTCTTCATGCATGCTCTCTTCATGCATGCTTCTAGTGTATTTGTGCTAAACTAGTGTGGACTCATGCACCCTCCATACACTCTACCAAACACCCAAAAGTAGGTCGAGAAGGGAACTCTTGGGCGGCATTTGTCTCTTACTACGCACTACCACTAAATGTTGTACGTGCAATGCACGGTGATGTTATGGAGTACGTGGCTAAGTACTCTACTACTATTATATTAGTTGGAGGCACATATTAACTTTTATATTTGTTTACGTGTATGCCCCGAGACCTTCCAACTAGACGTGTCTTTCTCTCCAGGTCGCACTTTGTATCGTTCATACAACTAAGTACTACTACGTGTGGTCTCCGACCCAGAAGTGGAAGAAGTGGAGACGCTCTACTACGCTGTTTTTTTATGCTGGGCTCTACCACGCGGTTCATGTTCCACTCCTTTTGCTGACGTGTGGGACATCCAGCACGTGCCGTGTTTGGCACCCTTCGTCGTAAGAGTTGAAACACTAGCATTCATCAGAAATAAAAAATAATTATAAATCGGCCGTGATACTATTTTTTTGCGAACCAATCAGTAGTGATACTATACCACGCGGTTTCCTTGCTCCTCGATATCGAAAAGAATACTTCCATTCGCCAACATGTGGGACGTCGACCATCCTGGTCCACTTGTCGTGCACGCAGAACTCCAAGGGAGAGTCACCCAGGTCGTCGCGCCGCAGTAACAATGACTAATGAGCCATCAAATCACACGCCCACTTCCCACTTTGAAGTTCCTCGGACGAAGGAACCATCATGACTTCGTTGAATTCCGCTTCTTGAAGAAAACTACTGTACCAGCAGTACTGCTAGCTACAGTATTTACTCCAACAGATGCCTCCTTTCGTTCATAGGATAGGAATATGAAAATCATAGGAAGTGAGATGACATGCATCTCAATTCCTATAGAGAAAGAGATGCCATTTGATGCATAGGATAGGAATTTTTCCATTTAGTCTAGGCTAATGTACTGGTAATTTGCTCTAAAAACTATAGTAGTAACTAGTAGTACTGGTACATGCTCGTACTCAGACACAGACACACACACTAACTACTAGTACTACTACTTCTCACATGCTGGCCAGACGCTGTCGTTCTCCTTCCCGGCTTTGTCGGCGAGACCCCACCGTGCTTGGATCTCCGCCGACCTCTCCGCATCAGCACGTGCGTCCTTTATTTTCTTGCGGCGGTGGGCCTCTCTTTTCTTGAGTGCTTTGCGACTTTTCCGCTCCCTCTGTGCGGCTTTGGCCGCCTCTTGCTCTACCGCCCATTCGGCCTTGGCATCTTCAAATTCCTCCCACATAGTTTTGAGGTCGCGAGCGGCGATGAACTCGGCACGGCGGGATGCCATCGCTTCCCTACCATTTTGTGTGTGTTCGTGGGCGGCGAGGAACTCGGCGCGGCGGGATGCCATCGCTGCCTTACCGGTTAGTGTGCAGCGCGGTGGCATGAACGGCACTTGGTGAGAGCTCTAGGGTGGAGTGGCCGGACAACCGTATAGTACATTGGTTTGTCAAGAGCTCAAGGACAGAAGACGAAGCAAATTAGGATTCCCCTTCAATCCTGGTCATTTATTACCGAGTAAAATGCATTGGCGGTCATCGAACTTGTCTTGATAGCTCACTTTGATCATTCTATACGAGATATGGTGATTATACGGTCGCTGGCTCAGCGTATAGCTCCGTATTTGTATGGTTGACCAGTCAAACAGTCCGCATGCGCCTGAAACGGTCACCGTCTCTCCAGAATGTTAATGCCGCATTCACTGGACTTAACTGCAGGTGCAATTTGTGTGTCATTGACATGCGGGCCAGACGCCCGTTGGGCCCACATGTTAGACACCCAAATGCATCTGCAGTTAAGTCCCTGATGCAGCGTCCGCATTCATGCCCGACGAACCTACTCCGGCGCTAGTTGTCCATCCGTCTGCCGCGGCTCATTGCCATTCGCCCGCTATATTAACTTGAGCCCCAACTCCCAGCCATAGCCAAAGACCCACACTTATTCTCCTTCGGTCCCTTCCTTCTGTCGGCACCACTTCAACCAAGGCCTCGTGGAACTCCGAAGCTCTCTTGGACGTACTGTCACAGGAGCAGACGAGGGACATCGGCGGCTCCGCTCCGTGCACGCTCCAAAGCTCTCTTCGACGTAATGTCGCAGGAGCAAACGAAGGAGATCGCTGGCACCCTGTAACGCCCTCGATGCGGCTATAGCTCCCACGTGTCGAGGCACGACTTAGAGGCATAACCGCATTGAAAGCAATGTCGCAAGTCAGGCAATCATTACAACATCCCATGTAATATATAATAAAAGGGGGAGATAATATAGTTGGCTTACACTCGCCACGTCACATCAGAGTACATAAATAACATCCATCAAACAAGCACTCATGGTCCGACTACGGCGCCAAAATAGAAAAGACCCCCAACATGCGACAAGGTCCTGAATCGATAACCCCAACTAGGCACCACTACTGATCATCTGGAAAGGACACGTAGTATCGCTGAGAGTCCTCGTCGAACTCCCACCTGAGCTCGTAATCGTCAACTGGAGCAGAATCACCTGGACCTGCATCTGGAGTTGTAGTATCTGTGAGCCACAGGGACTCAGCAATCTCACACCCACGCGATCAAGACTATTTAAGCTCATAGGAATGGATAAGGCAAATATATGTGGAGCTGCAGCAAGCGACTAGCATATGTGGCGGCTAACTTATACGCAAAAGAGAGCGAGAAGAGAAGGCGAAGCACGAGCGAGAAGCTAAAGGAACATCCTGCGCAAGCATAACTCCAACACCGTGTCCACTTCCCGGACTCCGCCGAGAAGGGGCCATCACGGTAACACACACGGTTGTTTCGTTTTAATTAAGTTTAATTAAAGTTATCTACAACCGGACATTAACAAATTCCCATCCGCCCATAACCACGGGCACGGCTTTCGAAAGATCAATCCCTGCAGGGGAGTCCCAACTTAGCCCATGACAAGCTCTCACGGTCAACGAAGGAATAGACCTCCTCCCAAGACGTTCCGATCAGACTCGGTATCTCGGTAACTCAAGACACTTCGACAGGTTAAAACAAGACCAGCAACACCGCCCGAATGTGCCGACAAATCCCGATAGGAGCTGCACATATCTCTTTCTCAGGGCACACTCAGATTGTCTTAGGTACGGGTAGGCCAGCCCAGAGTTGCCCCTGGTAGCCACCGGTAGCTGACAGGTGGACCAACACTCAGAGGAGCACTGGCCCGGGGGGGGGGGGTAAAATAAGATGACCCTCGGGCTCCGGAAACCCAAGGGAAAAAGAGGCTAGGTGGCAAATGGTAAAACCAATGTTGGGCATTGCTGGAAAAGCTTTAATCAAGGCGAACTATCAAGGGGTTCCCATTATAACCCAACCGCGTAAGGGACGCACAATCCAGGGAACATAACACCGATATGACGGAAACTAGGGCGGCAAGAGTGGAACAAAACACTAGGCGAGAGGCCGAGCCTTCCACCCTTTGCCAAGTATATAGATGCATTAAGATAACATAGCAATATAATGATATCCCAACAAGAATATAAATGTTCCAACAAGGAACGGCTCCAATCTTCACCTGCAACTAACAACGCTATAAGAAGGGCTGAGCAAAGCGGTAACATAGCCAATCAATGGTTTGCTAGGACAATGGTGGGTTAGAGGTTCAACATGGCAATTGGGAGGCTGACAAGCAAAAGGTAGGCATCGTAGCAGTGGCAAAGCAAAAGAGCGAGCAAACTAGCATAGCAAAGATAGTAGTGATTTCGAGGGTATGATCATCTTGCCTGCACAGTTGTCAGAGTTGACTGGATCCTCACAAGCAAACTCAACGGGCTCCTCGGTAGCGAACTCGTCTCCCGGCTCTACCCAACAAGACAAACAAGCAACAAGGATACAATCAACCACGGGCAAGACCAAGCAATATGATGAAATGACGATATGCTATGCGGGATGCGATGCGGGATGCAAAATGCAAGATATGACAGGAAATGCATGAACCTGGCATCAACTTGGAAAACCAAGTGTGCCACTGGATAGAGGGGATGAAATCGCTTGAAAACGATATAAAGATCATAGGAATCGGAGCTACGGTTTAGAAATGGCAAGCGTTTTAAGATGACACCGGTCTGCGATTTACAGCAAGTAGGCATCTAAATGCAACGAAATGAACATGCTACAGCCACCAAACATGAAAAAAAAATACATGGCAGTGATGTACACAAGATGGTTGACAAAACACTAGCACTGAGCCATAGGCAAATTCATCCATTAAGAGGTTCAAACAAGCATGGCTAAAATGCAAATGCAAAACAGATTTCAGACTTAGTGAAATTAACACTAGTCTGAAATTTCAGATCACGAAGCTCTCTTCGGAGCAGCAAAACAACATGATAGAAAACCTGAACATGACAAGTAAGAACATGGCATGGAGCTACTCATCAAGCTTAATAAAACACCCAAAGTGACCTGGGGCCAAAAGGGTTCACAAAATACTCTACCGAGCTCACGAACATCGCTCGAACACAATCAGTTTTCAGACTAAGTGAAAACTGAGACATGCTGAAATTTAACTCACGAAGGCATGTAAACGAGCTCGATGCACTCACTACGGTGCAAGTCGTGGCAAGGAAAGCATATAACCAGAAAGAAGGCACAAAGTGCTAGCTACACATGGCAAGAACGAAGGCATAGCATGCATGGAACTCTAACGGTAGCATCGGCGAAATCGCAAACAAGTTGACGATCTGCCCAGATTAACAACGAAGCAAAAGTTGAGCTCGATTGAGTCAACCTAGAGCACTCCACAAATGCCAACAAAGACATGGATGGATAGAGCATGACATAAATATCAAAACTCCCTTACTGATCATCCTCAAAAGAGGCACGGATCACTAGGAAACAAGCTGGACATATAGCATCATGAACTAAAATATCCCAGACTTAGTGAAAATCACAGTCCCTGAAATCTGCAATCTCAGGTACCTCTCTTCGCAAGCTTGCACAAGACAACACACACATCCTAAAAATGCATGGGTGGCACCTCTGGAAAGAAGACAAGATGCTTCACAATTCATCCCAAAGGGGCACAGGCATATCATGCACGAATTAAATATGACAAAAATGACAAAAGTGCATGATGAACTAATGAATCTGCAATTTAACTCACGAAGCCTCCTTCTACCAGCATTTTGGATATCAAGATGACCTCAAATGCAAATGATGCAATGGAATTAAATGATGTACATGTCGAGGCGAAGAGTTTGATATATCGTATGCCCAAAACGGAGTTACGGTTGCGGAGATAACATCAGTCAAAGTTAGCACGAAAATCTGGGAGATTAGGGTTTCGGGGAGAGGTCAACCTAGCCCAGATCCAGATCTGGATCGGCACGCTTCCCAAGGCGGCGCCGGAGACACTGTAGCTGGCCGGAACTTGGCCGTCGGAGTCGCGGGAGGAGGCCGGCCGGGGCGGATCCGGTGGTCGCCGGGGCGGTGGCGCCCGGCGCGGTGGCGCGGAGGCCCGCGGGCGGAGGCGGCGGTGGTCCGGCGGCGCTACGGGCGCCGGCCGGCAAGGGCGCGCACGGCGGTGCGGCGGCGGCGATGGCGTCCCGCGGCGGCGCCGGTCGCCGGAGGCGCGGAAGGCGGCGACGCTCGGGAAGGAGGAGGCGCGGGGGCGCGGGCTCGCGGGGGCTCCCCGTGGGCCTGGCGGCCCAGCGGCGGCGATGTGGGCGCGGCCCACGTGGCGGCGCGTGAGTGGGTGTGGCGGCGGGGCGGACAACGTCCGGCGCGGGCGGACACGTCCGGCCCGGCGCGGGGGAAGATGGATCTGTGTTTTTTTAGGGTTTCGGACGGGGGAAGAAGAGATCCGAATGGAGGGGGTATAAATAGGCATAGAGGGAGCTAGGAGAGTCCAAATGAGGTGCGGTTTTCGCCCACACGATCGTGATCGAACGCTCTAGGACATGGAGCAGAGTTTGGTGGGTTTTGGGCCAAATTTGGGGGGTGTTGGGCTGCAACACACACGAGGCCTTTTCGGTCCCTCGGTTAACCGTTGGAGTATCAAACGAAGTCCAAATGACCCGAAACTTGACAGGCGGTCTACCGGTAGTAAACCAAGGCCGCTTGGCAAGTCTCGGTCCAATCCGGAAATGTTTAAACCCCACACACGGAAAGAAGACTAGAAATGACCACCGGAGGAGAACGAAGCGCCGGAATGCAAAACGGACAACGGGGAAAATGCTCGAATGCATGAGATGAACATGTATGCAAATGCAATGCACGAGAGGACATGGTATGAGATGCATGAAAACGAAAACAACACACGGAGACAAGGACCCGAACCCGAGAAATAAATATAACTTGACACCGGAAACGGCAAGAGTTGGAGTACAAATGGGAAAGTTACATCTGGGGCGTTACAACACTCCACCACTACGAAAAGATCTCGTCCCGAGATCTAGGACTGAAAGAACTCCGGGTACTCAGAACGGAGGTGATCCTCGCGTTCCCAGGTAGCTTCACGGTCGGAATGGTGTGACCACTTGACTTTGAGAAATTTGATTGACTTGTTGCGAGTCTTGCGTTCAGTCTCTTCAAGAATAGTAACTGGGTGCTCACGATAAGAGAGATCTTCTTGGAGCTCAATGTCCTCGAAGTTGACGGTGCGGTCAGGAGTCTTGAAGCACTTTCGAAGCTGAGAGACATGGAACACATCATGAACATTTGCAAAGTTTGAAGGAAGCTCGAGTTGATAGGCGAGGTCGCCTCTCTTGCTGACAATCTTGAAAGGTCCCACGTATCTAGGGGCAAGCTTCCCTTTGATACCGAAGCGACGAGTACCTTTCATGGGAGAGACGCGGAGGTAAACATGATCTCCAATCTCGAAAGCCAGATCACGATGCTTACTATCATAGTAGCTCTTCTGGCGGGACTGGGCTGCTTTGAGGTTATCACGAATGACTTTGCACATTTCTTCTGCTTCTGTGATTAAGTCATTACCCAGCAGCTGACGTTCACCGGTTTCAGACCAGTTGAGAGGGGTACGGCACTTCCTGCCATATAGAATTTCAAAGGGGCCTTGCCCGAACTTGCT
This sequence comes from Triticum aestivum, assembly GCF_018294505.1. Taxonomy (NCBI): domain Eukaryota; kingdom Viridiplantae; phylum Streptophyta; class Magnoliopsida; order Poales; family Poaceae; genus Triticum; species Triticum aestivum. The sequence goes on along the minus strand of NC_057810.1, from coordinate 438,308,072 downwards.
TGAAAGCTGTTGTTGTATGAGAATTCAGCATAAGGAAGACAATCCTCCCACTTCATGCCGAAGGAGATCACACAAGCCCTGAGCATATCTTCAAGAATCTGATTGACACGCTCGACTTGACCGCTTGTTTGAGGATGGAAAGCTGTGCTGAAGCGGATGTTGGTGCCCATGGCTTCTGAAAAGAATCCCAAAACTTGGAGGTAAAGATGCTGCCACGGTCTGAAGATATCACTTGAGGAATACCGTGCAGAGAGACAATGCGAGAGGTATAGAGTTCCGCCAATTGAGCTGCAGTGATCGACTCTTTGATAGGCAGAAAATGAGCCACTTTGGTGAGCTTGTCGATGACAACAAATATAGCATCATTGCCACGCTTGGACTTTGGAAACCCAGTCACGAAGTCCATTTCAATGTGGTCAAACTTCCATTCTGGAATGGCAAGAGGTTGGAGGAGACCAGCTGGCCTTTGGTGTTCTGCCTTCACTCTTCTGCAGACATCACATTCGTTCACGAATTGAGCGATCTCGCGCTTCATTCGAGTCCACCAATAAGCTTGCTTGAGGTCCTGATACATCTTCGTACTACCAGGGTGGATGGAGAGGAGAGAGTTGTGAGCCTCGTTCATGATCACCTTACGGAGTTCACCTTTGGGCACAACAATTCGATCCTCGAAGAAGAGAGTGTCCTTGTCATCAAGTCGGTAGCACTTGTACTTGGACTGACTCTTTGCAATACCAATCTTCACCTTCTTCACCATAGCATCAAGAAGTTGGGCTTGGCGAATCTGGTCTTCTAAGGTAGGAGAGACTTGAAGGTTGGCGAGGAAACCTTGAGGAACAACTTGCAGATTAAGTTTGCGGAAAGCTTCACAAAGCTCGGGTTGATAAGGCTTGAGAATCAGACTGTTGCAATATGCTTTTCTGCTCAAAGCGTCAGCAATCACATTAGCCTTGCCTGGAGTATACTCGATACTCGGATTGTACTCTTGAATCATTTCGACCCATCGAGTCTGCCTGAGGTTGAGATTAGGCTGAGTGAAGATGTACTTGAGACTCTTGTGATCAGTGAAAATATCCACTTTCCTTCCCAATAGAAGATGTCTCCAAGTCAACAAAGCGTGCACAACTGCCGCCAACTCGAGATCATGAGTGGGGTAGTTCTTCTCATTAGGTTTCAACTGGCGAGAGGTATAAGCAACAACTTTCTTCTCTTGCATCAGTACAGCACCGAGACCTTGGAGAGAGGCATCACAAAAGACCTCGTACGGCTTGGTTTCATCAGGTGGAGTCAGAACTGGAGCAGTGATCAATTTCTCTTTCAAAGTGTTGAAAGCAATATCACACTCCGGAGACCAAACGTACTTGACGTGCTTCTGAAGAAGATTTGAGAGAGGCTTGGCGATCTTAGAAAAGTTTTCAACGAATCTTCTGCAATAGCTTGCGAGACCGAGGAAACTGCGGAGTTGCTTTACATTCTGAGGAGGTTCCCAATTCACAATTGCAGACACCTTCTCAGGATTCACGGAAATGCCCTTGGCGGAGATGATATGACCAAGATAAAGAACCTCATCGAGCCAAAATTCACACTTGGAGAACTTGGCGTAGAACTGATGTTCCCTGAGCTTGTCAAGAACCAAACGCAAGTGCTTGGCATGATCTTTCTTGTTCTTCGAGAAAACCAGAATGTCGTCGAGATAGACCAGAACGAATTCATTGGTGTAGGGGTTGAAGATGAAGTTCATCATGCGAGAGAACGTCGGAGGAGCGTTGGCGAGGCCAAAAGACATGACGGTGTATTCATATGAACCAAAGCTTGTTCCTGAACGCCGTCTTGGGAATATCTTGCTCACGAATACGAATCTGATGATAACCCATACGGAGATCAAGCTTGGAGAATACTTGAGCACCTTTGAGTTGTTCGAACAGCTCATTGATGTTGGGAAGTGGGTATTTGTTCTTGATGGTCTTCTTGTTTACTGGACGGTAATCAACACAAAGTCGACTCGATCCATCCTTCTTCTTCACAAAAAGAACACCACAACCCCACGGAGAAGTACTAGGCCGAATGAGACCCAATCTTTCTTGCTCATCGAGTTGTTTCTTCAACTCCTTCAACTCTTCGGGGCCGAGCTTGTAGGGACGTTTGCACACAGGTTCCGTACCGGGCTCAAGTTCAATAACAAATTCAACCGGCCGGTTTGGAGGCATCCCTGGAAGCTCTTCTGGAAAGACATCTTGATACTCACAAACAACCGGAATCTGCGAAATAGCATCCAATTCACCCTTCTCATTGAGAGAAAACAACCGGATGGTATTATCCCGAGCGGCAAAGACAATAACATCCTCAGACGAATGAGTCAGTTGAATCTGCCTGGCTGCACAATCAAGCTGAGCTCTATGTTTAGAGAGCCAGTCCATCCCGAGAATAAGATCGATATCCGAGTTGCCAAGAACCGTAGGAGAAGCCAAGAACTTGTAGTCACCCAGAGTGATAGAAACATCCGGAACGATGGAGTTAGCCTGCATGCGCTTACCGGGAGAGACAACTGCTAAAGGACTAGGCAAAATTGTGCAGGCAAGATGATCATACCCTCGAAATCACTACTATCTTTGCTATGCTAGTTTGCTCGCTCTTTTGCTTTGCCACTGCTACGATGCCTACCTTTTGCTTGTCAGCCTCCCAATTGCCATGTTGAACCTCTAACCCACCATTGTCCTAGCAAACCATTGATTGGCTATGTTACCGCTTTGCTCAGCCCTTCTTATAGCGTTGTTAGTTGCAGGTGAAGATTGGAGCCGTTCCTTGTTGGAACATTTATATTCTTGTTGGGATATCATTATATTGCTATGTTATCTTAATGCATCTATATACTTGGCAAAGGGTGGAAGGCTCGGCCTCTCGCCTAGTGTTTTGTTCCACTCTTGCCGCCCTAGTTTCCGTCATATCGGTGTTATGTTCCCGGATTGTGCGTCCCTTACGCGGTTGGGTTATAATGGGAACCCCTTGATAGTTCGCCTTGATTAAAGCTTTTCCAGCAATGCCCAACATTGGTTTTACCATTTGCCACCTAGCCTCTTTTTCCCTTGGGTTTCCGGAGCCCGAGGGTCATCTTATTTTACCCCCCCCCCCCGGGCCAGTGCTCCTCTGAGTGTTGGTCCACCTGTCAGCTACCGGTGGCTACCAGGGGCAACTCTGGGCTGGCCTACCCGTACCTAAGACAATCTGAGTGTGCCCTGAGAAAGAGATATGTGCAGCTCCTATCGGGATTTGTCGGCACATTCGGGCGGTGTTGCTGGTCTTGTTTTAACCTGTCGAAGTGTCTTGAGTTACCGAGATACCGAGTCTGATCGGAACGTCTTGGGAGGAGGTCTATTCCTTCGTTGACCGTGAGAGCTTGTCATGGGCTAAGTTGGGACTCCCCTGCAGGGATTGATCTTTCGAAAGCCGTGCCCGCGGTTATGGGCGGATGGGAATTTGTTAATGTCCGGTTGTAGATAACTTGAACTAAACTTAATTAAAATGAATCAACCGTGTGTGTTACCGTGATGGCCCCTTCTCGGCGGAGTCCGGGAAGTGGACACGGTGTTGGAGTTATGCTTGCGCAGGATGTTCCTTTAGCTTCTCGCTCGTGCTTCGCCTTCTCTTCTCGCTCTCTTTTGCGTATAAGTTAGCCACCACATATGCTAGTCGCTTGCTGCAGCTCCACATATATTTGCCTTATCCATTCCTATGAGCTTAAATAGTCTTGATCGCGTGGGTGTGAGATTGCTGAGTCCCTGTGGCTCACAGATACTACAACTCCAGATGCAGGTCCAGGTGATTCTGCTCCAGTTGACGATTACGAGCTCAGGTGGGAGTTCGACGAGGACTCTCAGCGATACTACGTGTCCTTTCCAGATGATCAGTAGTGGTGCCTAGTTGGGGTTATCGATTCAGGACCTTGTCGCATGTTGGGGTCTTTTCTATTTTGGCGCCGTAGTCGGGCCATGAGTGTTTGTTTGATGGATGTTATTTATGTACTCTGATGTGACGTGGCGAGTGTAAGCCAACTATGTTATCTCCCCCTTTTATTATATATTACATGGGATGTTGTAATGATTGCCTGACTTGCGACATTGCTTTCAATGCGGTTATGCCTCTAAGTCGTGCCTCGACACGTGGGAGCTATAGCCGCATCGAGGGCGTTACAAGTTGGTAATCAGAGCCTTCCCCGACCTTAGGAGCCCCATTGCTTGATCGTTTTTAGCAGCCGAGTTGTGTCTAGAAAAAATGTTTTGAGTCCTTAGGAATTATATATCGGAGAGCTTAGGAATTCTTTTTACTTCTCAGCCTCCTCATCGCTCTGGTAAGGCATCCTGACGTAGAGTTTTGACTCTTCTCTTCTCAAATTTCACTAAAATTTTTTTAGGATCACGCGAGTATCTTGGTTTTGTTCCGATGGTTTTGTGACGAGAACATTGTTCTTGGTGCCTCCTGTCTTTAGGGGTTGTGGCAGTGTCCCGGGGAGTTGAGCTCCGAGGTGTTGTCGTCACAATTTTATCGTTGCAATTCTGGTATACTTGAGATATGTTCGCCGACATCGAAAATCTCTTTTATGCAGTTCGTTGGTGAGATAACCTCGACGCCACCCAGTACTGGGGCGGGAGTTCGGGAGTATCGCCATAACTTGTATAACGGATGCTTTTCGAAGGTTGAGGTAGATGGTTTCCGAAGTTTTCCTGGTTATGTGTTGAAGGATGGATACAGCTGGATGTAGGATTTGCTAGTTTGGGTGAGATATTGTGCTTCCCCTGTATCCCCAACACCTGATTGCATAACCGGAAAGGTTCGGGAGTTTCATAGGTGGGAATTCTAGTAGCTCTAGTTCTTCTTCCACGGATATTGGTTTGAGATTGGGATTTCTTACCGATTATTCGTTCTTGATCCGTACCTTGTTGATTTATTTCTCTACCTTAATTCTTCGTGGCTTCTCAATTTATGGATATGTGATCATTTGAAGAGGAATGCATTCGTTCATTTTGTTCGGATGTGAAGACTATATGTTGCAATTTTCATTCCGTTGGATTCAGCTTCTATATTGTTGTCTATCTATGTGCTAATGGTGGTCAACCTCTTCAGGATGGCTCCTCCAACGCGCACGACTCCGAATCCTGATCCGCCTCCACCTCCGCCTCCTCCGGAAGCATGGCAAGCTGTGATGGCCGCTACTAATGCAAACACACAGTTGATCATGCAAATCCTTCAAGAGCGCAATCAAGGCAGTCAAGGGAATCAAGGCCATAATCAGCACCACTTTGCTACTCTGAACCAGTTCCTTGCTAATGGCCCAAAGACGTTCAGCGGTTGTGTTGAGGCTACCGATGCTGACGATTGGCTAGTGGATCTGGGCAAGCATTTTGAATGCAGCAACGTCAGGCCTGAAGATTTCGTCAAGTTCGCTTCTTTCCAGCTCAAAGATCAGGCTGCAGAGTGGTTCCAGCAGTACAAGGATTCCAGAGGTGGACGTGTTATCACTTGGGACGATTTCCGTCAAGATTTCCGCGCTCATCACATCCCTCAAAGTGTGGTTGAGAGTAAGCGTCAGGAATTCCGCAATCTGAAGCAAGGCTCTTTGTCTGTCTATGACTACAACAAGTTGTTCCAGAAGCTCGCCCGTTTTGCCAAGCAGGATGTTCCTGACGAGAAGAGCATGATCTATCAGTTCAGGGGTGGTCTTCGTGAGGAAATTCAGCTCGCTCTTGTCCTCTTTGAGCCGTTGAGATACGATGAGTTCTACAACATGGCACTGAAGCAAGAGGCTGCTCAGATGAGGTGTGATGCTTCCAGGAAGCGTGCCAGAGATGTTACTCCGTCTTCCTCTACTCAAGTGGTCAAGCAGCAGAAGTATTGGCTTCCTCCTCCTCCGTTCCGTCAGCCGTATCAGCAGAAGAGCAAAGGTGGCAGTGGTTTCTCCCACCCACCCAACCCAGGCTTTCAGAACAAGTCTTCGTCTCAAGCTCCAAGATCGAGTGCTCCGTATCACCGTCCGCTTTCAGAGGTCACGTGCAACAAGTGCCAACAGAAGGGTCACTATGCCAACAAGTGTACCAACCAGAGGCGTCTTCCTCCTCCTCCTCCTGTCAGATCGGCAAGTACAGCTGTGGTCAAGCATAACCCCAAGTCCGCCAAGGTCAACTTGATGAATGCAGCTCAGGCAGAGGACTCGTCAGATGTGATCATGGGTAACCTTCCTGTTAATGATATTCCTGCAAATGTTCTTTTTGACACGGGTGCATCGCATTGTTTCATCTCGAGACCATTTTCATCTAAGCATGGGTTGCCTTCACAAATTTTGCCTAGTCCTTTAGCAGTTGTCTCTCCCGGTAAGCGCATGCAGGCTAACTCCATCGTTCCGGATGTTTCTATCACTCTGGGTGACTACAAGTTCTTGGCTTCTCCTACGGTTCTTGGCAACTCGGATATCGATCTTATTCTCGGGATGGACTGGCTCTCTAAGCATAAAGCTCAGCTTGATTGTGCAGCCAGGCAGATTCAACTGACTCATTCGTCTGAGGATGTTATTGTCTTTGCCGCTCGGGATAATACCATCCGGTTGTTTTCTCTCAATGAGAAGGGTGAATTGGATGCTATTTCGCAGATTCCGGTTGTTTGTGAGTATCAAGACGTCTTTCCAGAAGAGCTTCCAGGGATGCCTCCAAACCGGCCGGTTGAATTTGTTATTGAACTTGAGCCCGGTACGGAACCTGTGTGCAAACGTCCCTACAAGCTCGGCCCCGAAGAGTTGAAGGAGTTGAAGAAACAACTCGATGAGCAAGAAAGATTGGGTCTCATTCGGCCTAGTACTTCTCCGTGGGGTTGTGGTGTTCTTTTTGTGAAGAAGAAGGATGGATCGAGTCGACTTTGTGTTGATTACCGTCCAGTAAACAAGAAGACCATCAAGAACAAATACCCACTTCCCAACATCAATGAGCTGTTCGAACAACTCAAGGGTGCTCAAGTATTCTCCAAGCTTGATCTCCGTATGGGTTATCATCAGATTCGTATTCGTGAGCAAGATATTCCCAAGACGGCGTTCAGAACAAGCTTTGGTTCATATGAATACACCGTCATGTCTTTTGGCCTCGCCAACGCTCCTCCGACGTTCTCTCGCATGATGAACTTCATCTTCAACCCCTACACCAATGAATTCGTTTTGGTCTATCTCGACGACATTCTGGTTTTCTCGAAGAACAAGGAAGATCATGCCAAGCACTTGCGTTTGGTTCTTGACAAGCTCAGAGAACATCAGTTCTACGCCAAGTTCTCCAAGTGTGAATTTTGGCTCGATGAGGTTCTTTATCTTGGTCATATCATCTCTGCCAAGGGCATTTCCGTGAATCCTGAGAAGGTGTCCGCAATTGTGAATTGGGAACCTCCTCAGAACGTGAAGCAACTCCGCAGTTTTCTCGGTCTCGCAAGCTATTGCAGAAGATTCGTTGAAAACTTTTCTAAGATCGCCAAGCCTCTCTCAAATCTTCTTCAGAAGCACGTCAAGTACGTTTGGTCTCCGGAGTGTGATATTGCTTTCAACACTTTGAAAGAGAAATTGATCACTGCTCCAGTTCTGACTCCACCTGATGAAACCAAGCCGTACGAGGTCTTTTGTGATGCCTCTCTCCAAGGTCTCGGTGCTGTACTGATGCAAGAGAAGAAAGTTGTTGCTTATACCTCTCGCCAGTTGAAACCTAATGAGAAGAACTACCCCACTCATGATCTCGAGTTGGCGGCAGTTGTGCACGCTTTGTTGACTTGGAGACATCTTCTATTGGGAAGGAAAGTGGATATTTTCACTGATCACAAGAGTCTCAAGTACATCTTCACTCAGCCTAATCTCAACCTCAGGCAGACTCGATGGGTCGAAATGATTCAAGAGTACAATCCGAGTATCGAGTATACTCCAGGCAAGGCTAATGTGATTGCTGACGCTTTGAGCAGAAAAGCATATTGCAACAGTCTGATTCTCAAGCCTTATCAACCCGAGCTTTGTGAAGCTTTCCGCAAACTTAATCTGCAAGTTGTTCCTCAAGGTTTCCTCGCCAACCTTCAAGTCTCTCCTACCTTAGAAGACCAGATTCGCCAAGCCCAACTTCTTGATGCTATGGTGAAGAAGGTGAAGATTGGTATTGCAAAGAGTCAGTCCAAGTACAAGTGCTACCGACTTGATGACAAGGACACTCTCTTCTTCGAGGATCGAATTGTTGTGCCCAAAGGTGAACTTCGTAAGGTGATCATGAACGAGGCTCACAACTCTCTCCTCTCCATCCACCCTGGTAGTACGAAGATGTATCAGGACCTCAAGCAAGCTTATTGGTGGACTCGAATGAAGCGCGAGATCGCTCAATTCGTGAACGAATGTGATGTCTGCAGAAGAGTGAAGGCAGAACACCAAAGGCCAGCTGGTCTCCTCCAACCTCTTGCCATTCCAGAATGGAAGTTTGACCACATTGAAATGGACTTCGTGACTGGGTTTCCAAAGTCCAAGCGTGGCAATGATGCTATATTTGTTGTCATCGACAAGCTCACCAAAGTGGCTCATTTTCTGCCTATCAAAGAGTCGATCACTGCAGCTCAATTGGCGGAACTCTATACCTCTCGCATTGTCTCTCTGCACGGTATTCCTCAAGTGATATCTTCAGACCGTGGCAGCATCTTTACCTCCAAGTTTTGGGATTCTTTTCAGAAGGCCATGGGCACCAACATCCGCTTCAGCACAGCTTTCCATCCTCAAACAAGCGGTCAAGTCGAGCGTGTCAATCAGATTCTTGAAGATATGCTCAGGGCTTGTGTGATCTCCTTCGGCATGAAGTGGGAGGATTGTCTTCCTTATGCTGAATTCTCATACAACAACAGCTTTCAAGCAAGTTCGGGCAAGGCCCCTTTTGAAATTCTATATGGCAGGAAGTGCCGTACCCCTCTCAACTGGTCTGAAACCGGTGAACGTCAGCTGCTGGGTAATGACTTAATCACAGAAGCAGAAGAAATGTGCAAAGTCATTCGTGATAACCTCAAAGCAGCCCAGTCCCGCCAGAAGAGCTACTATGATAGTAAGCATCGTGATCTGGTTTTCGAGATTGGAGATCATGTTTACCTCCGCGTCTCTCCCATGAAAGGTACTCGTCGCTTCGGTATCAAAGGGAAGCTTGCCCCTAGATACGTGGGACCTTTCAAGATTGTCAGCAAGAGAGGCGACCTCGCCTATCAACTCGAGCTTCCTTCAAACTTTGCAAATGTTCATGATGTGTTCCATGTCTCTCAGCTTCGAAAGTGCTTCAAGACTCCTGACCGCACCGTCAACTTCGAGGACATTGAGCTCCAAGAAGATCTCTCCTATCGTGAGCACCCAGTTGCTATTCTTGAAGAGACTGAACGCAAGACTCGCAACAAGTCAATCAAATTTCTCAAAGTTAAGTGGTCACACCATTCCGACCGTGAAGCTACCTGGGAACGCGAGGATCACCTCCGTTCTGAGTACCCGGAGTTCTTTCAGTCCTAGATCTCGGGACGAGATCTTTTCGTAGTGGTGGAGTGTTGTAACGCCCCAGATGTAACTTTCCATATTTGTATCCAACTCTTGCCGTTTCCGGCGTCAAGTTATATTTATTTCTCGGGTTCGGGTCTTGTCTCCGTGTGTTGTTTTCGTTTTCATGCATCTCATACCATGTCATCACGTGCATTGCATTTGCATACATGTTCATCTCATGCATTCGAGCATTTTCCCCGTTGTCCGTTTTGCATTCCGGCGCTTCGTTCTCCTCCGGTGGTCATTTCTAGCTTTCTTTCTTGTGTGGGGTTTAAACATTTCCGGATTGGACCGAGACTTGCCAAGCGGCCTTGGTTTACTACCGGTAGACCGCCTGTCAAGTTTCGGGTCATTTGGACTTCGTTTGATACTCCAACGGTTAACCGAGGGACCGAAAAGGCCTCGTGTGTGTTGCAGCCCAACACCCCCCAAATTTGGCCCAAAACCCACCAAACTCTGCTCCATGTCCTAGAGCGTTCGATCACGATCGTGTGGGCGAAAACCGCACCTCATTTGGACTCTCCTAGCTCCCTCTATGCCTATTTATACCCCCCTCCATTCGGATCTCTTCTTCCCCCGTCCGAAACCCTAAAAAAAAACAGATCCATCTTCCCCCGCGCCGGGCCGGACGTGTCCGCCCGCGCCGGACGTTGTCCGCCCCGCCGCCGCACCCACTCACGCGCCGCCACGTGGGCCGCGCCCACATCGCCGCCGCTGGGCCCGCCAGGCCCACGGGGAGCCCCCGCGAGCCCGCGCCCCCGCGCCTCCTCCTTCCCCGAGCGCCGCCGCCTTCCGCGCCTCCGGCGACCGGCGCCGCCGCGGGACGCCATCGCCGCCGCCGCACCGCCGTGCGCGCCCTTGCCGGCCGGCGCCCGGCGCCGCCGGCCCCGCCGCCTCGCCCGCGGCCTCCGCGCCACCGCGCGGCGCACCGCCCCGGCGCCCCGGCCGCCCCCGGCCTCCTCCCGCGACTCCGGCGGCAAGTCCGCCAGCTACAGTGTCTCCGGCGCCGCCTCGGAAGCGTGCCGATCCAGATCTGGATCTGGGCTAGGTTGACCTCTCCCCGAAACCCTAATCTAGATTTTCGTGCTACTTTGACTGCTTGTATCTCCGCAACCGTAGCTCCGTTTTGGCGTATGATATATCAAAATCTTCGCCTCGACATGTACATCATTTCATTCCATTGCATCATTTGCATTTGAGGTCATCTTGATACCCAAAATGCTGTTAGAAGGAGGCTTCGTGAGTTAAATTGCAGATCCGTTAGTTCATCATGCACTTTTGTCATTTTTGCATATTTAATTCGTGCATGATATGCCTGTGCCCCTTTGGGATGAATTGTGAAGCATTTTGTCTTCTTTCCAGAGGTGCCACCCATGCATTTTTAGGATGTGTGTGTTGTCTTGTGCAAGCTTGCGAAGAGAGGTACCTGAGATTGCAGATTTCAGGGACTTAGTGATTTTCACTAAGTCTGGGATATTTTAGTTCATGATGCTATATGTCCAGCTTGTTTCCTAGTGATCCGTGCCTCTTTTGAGGATGATCAGTAAGGGAGTTTTGATATTTATGTCATGCTCTATCCATCCATGTCTTTGTTGGCATTTGTGGAGTGCTCTAGGTTGACTCAATCGAGCTCAACTTTTGCTTCGTTGTTAATCTGGGCAGATCGTCAACTTGTTTGCGATTTCGCCGATGCTACCGTTAGTGTTCCATGCATGCTATGCCTTCGTTCTTGCCATGTGTAGCTAGCACTTTGTGCCTTCTTGCTGGTTATATGCTTTCCTTGCCATGACTTGCACCGTAGTGAGTGCATCGAGCTCGTTTACATGCCTTCGTGAGTTAAATTTCAGCATGTCTCAGTTTTCACTAAGTCTGAAAACTGATTGTGTTCGAGCGATGTTCGTGAGCTCGGTAGAGTATTTTGTGAACCCTTTTGGCCCCAGGTCACTTTGGGTGTTTTATTAAGCTTGTTGAGTAGCTCCATGCCATGTTCTTACTTGTCATGTTCAGGTTTTCTATCATGTTGTTTTGCTGCTCCGAAGAGAGCATCGTGATCTGAAATTTCAGACTAGTGTTAATTTCACTAAGTCTGAAATCTGTTTTGCATTTGCGTTTTAGCCATGCTTGTTTGAACCTCTTAATGGATGAATTTGCCTATGGCTCAGTGCTAGTGTTTTGTCAACCATCTTGTGTACATCACTGCCATGTATTTTGTTTTCATGTTTGGTGGCTGTAGCATGTTCATTTCGTTGCATTTAGATGCCTACTTGCTGTAAATCGCAGACCGGTGTCATATCTTAAAACGCTTGCCATTTCCAAACCGTAGCTCCGATTCCTATGATCTTTATATCGTTTTCAAGCGATTTCATCCCCTCTATCCAGTGGCACACTTGGTTTTCCAAGTTGATGCCAGGTTCATGCATTTCCTGTCATATCTTGCATTTTGCATCCCGCATCGCATCCCGCATAGCATATCGTCATTTCATCATATTGCTTGGTCTTGCCCGTGGTTGATTGTATCCTTGTTGCTTGTTTGTCTTGTTGGGTAGAGCCGGGAGACGAGTTCGCTACCGAGGAGACCGTTGAGTTTGCTTGTGAGGATCCAGTCAACTCTGACAACTGTGCAGGCAAGATGATCATACCCTCGAAATCACTACTATCTTTGCTATGCTAGTTTGCTCGCTCTTTTGCTTTGCCACTGCTACGATGCCTACCTTTTGCTTGTCAGCCTCCCAATTGCCATGTTGAACCTCTAACCCACCATTGTCCTAGCAAACCGTTGATTGGCTATGTTACCGCTTTGCTCAGCCCTTCTTATAGCGTTGTTAGTTGCAGGTGAAGATTGGAGCCGTTCCTCGTTGGAACATTTATTTACTTGTTGGGATATCATTATATTGCTATGTTATCTTAATGCATCTATATACTTGGTAAAGGGTGGAAGGCTCGGCCTCTCGCCTAGTGTTTTGTTCCACTCTTGCCGCCCTAGTTTCCGTCATATCGGTGTTATGTTCCCGGATTGTTGCGTCCCTTACGCGGTTGGGTTATAATGGGAACCCCTTGATAGTTCGCCTTGATTAAAGCTTTTCCAGCAATGCCCAACATTGGTTTTACCATTTGCCACCTAGCCTCTTTTTCCCTTGGGTTTCCGGAGCCCGAGGGTCATCTTATTTTACCCCCCCCCCGGGCCAGTGCTCCTCTGAGTGTTGGTCCACCTGTCAGCTACCGGTGGCTACCAGGGGCAACTCTGGGCTGGCCTACCCGTACCTAAGACAATCTGAGTGTGCCCTGAGAAAGAGATATGTGCAGCTCCTATCGGGATTTGTCGGCACATTCGGGCGGTGTTGCTGGTCTTGTTTTAACCTGTCGAAGTGTCTTGAGTTACCGAGATACCGAGTCTGATCGGAACGTCTTGGGAGGAGGTCTATTCCTTCGTTGACCGTGAGAGCTTGTCATGGGCTAAGTTGGGACTCCCCTGCAGGGATTGATCTTTCGAAAGCCGTGCCCGCGGTTATGGGCGGATGGGAATTTGTTAATGTCCGGTTGTAGATAACTTGAACTAAACTTAATTAAAATGAATCAACCGTGTGTGTTACCGTGATGGCCCCTTCTCGGCGGAGTCCGGGAAGTGGACACGGTGTTGGAGTTATGCTTGCGCAGGATGTTCCTTTAGCTTCTCGCTCGTGCTTCGCCTTCTCTTCTCGCTCTCTTTTGCGTATAAGTTAGCCACCACATATGCTAGTCGCTTGCTGCAGCTCCACATATATTTGCCTTATCCATTCCTATGAGCTTAAATAGTCTTGATCGCGTGGGTGTGAGATTGCTGAGTCCCTGTGGCTCACAGATACTACAACTCCAGATGCAGGTCCAGGTGATTCTGCTCCAGTTGACGATTACGAGCTCAGGTGGGAGTTCGACGAGGACTCTCAGCGATACTACGTGTCCTTTCCGGATGATCAGTAGTGGTGCCTAGTTGGGGTTATCGATTCAGGACCTTGTCGCATGTTGGGGTCTTTTCTATTTTGGCGCCGTAGTCGGGCCATGAGTGCTTGTTTGATGGATGTTATTTATGTACTCTGATGTGACGTGGCGAGTGTAAGACAACTATTTTATCTCCCCCTTTTATTATATATTACATGGGATGTTGTAATGATTGCCTGACTTGCGACATTGCTTTCAATGCGGTTATGCCTCTAAGTCGTGCCTCGACACGTGGGAGCTATAGCCGCATCGAGGGCGTTACAAGTCTTGGCAAGTCTCGGTCCAATCCGGAAATGTTTAAACCCCACACACGGAAGAAGACTAGAAATAACCACCGGAGGAGAACGAAGCGCCGGAATGCAAAACGGACAACGGGGAAAATGCTCGAATGCATGAGATGAACATGTATGCAAATGCAATGCACGAGAGGACATGGTATGAGATGCATGAAAACGAAAACAACACACGGAGACAAGTACCCGAACCCGAGAAATAAATATAACTTGACACCGGAAACGGCAAGAGTTGGAGTACCAATGGGGAAAGTTACATCTGGGGCGTTACACACCCCCGGGCCGCCCTCCGCCGCCATGACCACGAAGCCGGTGCATGTGCGCGGGCGCAGCCGGCAGCGAGGAAGAGTAGTACACGGTAGGTCGCCGCTGCTCTGGTCCCGGGAAGGCCACCGCTACTCCACTCAGTCGACGCCAAGCTTGGTGGGGTAAACATCGGCGGCCGATTAGCCGCTTGACGGCGACGTGGAGGCGGAAATCTTCACAACCTTGTGCTCCGGCTGGAGGAGGAGGTTATCGAGGCGGATGAGGAGGAGGCAAAGGCAATGGCCGGCTTTCTCGGGTTCATGGCCGGACATGGTGGTCGGGCGCTGGCGATCGTTTAGATTAGGTTTACAGTAGGTTTAGTACGGTTTGTGCGAAATATGTAATGAATTTTTTCTAGTTTGTAGGAAAAGTTTTCGAAATGTAATGAATTTCATCCGGTTAATTTCATCCGGTTAATTTGAAATTTGCTTTGTTTGCACGAATTTCGTCAGGTTAGTTCATATAGTTGTCGAAAGGTATGCGGGCAGCATTGGATGGCATCCATGAGTGTCCTCGGACAGATGTCGGTGTAAATTTGTGGGCCAGCACTGGAGATGCCCTAACTATCATGCTATAATCGCTAACAATCCTCCATTATTTGGCAGGGAATAGTTATCCCTTGATCAAAATCAGATCTGCGGTGTTTCGCGCTCCTCCCGCGTACGAGTGTAAACTCTTGCTTACATAAAAATGGAGCAAGTGGACGGCACTGTAGCACGTCATATCACTCAAACTAGCCCGCCTAACGAGCGGGAAAGCACCGCTCTCGTCATTTTGTTCTGGATATCTATCGATCGATCGCGCGAAAATGTTACGCTTTGCAAGTTCTAAAGGAAAAGGCGGCACACTTACGACTCGTACGTGTCGCAACCCCGACAGTCCGACTCGCACGCCGCTCACCAGAGGGGACACGCGTTGTCTTGCAATTTCACTGACATGTGGGATCGTAATTGAATAAACCGTCGATAGCCGAAATCTAATCGCTCGGCGGTAGTCGGCTGAGAAAAGAGAAACAGTGGAGGGAGAAGAGACCGCCCGCCCGCCGCGCACGGACTCCAAGAAATATATGGTGATAATGTGAGGTGAGCCATGCTGGAGTCCGGACCGCTTCCGGAGCCCTCTCTCACCACCCTGGCCCCTCAAGATGCCAGCTGCCCGCTGCATGCATAGCAAGTAGTCCCCGCTTATGTGGAGGAGAGAGAGGCATTGACAAAGTCAAGGAGTAACAGTGGAGACAATAGCTTTCATCAAAAATAAACAATGAATACTCATTGCTCGTCCTCTATATCGGAAAGAATACTTTCATTCGTCGACATGTGGGACGTCGACCATCCTGGTCCACCTGCCATGCACAAAATTATCCTGGTCTACCCCGCTCGTATCGCAGGCCCAACCTTTCCCACCGTAAGTTGTTCGGACGAAGGAACCATCATGACTTCGTTGAATTCCGCTTCTTCAAGAAAACTTACTGTACCCGCAATACTTCTACCACATTCAAAGACTGGACGACACTGTACCACGTCATATCACTGAAACCCACTAGGCCAAACTAGCCCGCCTAGGTCATCTATTTTGGAATGGAGGGAGTACGTCTCTGCACTGCTATGATTTTGTGTTGCACGTTCTCTGTACTTTTGCTACGATTTTCCTACCCTATGAACCAAATGAGGCCTGAATGTATGTCGACTATTGTCTGATCGATCGCTAAGCCTACAATTTTAGGAGCTAGGGCTATTGGTCGATCAAAGAGGGATAAGTATAAGCGTACCACAAGCTCATCAGCCGCAACGTTTCTCTTCGGTGAGTGTTTTGCAAGTACTATAGCTCGCAGAGTAGCTAGCCTACTAACACCAAGAATCATCAAACAAGCCCTGCTGATATGATAAACAGTTCAAACTTACATCTAAGCATTCCATATATTACATCAAAAGCTGGTGAGGATACATCTGTTTCCATAACTCAGAGAGGGTTCGCATGATTCATCGCATGATTCACTATCAAACAAAAGTAGCAAGATCCGCCCACGCAAGACAGTGATCTAGCCCTAAGATGGTTTGATAACACACATCGTTCTGGTAATTAAACACAGGGCAATGCAAACTACCCTGAAGGAATAGCGCGACCAACTATTTCTTTTTATTGATCTCTCGGGCAATGACCACAGCACGGACATCGGCATGGGAATCGATTTCTGGGGCGATGTCCACAGACTGACCGCGACATCGGAATCAATCTCTGGGGCGATGTCCACAGGATGGACAGCGGCATCGGAATCCATCTCTGGGGCGATGCCAACAGGACGGGCCACGACATCGGAATCATCAAGGACAACCACCGGCACCTGCACAACACTAACATATTAGCAAGCACATTGCAAATAATCAAAAAGCAAGCACATTGCAAATAATCAGAAACCACAACTATGGTAATAAGCCATTATTTTTTACCTTGTGCAGCTCCCCGGGGGATCTCATCCCTCCGGGGCCATCTCCTCGTCCTCGATGGGGGCCATCACCTTGCCAGGAGAATACTGCTTCTCAACGGCGACTATCTCCTCAAACTCGGTCTTGAGCCTTACATAGGTGGCAATTAGAGCTCCTGGGGTAGGCACGGTGGGGCCCTTGCTGTTCTTCTAACTTTCTTTGAGGAGTTCGTCCGCCAACATCCTCAACTCTTTGGCCAGTGCTTGTTTATTGGAGTTCTTCGTCTCCATGGGTTGGCCCGCCAACATGGTCAACTCGTTGGTCGGTGCTCGCTTCCTGGAGATCGTTGCCTCCAGTGGGTTGTCCGCCGGCAACTCTTTGCCTAGTGCTCCAGGATCCATCAACGAATTGACAAACAAAAAGCAATCGAAAGGAAACCACAATCGCAATGAAAATGGGAAAAGAATAGGATGTGAGAATCGGTCAGTGCTTCGCAAAAAGAAGATTATTGGAATGAAAATATAGCAGCATAACTGATTCGCCCACCTTTCCTTCATCGGTAGAGAAGAAAAATGCCAGAAGTGAGTAGCCTGGAGTGAGGTTTTCTTCAAAAAGGGAAGAAAGGGCTTGAACGAGCGGTCCAATGAAATGATGGTTACTTCGTCCAGTCCAACTTGGAGGCCACCTTACCACTGCTAGTAAAGGTGTGGGTTTTGTGATATGACGGGTCATGACGGCCACAATGGGGTGACAGATGAGTCTCGACTGTAGCACCTCGCTGTGATTTGGTGGATGGCACGCGGGCCCGGATGCTTTGAACTGTCATTAACTTGATTTTAGTCTCTTTAGTATTTGGATCCAAGCATGGATGAGGCTAACAAGTTTTAGTCCCACTACTTTTAGTCATGAGACTAAAACATATCCAAGCACTCTCCCAATATTGTGCACCGCGACCAAGGCGGAGAGGAAAACTAGAGAACTATGTAATTAATGCATGAGTTTAATTAGGGTAGTTTTGTAAAGTACGAGATACATTCCTCCAATCGCAAAATGCCTTGGTTCATGAGATTTGAGATTTGAGCCCTATAAACCAGAAGGGAGGGGGTACTGCACACGGTGTAGTCTAGTCACTTGTTTTTTTTTGAGCCGAAGTCTAGTCACTTGTTGAAATCTCTAGAAAGGCAAATACTCCTTTCCGGTTTACAGGTCTATACTACTCCCTCTGTCTAGGTGTGTAAGTCATCTTACGAAAACCAAATAGTCCCAAAACACTTAGGCGCGGTGCATTAACTTCTACCTTGTTTCTTGTTTCTTGACATACGTATCAACCAATAAGAGATGAGAGGTGTGCATGCTTTTAATGACTTGCAATGGCTAGTTCATTGCATGGAATGCTATTAATTAGCAAATAAACATTGGTGACCCCAGGAGGAAACGGTGCTAAGCGCGTGGACCTATGCAGAATGAGTATCAACCAATGGATAATGGAGTTTAATTGTTAAACAATAGCAATTTTGTCTCAAGCAAGAGCCTGGCTAGTACTCCAAGGAACCGCACCACGCGAGCGTTCACAACTGCCACTTTCGGTTTGCACTTGGCTCTTCGCCTCTTCGAGAAGACGAACAATGATGTTACTCCTACTTCTACAGTATTGAATCCACTGCTGCATGTCCGTCCACCTCGTGTGGGAGGGATAGCATGTAGCGAAAGCTTCTACTTACTGCTCCTGCCTTTGTGTCCATGACAGGTGGGCCCAACAGGTGGTTGGCCCACCTGTCATGCAGCCAAAGGCAGGTGCAGTTAAGGCACCGGAGCTCAGTCCGCGAGGGAGAGGGCGTCGTAGTAATCAAATTTCTCGGTCTTGTACGAGTTGACGCGACACATAAGCACTGCATTCGATAAAAGTCTTTTTACACATTTTAAATGGGCTACTTCGTATGTAGGAGTAGACATATTCTGCTTTGTATGTACTCCCTCCATTCCAAAATATAAGTCTTTTTAGAGATTTCACTGTGAACTACATATGAAACAAAATGAGTGAATCTACACTCTAAAATATGTCTATATACATCTGTATGTAGTTTGTAGTGGAATCCCTAAAAAGACTTACATTTAGGAACGGAGGGAGTAGTCACTTGTTGCAATCTCTAAAAAGACTTATATTTGGAAACGGAGGGAGTACAACGCGTGCATGCATGCCGTGACTTTCCTTTTGATACTTGCATGTGTTGATTTGATGCACCTTGCCAAATTTTGACTATAAATTTAACTAACCAAATTTTCATGCATGTCACAAAAAATCACGGGGCTGTTTGGATTGTGACTATGTTTGTCTTATGTTGCCACATTATTTTTCCCACACTTGCCACACTTGCCTAACCTGAGTTGCTCAAATTGTTAGACACACTTTGGCTTCCCTAAGGGAATCTTGCCACAATTTTTGTGTCTATGACATGTGGGGTTCACTGCTAATAAAAAAAATTCTTGTCTTAGGTGTGGCTAATAAAAAAGACTTATATTTAGGAACGGAGGGAGTAGAAAATATAAGTAATAATGCATGTTGGGGCAACCCACGTTTCCGCTAATTTTAGCCGTGGGCTTGTTCACAATTTTTACGAGGGGGTGGTTGTTCATTTAATGGAGGGACTTGTAGTACTACCAGACTTGAACGATACAAAGTGCGACCTGGCACACCGTAACACCACTTGGAACAAGCGGGTAGCTATCTCAAAAAAAAATCAACAACTAAAAAAACCGCGACCTGGCATGTAGTAGTACACAATTTTAAACGATTGTTTTGATGGAGTGAAAAAGGAAAACTACCCCACTACTTATATATAGGCAGAGCCTCCGCGCTTGCTTGCTAGGGCTGCTCTATTCACACACTCTAATCCTCTCCAGATCTAAACAAGATAGGGGCAGTAACCCTGTCTTTCTCCCTTCAAAAAACACTGGCTTTCTATACTCACCGCTGGTTACAGATCCGGATGTATCCCTCTCCACCGGTGAAGGGGAGGAGGGGCAGCGTTTAGGCCGTCGTCGACATTGAGGGAGGAGACCCACTACCGGCCGCACTGTTATCTCTGGCCGAGCGTCGGCGCGGGAGATCCTCCGATCCCTTCGTCGTTGCCTGTGGGCGGATCCAGCCTCCCGCCGCCCACCTATCCACATCCCGACGACCTTCAGGTATATCTTCATTTGAAACTGCCTTAGCTCTACTTCCCCAACTCGCTACGTCGCTGCATGTGCATCATCTTCTACCTCTCAGCCCCTCTCGATCGGATGGTCCAACGTCACCTATTTTTTTCTTCTATTGTTAGAGGTAAAGCTACTTCATGGAGTCGAATCTTGTACTCCCTCCGTCCGAAAATACTTGTCATTGAAATAAAGTGGGGGTGGGGGAATTTAGTATGTACATCGGACTTGGTACAAACAGGAAGGAAAGGGGATGAAAGTAGTATAGACTGGTCATCCAACCGGTCTCTTGGTCGAAAAGGGAAATATAGGGGTATCGTTGTACACAGTGGTATGACCAGGACTAGATTTGCTATCCACACATAGGAGTAGATGGCTAGAGTGAACAAAAATGGGACCAACCCAGATATGTTTCTTGGATGTTTGTTTCTCGGGGCAACAAACTATGAATCACCACTTTATGCCCATGTTTACGTACATGGTGTTGTACTGTTGGTGCACCAACTGTCCCATGCCCTTATACCAAATATTTAGGCTCCGGTCGGAATAAAGGGGCAGAAAACATAGGTCTTGATGAAAATAGAGGAATATGAAAGGAATGTAGGTATAAACTATGGAACAGCGAATCGGAGGAAACTCTCAAGAGAATGTGTTCAGATGGACTACAAAATGTACAGATTTGTTTTTTTAGAGTAGCATGCTTGGCAGTATGAGATGCTATTTGTTTATTCAGTTGCACAGTGACTACTCCTCACCTCACGTACCACACATATGTTGA
This sequence comes from Triticum aestivum, assembly GCF_018294505.1. Classification (NCBI taxonomy): domain Eukaryota; kingdom Viridiplantae; phylum Streptophyta; class Magnoliopsida; order Poales; family Poaceae; genus Triticum; species Triticum aestivum. Next base: position 438,287,543 of record NC_057810.1, on the reverse strand, counting down.
TTTTTTTATTCCGACAAACACAACACATCGACCTGTCTAACACATGGCAGCGAGCACCTTCCTCGGGCTTCCGCCCAAAAAATGAGCAGCGCGTGGATGTTTCTAATCCGATGGAATCAGTACTACCAGACCAGCTTTCCTATGAAACACTATTCACCTTTCCCATGTTCCAAATGGTTGGAAGAGAAAGAATATCGTAGGAATTTTTTTCCTACGAAAATCCTGCACCAAACCTGTGAACCGAACACAACATTAGCTGTTCTTAATATAATGTCCCGGGTAAAAATGAAGCCATGCCACTGTTTTTGCCTGTAATTCTTTGAGACTCTGACAAGTTTAGCCAAATGTTTTTGCCTGTAATTGTTTGAGACTCTTGACTATTTCCTCTGTGCCTTTTTGTGCAAACAGGGATATCCAATTCACCTGGTTGCTGTTGTGACCTTTTGGTGCACTGCACAAAACTCTTCTTAAAAGAAGTGACTTTTGTGTTGTTTAGCTAGAATGTCAGATGGAATAGTTGGTTCATTTTGGTGGAACTGCACAAAGGGAGATCTGTGTTCCAATCCTCATCATCCATATTGGCGCCATAACCTTCCTTTAGGTAAGAATGATATTTAATGCATGTGTTCATCTCTATTTTCCGACTGCCATGAGAAAATAATGCTATTTTTTACTAGTACACTTGTACTCCCTCACTGACAAAACCAATTCTGAATTAGAAGGCCAATCCTGTACTTGGTTTCACCAACTAGTGAGGAGAAAGAGAAACAGAGCATGAAGAGGAAGAAGAAGAAGAATAAACAGTGCCAAGGCGATCTTGCTGAAGCCAGAGGCCTCAGTCGAGGCTATTCAAGGGCTCCGGCAACGACTACCTTACAATGTGAGACGATCCTCCAGGGAGCCCTTCCACTTCTGTTGTCTCACTAATTAATTAGGAGCACTTAAGTACCACTAATTTATTACTGCCTAATTTTCCTGTTGGAGTTAAACAAATCTTTAGTAGGACCCTATGCTGAATCATGTACGTGTGAATGTTTGTCTATGGAGGTGAATCATGTGGTGGAGCAGGGAGGGAATATTATTAGTGTCATGACATAATAGTGCTATTGTTTTGCATGTCAATTTATTGCCATTGGTTCAATGAGGCAATGTTTTGCGTATTGTCCATCATGAATTTGATGCTACTGTTTGAGTAATATGCTAATGTCTTCCTATCCTTTCTCACTAAGCTAATGAAGGTTTCACCTTGTTCCTACTTGTGCAAACAGGGATCATGTTGTGCCAATCATACATTTTAGTGGAACTACACAAGACAATACAATGAACTGTATCCCAGCCAGTGCTTTAACTCTGCTGGAAGTTCTTGATAATCTTTCGATATAATCTCAGCACTGGTAAACAAGAGTGATTTCAACCATACATTTGAAGTGCACAAAAATATATACTATTGTGTGATTCCAGTGAGTGCTTTATCATCTCTTATGGGACTACATGAATAAGCTTTTTTCTCAGGTTGGTACGGGCCTAAGGCCTTCATCCATATTAGTTTGTTGTCATCTCTATTTGTATCGTGCTACTGTCATGAGAAACTCCTTTATCTTTGCACTTTTAAGTTTTGCAACCTATGATAAATGGCAATGCTTTGAGTGTTGAGTTGAGCTAATTGGCACTGATTAAATAAACTAATACCTCTCTTTAAGCAAGACTACTATGTTGCTAACTTTACCCATTAAGATAATGAGGGTGCTTCTATTTGTTAGTGTATGTTTCATCAACTAGTCCCACTATTACAGTAATCTCACTCTCTCAATATATGTGCCAACAGGGATGCTCGATTTTGGTGGAACTGCACAAAAACTTTGGGTGCTCCATTGCCTCGAAAACTTCCATCCTTTCCTGTCAGTCGCTAATCTCCGCTTGCTTTCTTCCTTTGCTGTCAGTCGCTTGGCTTATCTCGGCTTCCAGTCAAAGGAAATAGTAATTGATATGCTACCTCACACAGGTTGGTACTGGTCTTTATCCTGATTATTGTGCCTGTCATATGTATTGGTAATTTGGTATTGTGCTACTGTTTGCCGATTTCATAAAGGAGTAATTTGGAGCCTGAACTCACAGGCAAATCATTACATCGGGTGATTTCAGTAGAACTGCACAAAATGATTAGATGGACAGGTACTTATGCTGCTGCTATGTACTCCAAAGTTCACTCAGACAAGCATCGATGTTGACAAGAAGTGCCTATATTCATTCGAGTATCAACCGGCATCAACCAATTGTCAAACTCCAAGTATTAGGAGAGTGAACGCCAAAAATATTGCTTGGTGCATAGCCCAGAAAAACGCAGTCCAGTCTTTGGTCCTAACTTGTGCCTTTTGGTTATCGACACATATGGTAGCAAACTATATGGCATGGAGTCTAAAGATTCCAGACAAGTTGGTTGACGCGTATATTCATCTGGGACTTAATCAGTCTGCACGCCAAGGATGCTCCATTTCAGTTGAACTGCACAAAAAATTTGGGTGGTTCATTTTCTCAACCGCCTCCTTTCTCGTCTGCAATGTAGAATTTTGGCGAGATACAGGACCAAGATGAGCCAGTAAACTAGTTGGATGAAAGTAGTGGCCAAGTTGCTCAAACCTCCGTCGGCACGAGGCCACTATTTGAGGATAAACCTACATGCAAAGTTCAGATTGTCTGTGCTGCCTCTTATGTACTCGAAAGTTTACTCGTACAAGAACTAATTTTACCAAGAAGTACCTCTAATTGAACACCATTTACCAGTCTGTACCCTAGGTAATTAAAGTTCATCCATGGATCATATTGGCTGTGATCTCAATCATTTGGATGCATAAACATACTGAACATGTGTATATCTGAATCTTTTTGTGAATTATGTATGAATATTGTCGTGTGATCTATCAATCATTTGGATGCATAGATATGCTGAGCTTGTGTATATATGAATCTTTTGAGTTGTTGATAGTGAATGTTGGCTATGAATATGAACATGTCCTGTGAACCAGAGTTTGATATGAACTACAACAGAACCAGTTATAACCCTTCTCCACCTCTCAATCTGCGACTCCACTGCCGTGTTTTCCCATCTCCGAGTCGTTCCCGTACGGGGCCTCGCCATCGTCCACCACCTTGCTATGTTCGGTGCAGCGTGGTCAACAAACGAGAGTCATCGGAAGAGGACTATACGTGGAGAGCTTGACGGCTGGGACCCACGAGGTCCATGGTCGCACGCCAGGAAAGTTCCTCCTTATTAAGCTGAAAAAATGTTTCCTCCACCTGACAGCTGGGACCCACCGGCTGTATCTTCGCACGGAAGGAAGTGCCTCCTTGTTTTGTGAAAAAAATTATTCATCCCGTTGACAGCTGGGACCCGTCAGATTTGGTGACTGACTTGTGGGCCTGCTAAGCGGACGTGTACGCACGGCTTTGTCAACTTAATCAACAAATGATTCTAGCAGCTGGACCGTTGGATGTTAATCCAATAGCCGTGCTCCTGCTTCAACCTCTGTTCTTGCTCCTATCTCCCGTGGGCGGCATCGCGGCTGTGCTGCCGCGCACCCGAACCAGTGAAGTTTCCCACTCCTCTCCATCTGTGACTCCACTGCCCCTCTTCCCCATCTCCGGGTCATTCCAGTCTGGGTGCGCTTGGCACAGTGTGGTCAACATGGTCAACAACCAAGAGTCATCGGAAGATGACTGTATGTCAGAGGCTGACAGTGGGGACGCACCACGCCCATGGACACATGCATGCAACGGAACGCTGCGACGTCAACGTGGTCAAGGAACGACTTCCATAGGAAGTATACTGTACGTGGAGAGTCTCAGCTGGGTCCACGGCCGCAGCAAGTAAGTGCCTCCTTATTACGCGGAAAATAATGATTCCTCCAACTGACAGCAGGGACCCACTGGATGGGCCACCGTATTTTGCGGAAAAAAATGTTTGCCCCCTGACTGCTGGGACCCACCTGACGGGCCACCGTATTTTGCGAAAAAACGTCCCCCCCGCTGTTAGCTCGGACCCACCGGAAGTTCCTCCTTATTACACACAAAAAAATGAATACTCCCCCTGCTAGCTGGGACCTACCTTGGTGGGAGGCTGACTTGTGGGCCTACTAAGTTGACGGGGATGAAGGGCTTTGTCAACTTAGTCAATATGAACGATTCTAGCTCCAGTGACTGTACGATGTCCATCCAACGGCCGTAGTGCTTCTTCAACCTCTGGTCTTCTTGCTCCAGCCGCCCAAACCAGCGCCAGTTGTGCCTCATGCTCCTGCCTCCCGTGGCCGGCTGTGCTGCCGCGGTGGACTCACCGCTCCCTACTATTCCCACCGCTGGCCAGGCCCTGCGGCGACGGCAGCCTCACACCGCAGCCGAACCAGTGAACCCTCGTACTCCTCTCCGTGCGGGCTTCCACTGCCGCGTCTTCCCCGGCTCCGCGTTGTCCCCTTCCTAGGCCTCGCCGTCGTCCACCGCCGTGGTGCTCTCCGCGCGTCGTGGTCAACGTGGTCAAGGAACGACTTCCATCGGAAGAGTACTATACGTGGAGAGGCTGACAGTTGGGTCCACGGCCACAGCCCAGTTTTTTTGTGATTTGCCAAGTAAGTCACTTTGTCAGGCCTGTTGGGCTGCAAAATCTTTCAAGACAAGGTGAACTTTCATTCGGCTGGCCGAGAAAATGGCCCATCAGTAATGAGAAATGGGTTGTACATTTTTAAAACACATCAAAGCGGCAATTAGTTTCAAATATCTTTTTTTTCATTTCGAGGTTTTAAATTACATTAATTTTTATCCGTGGAGAATTTGTTGGATTTTATATTGATATACATTTATTTTTAAAATTAGTTTGAATGTGAGTCGAAATTTCAGGATTAAAAACAGTTCGTACCCGCACCAAAATATGCAAAATTTTGTATAATTTTTTAACCATGGCCACAATATGGGCTGTAATGCTAACAAAAAGAATATGGGCTCCAAAAAACCTTAAGAATTAGCAAATGGGCTGTAAATCATTAGAAATAATGGCAGATGGGCCGTATGCTGTTTTCCACAGATTTGAGGCTTTCCTAAAAAAAAGGTTGACGCACAAGCAGTGACTGTTGGATGGCCATCCAACGGCCGTCGTGCTTCTTCAATCTCTGCTCTTCCTGCTCCAGCCGCTCAAACAAGCGCCAGCGGGACTGCCTGCTCTCTCCTCCCCACGGCCGGCTGTGCTACCGCACAGGCCTCACCGCCCCACCGTACTCCCATCGCTGGCCTAGCCATCCGTCTACTCACCCACACCTGCTGTTATTCTCCGGCGACAGCAGACGAACCAGTAAACCCTCGTTCAGTCGTACTCCCCTCCGGGTGGGAAACAACTGCTGAGTCTTCCCTGCCTCCATGTCGTTCCCTTCCTAGGCCTCGCTGTCGTCCACCGCCCTGGTTCTCTCGGCGCGGCCTGGTCAATGTGGTCAACGACAGATGGGTCCATGGCCGCACGCAAGGAAATGCCTCCTTATTACGCGCAAAATAATGATTCGTCCACCTGACATCAGGGACCCACCGAAAGGGCCTCAGTATTTTGCGAAAAAAACGTTACCGCCACTGACAGCTCGGACCCACCAGCTATATCTTCGCACGCAAGGAAGTGCCTCCTTATTACGCACAAAAAAATGAATACTCCCCCTATTAGCTGGGACCCAGTATAGTGGCAGGGTGACTTGTGGGCCTACTAAGTCGACGGGGACGGAGAGCTTTGTCAACTTAGTCAATATGCACGATTCTAGCTCCAGTGACCGTACGATGTCCATCCAACGGCCGTAGTGCTTCTTCAACCTCTGGTCTTCTTGCTCCAGCCGCCCAAACCAGCGCCGGTCGTGCCTCGTGCTCCTGCCTCCCGTGGCCGGCTGCGATGCGACGGAGGCCTCACCGCCCCCTACTACTCCAACCTCTAGCCAGGCCATCCCTCTAGTCACCCACACCCCCTGTTATTCTGCGGCGACGACAGCCTCACACCGCAGCGAACCAGTGAACCCTCGTACTCCTCTACGTGTGGGCATCCACTGCCGCGTCTTCCCCGGCTCCACGTCGTCCCCTTCCTAGGCCTCGCCGTCAATCCACCACCCTGGTGCTCTCGGCGTGGCGTGGTCAACATGGTCAAGGAATGGCTTCCACCGGACGTGGACTGTACATGGAGAGGCTGACAGCTGGGTCCACGGCCGCAGCAAGGAAGTGCCTCCTTATTACACGCAAAATAATTATTCCTCCACCTGACAGCGGGGACCCACCGGACGGGCCACCGTATTTAGCAAAAAAAATGTTTCCCCCTGTCTGCTGGGACCCACCATTTACATCTTCGCACACAAGGAAGTGCTGGGACCCACCAGCTACATATTTGCACGCAAGGAAGTGCCTGACAGTCGGGACCCACCTAGTCGAAGCGTACGTAGCGTTGTCATTCTGGTCGCGAACGTGTACGTACATATATACTGGTGGATGTAGAGGCGCGCACGTGTCGTAGTAGAGGCGCGCACGTGTCGTAGTAGAGGCGCGCACGTAGCATGTACACGTACGTACAGTGGCGAGGGTGCAAGAAAGAAAATACGGCCACATACGTACATACGGGCAGGGTCTAACGCCTATCGCGCATACATACATGGCTAGGTCGGAACGGAGAAACAACATCGTCGTCGTGTTCATGGGGAGCCAACCGGCTGGGTTAGAACGGAATGCGTGGTCATGTTCATCGGGAGGGATTGGATGGAACAGGCGATGGAAACGAGGCTTGGCGTACCACACAACGGAGGAAACGACCTTGTGTTCGACCGGCCACGTTCGAAACGGGGTCCTGTTGATCGGGAGGGGCCTGGCGTACCGTAAAATGGAGGAAACGGACCTCCTACGGTCGAAACGAGGGTCCTGTTGATCAGGAGGGGTGTGGCGTACCGCAAAACGGAGGAAACGGACCTCCTACGGTCGAAACAGGGGTCCTGTTGATCGGGAGGGGTGTGGCGTACCGCAAAACGGACGAAACGGACTTGTGTTGGAGCGCTACAGTCGAAACAGGGGAGAGGGGTGTGGCGTACCGCAAAACGAGAGTCCACGGGATACTGTTCATCTCCACCGTCGACCTCCTCCAGCCTCCACGGGCTACCGTCGACCTCCTCCAGCCTCCACGGGCTCCTGTTCATCCAGCCTCCACCGCGCGCTACTCCACCGGCTACAGTTCAACCACCCCTCCACGGGCACCCCTCCATCGTCTACTATTCATCCATCCCTCCACACCACGGGTCCTGTTCAACCACCCCTCCACGGGCACCCCTCCACCGTCTACTGTTCATCCAGCCCTCCACACCACGGGGTCTTGTTCAACCACCCCTCCACGGCCACCCCTCCAATGTCTACTGTTCATCCAGCCCTCCACACCACGGGTTCCTGTTCATCCAGAGGCAACTCCACCATTCACTATTCATCCAAACCCCCCGCAACGCTCACTGTTCATCCAATCGATCGGCTTCAGTTAGCAGGAGTAGCGAAGGAATCGCTCCATCGGGTTCAGTTAACAGCCATCGATCGATCGCTCGGGTTCAGTAACACGTAGCTTGCAGTTCAATCGCTCGGGTTCAGTTAGAGCCCAACGCCTCGCTCGGGTTAATTTAGAGCCAACGCCTCACACACACACGCGTACATGTACAAGAGAAACGCGCATCGCTCTCCCACCTTAACCGGCAACTCCCCGAAATTTTCCTCCCCCTCACTTCTACCACGGTTTTTCCGTCATGGACGACCCAAAGAATGTCATGCAGCTGCGTCTCCAGCCCGCCCAGGATGAAAAGCCCATTTTCTGTCATGATTTTTTGTCATAGAAGTAGGAGCCCACCACATCTATGATGATCCCGGGTTTTGTCACAATTATCATCATAGAAGTGTCATATGTATGACAAATTTTTTTCGTTCGGCCCAAAATGTCACGGATGTGTCTTTTTTTTGTAGTGCAAGCAATAAACCAACGTTGTCGGTGTGACATTTTGGTTGAACTGCACAAAACACTCTTAAAACAAAAGTGTTTTGTGCAGTGCCACAAAAGGTCACAATGGCAATGAGGTGAAGTAGATAACCCTGCTTACAGAGAGATGCAAAGGAAACAACTAGTGGTCAATAATGGTGGATGACACAGAAGCCAACAAAAAGAAGCATCTACCTTACCTAAATGGGAAAGAAAGGAAGACAATAGCATTTCTCAAATGGTGGCATTGATTAATATTAATAGAGAGATTATATTAACAATAAAATTCGTTAAACATGTAATTTGCTTTTAACTGTGGCATTGCATCAATTTTTCAGCAGCATTATTAGAGGGTGCTTGTTTACAGGGACATTTTGGTGGAGGGACTAAAAAAACTCCGTGTCGGTCCCCTCTAAACCAAAGAGGAGGGACTTTTAGGGACTAAAAGTGGGCATTTGGGACTAAAGAAAGAAGACCCGGAGGGAGAGTCTTTTGGGGACTTTTTCTAACAGTTGCCCCTGCCACGCATCGCACCTTGTCTCTATTAGTCCATTACTTGGGGTAGCATGGTCTTTTAGCATGTCATTTAATAACCTCTAGTCCATGTTTAGTCCCTGAAACCAAGCAGGTAGGGACTAGGGAGTTTTTAACCAAATAGGGCCTTAGATTAACAACAGCTAAAGAGTTGCACGGGACAGTGGATGCACCAGCACCATGTGCATCTACAGATGTAATGGGGTGATGCACAGTCTGTTTCAACAAAGAACAAACAACCAAGGAGCATATTTGTGTTGGTCCCAGTTTTGTTATCTTTAGACACCTTTCCCTACGTGAGTGCAGCAAATCTAGTCCTGCTCAAACTCTACATCCTTGTTCCCCAAAACAAAAGATCAGTTTGTTACAGATGTGCGTACCGCGTTTATCATTTTTTCCTTTTTGACTAACGTAGGTGCTGGATAGCCAGTCTGTACTAGTACTTTCCCCACTTCTATTCCTCTGTGAACCACGTCCTAGATTTATGCTATACAACTTTCCCCACGACTTTCCCCCATTCCTGTCCTGTTTGAACCACGTCTTAGATTCATGCGATACAACTTTCCCCACAACTTTCCCCCTTCCTTTCCTTTTTGAACCATGTCCTAGATTCATGCTATACAACTTTTCCCACTACTTTCCCCCATTCCTTTCCTCTTTGAACCATGTCCTAGATTCATGGTATACAACTTTCCCCACTACTTTCCTGTTTGATCCAACACCTAGATTCGAGTGCAGAAGCGGAAAAAGCCCACATGCAGCTAGAGCAATGCATGTGGAATAAGTAAATTATACCTTAAGGTTCTTGGGGTGTGGTTCGGTGGGCGACCGGAGGCCGTTCGACCCACACTATGTACGGCGGTGAAGAAGAAGGGGTCGGAGGCCCTCCCACGCCACTGCTGGGTGAAAGTGAACAGCTGCGCTGGTAGTGGATTCCCTCCCTTGCCGACGGCGACAACGTTAAGCCTCCTTCCTTTCCTGGCGGACGGATCATGCCGGCTCTTTGACCAGCAGTGAGGGGAGAGAGAGAGGCCAATGTCTTGTTTAGATCTGGAGAGGGTGAGAGAGTGTGAAGAGAGCAACTAGAAGCAGACCAGCAGTGAGGGGAGAGAGAGAGGCCAATGAAGTCTTGTTTAGATCTGGAGAGGGTGAGAGAGTGTGAAGAGAGCAACTACAAACGCTGAGGCTCCATCGTGTATATATATACTGGAGAGAGTGTGAAGAGTGCAAACCCTAGAAAACAAGCGTTGAGGCTGCAGCTTATACGTGATGAGGTGATTATACGGTCACTACGAGATCATATAGCTCTGTATCCATCCAGTTTGACTACTCAAAGAATCCTCCTGGCACGAATTATGCTCAAGTGTAGTTATCAAACCCAAGACCTCAAGTTTGATGAGTGAACAGGCTACCAGCTACACAACCCTCCTGTTATGTTCAACGAGAGGAAAATAATCTTTTATACATTCATGCATTCGTGTGACAAGCATGCCGTGTTTTTTTGTGCGTGGGAGTCATTGGGATTTAAATCATAATCATGTCATGTGGCTTTGGTGGTAAGACTATCCACAGTGGTGCAGAAATAATGCAGCCTTAGTCACCTTACCTCTCTCCATGTAGTACGTTGGGTCCCACCAGTCACAGGGTGAAACAAACAAATTAATAAGAAAAATTAAAAGCGCCAGCGGTGTATCTTACCTCACACATCTCGCTACTGCCCGGGAACACTGTCCAATTGATGCCTCTGTTCGCTCACGTACTATTTTAAGTGAATCCTTATTATAACATGCACACAATTTTGGGCACTTGTATTAGACCTAAGTCACTGTGCCACCGTATCTCATACGAGTCCCTCCGTCTAGGTGTAATAAGTCACGTTAGAAGGTGCAGAGGGACCAAGGTGCAAGCAGATTGGAAGAGAAGGAGAAACTTGACCGATCATTCCTCCAATCAAAGCCCTGATTTCTGTCTCTAAATGCAACAATTAATCCAAACAACTAAGAGATGTCATTTTAGCTACCATGCAGGGCCACGTATTAACTCGCAAGCAAAGCGACTTTGATTTCTTGTCTGATCAACGCGTAGTTGCGCTCCATGCATTGGGTTTCCAGGGGAGATAATAAGGCAGAGTAAGGTGTGTTTTGATACATTGCTTAGGCTGGTCATAGTGGAGAGTAACTTGGACTAGTACAACATGCATATGTTACTATTATATGTTACTACTACGCGAAGTTTGCCGTCGGAAGCGAGCCGATCTGGCTCTCCTGAGCTAGCAAGGTTTTTCTAGCCCACCCAAGCTAGCTGGCCCACAAAAGGTAACATATTTTAACAGTTACAAACGCCTAACCTTGCCCGGCTATGCTATAAGCTGTTCTTACTAAGGATACAAACGCTCCCTAAGTAAGAACGCTCGCTAGCAATGAGGCCAAGAGGGGATTGAGATGTGAAGTTAATGGACGACGCCTAAACATTTTGGGAATATCTGATTTCCGTAGGATGACTTAACACCTAGATGGAGGGAGTACTACTCCTCAGTCCAGGTTTGATGGAATATTCGTCACATCTTCTCTTCTTGTACGTACTCCATTTGTATCTCTCTTCCTGTGGCTTCACACTCGCACGATTTTCCTATTCTATGAACCTGTGTGCACGTGTGCGTGTGCGTGTGTGTATGTTTAACAAAATGTGTGTGTTAGATAGAGCGACAGATCGACCTACTCCTATAGAGAGATGGTGTGTAGCGTACGATTTTAGCCGCCAGAGTCGGTGCATCCTCTTGTTTCCGGGCGTCCGATAGGGACAGGCGGACAGCTGCCATGCCCGCTCCTGACCAGCCTGGCCCACCCAGAGCCCCTCCATCGCCTGCTCGTGCTTCCCGCCTGAAACGGTCAGTGCCGCATTCATGCCCAGGCAGAGCGGACGCGACCTCCCACTGGTGCCTGTGTTGAAGGGAGAAGCGGATTCAAGAGTGATGGTTGGTTCGTCCGTCCAACTTACTGCTGGGTCTATGTGATTTGACGGCTCATTGGTCATTGTTACTGAGGTGGTAGGACTGCTGGATGTCCCATGCTTTCGGCAAAAGGAGGTACTACTAGATTACAATTTTCTCCATTCTTACGGCGGAGGAGTGCAAGAGCAGTGAAAACACGCAGGATCAGTGATTACATGGCCCACCTCACACTATCACCATATTTTCTGGACACCATGCGACACCTAACTCTTTACATAGTACTCCCTCTATTCCTAAATATAAGTCTTTGTAGAGATTCCACTAGGTGGACTACATACGGAACAAAATGAATGAATCTACACTTAAAATGCATCTATATACATCCGTATGTGGTTCATGGTGAAATCTCTACAAAGACTTATATTTAGGAATGGAGGAAGTACTTGTATAGTACGTACTGTAATTTATCGGCGAGATAGTACAATGCTATGAAGCTTACAGCTTCTGTTACATGTATCTTGCATCCAAGGTTGCCCGTTGCAACATTCCATCAAATACAAAGGAGACTAACATGCATGCTATTGCATCTCAATGATTGACAGATCATAGCAAATATGTACTCCCTCCGTTCCAAAATAAGTGTCTCAACTTTATGCTACATCGGAGCAAAATGAGTGAATCTACACTCTAAAATACGTCTATATACATCAGTGTTTGTAGTATTTACTAGTAGTTCATATTGAAATCTACTAAAGGACATATATATTCCAAACAATATGATAATCTCTCTAACCAAGGTAGTAGGGACGAGGAGTAAACGGAGGGAGTAGTAAAAATTTCTCCTCGTCCCGCGAGCCACCACGCGCGTCGGCGAGGGAGCGGGCATAAGGCGTACAGTACTACTACTACTCATGCAATCCCTAGCCATTGAAATAGAGACAACTAAATAAAAAATGATCCATGCAGTCCCTAGCCCTTGAACCGTAAACCCTAACCAGGATTTAATTTGCTGGCAACGTCGGCGCTTCCTAAGAAATGAAGTTTGCAACCCTTTGACCATCGGATCATTTTGTGCAGTTTCACCAAAATCAAGATGAGCATCCCTGTGGCAAAGAAATTGAACAAGCATGATTAGAATAAGATTATTGGGACTAGTTGATGAGACATAAACTCACCACAAATATAGTACGTAGAAGCCAGTAGAGGTATGTGCGGGGCAAAGAAGTAGAGAAATATCCACATGGAGTGATGTGGGCAGCTGGAGCAGTGGTGCAAGCTGGTTGTAAAGGGTGTTGTACCTGAGGGATGCCGGGACGTAGCTCAAGCTAGAGGAGGCCGGCAGTGAGCAATGGACGAAGGCAACCTCACCGGCTTCGTGAGAGAGAATGGCGGGGACCCCTGATTGGGACGTGCCGACAGTGGGTTTTCGCCGTCGGCGATGGCGACCGCATCTACACTAAGCATCCACCCCTTCCCCCGGCGGACATGATCTGCCGGGATGTTAGAGATGTGGCCACAGTGGTTTTGTGCGAGAGTGTGAAAACCGAAGAGAGCAACCCCAGCAAGCAACCGTGTAGGCTCGTCCTGCCTATGTATATACTGGAGCGGTTTCCTTTTCTCTCCATATGAACCTATTTATATTGCGTATGTGCCACTGGAGAAAAAAAACTTTATTTATAAATGACGCGGCACCTACTACTCGTTCTCCTATAAACCTTGTGCTTGCCATCTCCAAACTATTAACCTTGCGATTGGCTCTTCGCCTCTTCGGGAAGTCGGGCAATAATCGTACTACAGTATATATCGTTCTGGCTATATGAGACTGAATGAATTGCTGCACGTCCACCACATGGCGAGGGTCGAGGGGCGAGGGAGAGTGCGTACTATTACGTCCGTTTCAATATGGACTACATACGGAGCAAAATGAGTGAATCTACACTCTAAAATACATCTATATACATCAGTGTCTGTAGTATGTACTAGTAATTCATATTGAAATCTACTAAAGGACATATATTCCAAACAATATGATAATCTCTCTAACCAAGGTAGGGACGAGGAGTAAACGGAGGGAGTACTAGTAAAATTTTCTCCTCGTCCTGCGAGCCACCGCATGCGTGGGCGAGGGAGCGGGCGTAAGGCATAGTAAGCAAGCTTCACCTCATCTTGCGAGCCACCGCACGCGTGGGCGGGGGATACGGCATACTAAGAAAGCTTCTCCTCATTCTGCGAGTTGACGGGACACATCAAAAGTACTCCAGTGTATAGAGCCTTGCCTCTAAGGTAGGCCCCACATGGTTTGCCTCTTTTTTAACATAGTGCGTCAAGTCGCAATTTGTTTGTTCACCTGTGGTAGGCGATCCTCCCTCCATCTAGTGGACAACCATTACACGTGTCAAGTTACCATGTGGGCTACCTTTTCATACAAAAACGAGCTCCACCGTGTACCCGCGCGGGTGTGGTTGGGAAAGAGACGAGAGTACGTGCGCCGTGCTTGCACCTCTTCTCTTCGTGCACACCCCCCACCTATTTGGGTGTGTGTGAGAGATACAAACCTAGACAAATGGCTTGTGCGTTCATGAGTGTTTTTTTGGGGGGGGGTTGATTTCGTAAATGTATTTGTGGGAATATGTCGATGACATCTCAATTTTTTTGCATGCAATGTGTGTGAAATGGAGGCCTATCCATATCATATATATAGGGTCGGGCGATCCATGAGAAGATAGGGAGGGGTCATAGATATCGATAGAGTCGAAGAGAGGATCAAGTGGGTGGGTGCGAGATCGATGAAGAGAGCCATCGAAATTGTGTGTGTGTGCAAGTCAAAGATATAGGGCGACTGACCTAGCTATCGGAATGTCAGAGGGCACAGGTCAAATTTGCGTGTGGCAGGGAGACATGACTAGAGCGCTCGATGTATTGGTGTGTGTGCGTGCGAGGCGGTGGGGGGAGGGGTAGACAGAGGCCTAACTATAGAGGTAGAACGACTCGTATGTGTGTTGAGAAGGAGAGACCCAGCTATGTCTTGAGGGAGATCGGTCGACGTCCATACATAACTGAAGGATGGGAAATAGGATGGGACGGGGAGAGATAGGAGAGAGAGGGAGGGAGAGGGGTAGAGTGCTGGATGGGTGATGGAGTTGCTTCTCGAAGATGGTGGGAGAGGCCTACTAGACAAACTGAGGGTGGAACTGTAATATTATCAATAAGAGTGGGGATGTGTTTCTGTGTGTGCCTATGCGTGATAGATCTGTCAGGACACATCCATGGATGATGAAGGGGAACCATGTGTTTGGTAAGAAGACCTTACTAGATCGGTAGATCAATTGTTGTTTGTCGGAGGAAGGGAGAGACACAACTAATGAGGTAGATCGATCGACGCGTGGGGAAAAACAACTTATAAGGACCTAGCTAGCTATATGTATAGCGGGAGATCGGTCGGTGTACGTCCATTTGTTAGAGGCAAATAAGACCCGGCGAGACGGATAGACAGAGAGAATGGAGCTAGCAGGTGGTGAGAGAGGCCCAGCTACAAGATAGATAGGGGAGGAGTGTGCGGTTGTGAGATCGATGAGAAGAGGGGCGAGAGTTTACACGTGTGTGGGACCGTATGAGAGACACGAGGCAAGGACACATAAAGGAGAAGATTTAAGGTGCGTGTGTATGTTGTAGGCATACATCGCTGGAGAGGTTTATCGATCGGTGTGTGTCGGAAAGGAGTTGTGGAGACTGTGGGAGAACGACCTAAATAAAAAAAATGAATGTGCGCGATGGATAGAATGCTGAGGGAGGGGGAGGGCGAGGAGGGTGTGTGCATGCACGAGAGAAAGTTAGTGGTAGCTACAAAGGTTAGAGGATTGTGTGGTTGTAAGAGACTAACAAAGATCATAATTTGATATGAAAGTGGATTCATATATTTGAACAGGAGATCATAGTGTTTTAAACATATGCATGCATGAATATAGCGGTGATATGCGTGTTGTGGTTTTGCACATGTTATACCATAATGTGATAATGCATGGAGTTTGCAACTCACAGCTAAATGTCGAACAATCTAAACCATACTATACATCAAACAATCTCACATTTTGTTTGAATTTGTGATAATGTGTGGCGTTTGCAGCTTACAACTAAATATCGAACAATCTAAACAATACTATATATCGAACATTCTCACATTTTATTTGAATTTGTGGTAATGTGTGGTGTTTGCAACTCACATCTAAATACTTGTAGGCGTAGGGGGCGGGGCACCATACATAATGTGATAAACACATTGTACATATGATACATGGTTTCGTTTGTGAAGATCTTTCTAGAGCTTGAGATGTACTATGATTTGAAATCAACATAAAGTGGATTCAAAAAATCGATTTTGAGTTCATATAGTACACATAGTTCATATGTAACTCGAGACTAATCATGTGGTGTGTTGTGAAGATAATACACAAACGATGGTCTAACTTGACAATAATGACGATTGTAGATCTTATTAAAACAGAGAAACGAATTCAAATGCTTTAACTTCACAACAATCATTATTGTAGATATTATTCAAATAGAGAAACAAATTCAAATTTACTTCATATAGAAGCGGTAGTATATACTTTTGGAATGCACTAAAACATTCATTTGAGTACTAGGTTGCATGCATTATACACGTAGTGAAATATTTTTATTGAACATAACATGAATTCAAAGTTTTGAATGACATTTGTAGTGCGAATTGATTTGGTACAATACACGTTAGGCTTGTCCGGAAATTTCAACCCGCGCCTTGTTAGCTCGAAATATTTAAGATATATCTTTGTCTCGTTGTGCTCCGACAACTCCCTCCATCTCAACCTGCGCCTTGCTATTCCAAAATTACAATAGGCGTGTAAACTCCCACCTCCTGTGAAATCCCGACATGCGAAATGCCCGTGATACCCCTGAACCAAAAGAACCGCCTCAAATCGGTGGCGGTTCTTTCGTAACTTACCCCACATTTCGGACAAGCGCGTCCCTAAGCCATGGTTCCCCACTCCCATCCCATTTGCCCACCCATTCATACACCGAGGCTGGGAAAACCCGCAAAACCCCACACCCTTCTCCATCCGCCACCCAGCCGAAGCCTCTTCCCCGACGACGTCCTCCACAGCAACACCTCGACGTCCCTCATCCACCGTACTAGATGAGGATCCGTCGTCGATCTGGTCGTCCTGCCAGTTCAGCCAGCCCGTCCTCTACCTCCAAGGAGCTGCGCCGACGTTCCCCTCGTCTTTCGCGCCACCTCCATTCCCACACCGCTGTCTTCACCTGCACCACTGGAAGAGCATCATCATCACCGTTTCCTCGGATGAAGTTGCGGCCTAATCGTCGCCACCAAAGAGGTTGTACACTAGTCGCCGCATTTTCTTCTTGATTCGATCTCACGATGATGCCGACGCTCTGTCCTGAGCCGACACGACGCGGCTCCATCCACGGCGGCGTCGCCGACCACTTTCTCCACGACGTAGCTCCCTCGGCGGCGACGTCCACATCAGTAGGAGCTCCTGCTACTTTAGCTCTCGCTTGCGCTGCTGCTCTGCTCTTGCTCTCGGTCCCCTGTCTGGTCTGCTCTTGCTCTTGCTCATGCCGCTGCTCTCGCTCTTGCTCTTGCTTGCGATGCTGCTCCGATTTAGCTACACTTCAGTCGACTGAATCAGCCGCAGCGGGGAGGGGGTGTCAGGACCCCGACTCGATGTCACATCGATCTAGCCGGTAACACCTCATATCACTTTGCGGCCTCACGCACGGTATCCCCACGGGTGTCTCCTTACCTTTGCCCGGGACCGTTTGCGCCTTTTGGCTCACGTATATGATAGTGTCGCTAGCATCCATATGATAAAGAGCCCGGGCTGACATGACTAGTCGTAAACCCAAAGTGGCACAGACTTACAGGGACAGGCATCCATGACCCAGCATCGAACGTGTCGGTCATCAGCGAGTGAATCCAGGCTGTAGCATTGGGCTAGCAGGACTCCGGTGAACCGGGCTGTAGCGGGCTAACAGGACTCCAGTATTCATCGCGTGACATTTCCCCGAAGGGACAGACACAGGAACGAAGAAGGACACATGCCGGCCAGCCTAAGCGTTCCGGAGCAGTAGCAAGCTACCATGGCTCGGTGGAAACACTAGGAGACATTTCCCGGTAAGAGAGGCTACTAAAGATAAACAACTAGATAGTCAGATCCCACACATACCAAGCATTTCAATAACATACACACAATATGCTCGATATGTGCAATACAACATGGCATCACAAAATGACTCTACGACTCAAGTAGTTTATTCAATAGGCTCCAAGGAGCGAGACATTACAAGCATGGGTCTCATGACCCAACAATCAGAGCATACAAGTCAAAGCACAAGCGAAAGCTATCATGTCTGAGTACAGACATCTATAAATGAAAAAGGCTGAGAAGCCTGACTATCTACCAGATCCTGCCGAGGGCACAAGATCATAGCTGAGGTAACAAGCTAAACATCGAAGTCCAAGCGGAACTACTAGTGAGACTGAAGTCTCTCTGCAAAACATAAAATAGGCAAACGTGAGTACAAATGTACCCAGCAAGACTTACATCAGATCTATCTACATATGCATCATTGTCAACAAAGGGGGTGGTGGGGTTTAACTGCAGCAAGCCAGCTTTGACTCGGTGGCTATCCTAAACTACGACTGCAAAGTAACTCTTTTGAGGTGGCGCACACGAGTCCACATATTCACCATATCAATACACCACTATGGATCCGCTTCCGTCTCCCTACGAGAACGCCATCCATAGCACTCACGCTTATCTTGTGTATTTTAGAGTATCCACTTTCACTTGTCTATGAACTGATATAAGCAACCCAGAAGTCCTTTTCCGTGGACACGGCTATTCGAATAGATGATGTTAACCCTGCAGGGGTGTACTTCTTCATACATGTTTCCACCACTTAGCGTCTGCACACGACATGTGCTTGGCAGACTTCAAGCGAAAGCCGACGTGGGTGTAGACCACGACCTACCTAAACACTCAAGTCTCTAGTCCAGGTTTATCGCCTATTCGGGTTCCATCCATGAGGAGATCCGGCCGGAGTTTCGCTCACAGCCCCAAACGATGTGAACAGGGTTCCCGAGATACCAAACGGGCATCCGGTACACCGTGCCACGTACCTACCGCATCACAGCCCACCCCTACGGTCAGCGCTGTCCACGGCCTCCAGTAAGCTACAAACACCAGAAACTACTTGCAACTCCTGGACAGAGGACTAGGGTGAATAAGAAGTCGAGCGGGGTCATATTTCAGGGCCCAATGTATGGTAGTAGCTGAATCATGGATCACAAACACAGAACTCAGTTTCTGAGGACGGCTGCAATGAGACAACCCACCATGTACTCCTACATGGCCTCTCACCGCTACCTTTACCAAATCGTGTTCATACACTTAGCTCACACACAGTAGGACATGTTCACACACCTCTGATTCATCCCCGATGAATCATACCTGACTCGACTCTAAGCAGTAGCAGGCATGACAAACAAGCATGAATGAGTAGGCACAACAGGGCTCAAACAACTCCTACTCATGCTAGTGGGTTTCATCTATTTACTGTGGAATGACAGGTCATGCAGAGGATAAAGGGGTTCAGCTACCGCAGCAAGTAACAGATGAATCGGTGTTGTCCTAATGCATTAAAAGAGAGCAGGAGCGAGAGAGTAGGATTGTATCAGAATGAACAAGGGGGTTTTGCTTGCCTGGCACTTCTGAAGATAACATTGAGTCTTCATCAGTGTCAACGATCACATCATCGGTATCACGTCTATCGAGAGGGGACAGATACCGGCAAATACAGAAAAACACGATCAATGCAATGCACAATATGATGCATGCTATGACATGGCAATATGAATGTGTTTTGGGCTAATGCACCTAAAACCAGATTAAATGAAGTTGGTTTGAATCCAAGATTCAAATTCAAACTCCATATGTGATTAATTAAATGCCCTTTATATGATTTGTGCTAAACAGTAGTGATAAGTTGTTCTAACATGCATGAAAATGGTACAGATGGATTCCTTGAATTTTTCTGATAATTTTTCATATATAAATTATTTAATTTGGAGTTACGGTTAATTTTCTATGATTTATTGAAGTTTTAGGCATTTTCTGAAATTTCAGAATTAAATTAAATCCAGAAAGCATTACTGCGTCAGCATGACGTTGGCATGACGTCGGCAAGTCAACAGGGGCCGGCTCGGGTCAAACCTGACGTGTGGGGTCCACACGTCAGTGACACAGGGGCTAATCCCGCGTTGACCCGGGCTTTGACCCACTACGGGGCCCACTGTCAGTGGCCGTGGGGGGGGGGGTGTTTAGAGCGTCATTAGTGCTAATTAGGCGTGCCACGTCGACAGTCGCCGGAGTGTCGCCGGCGACGACCACGGCCGACAGCGGAGGTGCACCGTGCGCTCGCTATGGAGCACCTTTTGACGTGCGGTTTGCTCCTACGGGTTCCTGGGAGGAAGGCGCATCTAAAGAGGTAAGTGACAGCAGCTGGGGTGGCCGGAGCTGCCGGCGGCGAGCTCCTTTGCGGCTGCCGGAGTTCGGGCAATCTCGGGGTCGGGGTTAGGGAGCACGGCAGGAGGAGCTGGGGCGTGCTACGGACTCCTGAGATCACGGTGAGCACGTCAGTGGGCTCGGATACGAGCTGGGGTGGCTGTGGCCACGGCCACGCCATGGCCGGCGGCGAGAGATTCTCGGGCAAAGTGGTGGGGCTAGCTAGAGAGGGAGGTGGGGCACGGGGAGAGGGGGAATCGGGTCGAGGGCTCACCGCGGAGCTGCAGGGAGGGTTAGTGGGCTCGGGGGCACGCCGGAGTGGCCGAATTGACGGAGAAGATCCTCGGCGGCCGGCGAGGGGAAAAAACGTTGGGGGCGGCGTTCCGGGGCTCTTCTGGTCGCGTGAGACGACGAGGAGGACGAGGGAGGCACTGCGGAGCTCAGGAGCACGTCGGGGAGGAGAGGGGGTGGCGGTGGCCGCGAGGAAGCTTGTCGGCGGCGGCGGGTGTGTTCGGTGGCTGCGCGCGAGAGAGCCAGAGGAGGAGAGGAGCTCGGGGAGAGAGTGAGAGGCCTGGGGGGGGGTGCGTGGCGTCGCGGACGGGATCTAGGGCAACGAGAGGAAGCAGGAGGTGGCTAGGGGGGGAAGCAGGAGGTGGCCGAGGCAGCGTCGGCGAGCGCCACGCCTCGCCTCTGCTCGTCCTCCTGGCAGAGGAGGAAGAGGACAAAGGAGGAGGAGGTGGGCTGGGCCGGCTGGGAACTGGGCCGGTGGTGGCGCCAGGTAAGGTTTCTCTTCTCTCTCTGTCTTTTTCTAATTATTTCAGTTTTCTAATTTGCAGGTTTGTTTTGAATTTGGTTTTGAAACCAATTCAATTTATTTTGCTTCTGACAATATTTTTAGGAGCTAAAAGAATTAAGACAATGCTCCACAAAATAATTCAGAATTATTGGACCTATATTTATTTAATAGTAGATATAAATCCAATTCAAATAATTATTGATTTAATTCAAATGCCCAAATTAAATGTTTCTGAGACACCAAAAATATTGGTTTGGATTTTACCTCTTGCCAATATTTCCAGAGGATATCAGGAACATTTTCTTGGACACATTTGAGAAGATTTGATTGTTGGTTATTTTTAGAGGTTTCTGAGGCTTTGAAAATTCCTCAATTCAAATTTCATTTGAATTTAAACATGATGCAGCAACCAAGCTAGTCCAAGGCCAGGGTAAAGCTAGGGATGTGACAGGGGGGCTCACCGGAGAGGTACCCCACTATCTATCTTAGGGTTCAGGGTGGGGGCGGTGGTCGCCAGCGGTGGTGGGGCAGTGGCGTGGGGATCGCCGGAGAAAAAGCTCGGCACGGTGGGGCCTACAGGGATGGCCGGGGCGGCGGTGGACTAGAGATGGGGAGTGTTTTTGGGGTGGTGGGGCGGTGCACCGCCGGCCGCGGGGCAGCGGGGGAGGCTGTTTGGCCGGTGGTGGCTGGCAGCTCAGGGGGGTGGAGGTTGAAGATGAACTGCAGGCCCATGATTTCATATCCAACGGCTGCAAAATCGACTGACCAGAGATGAAAAAGTCAGTCGACTGACGTGTAGCCTCACCTCCAGTGCGTTCAGTTTCGACAGTTAAATTCAGTTTCGACAGCAAAATTCAGTTTCAATAGTTAAGTTCAGTTTCGATAGTTAAATTCAGTTTCGACAGTTAAGTTCAGAGGTGAGCGGCTGATGTATACATCTAGCACTTTGTGGTTATGTATTTTACATCATCTATTGGAGATGCTATTAGAATTCCACTCAGGTTAACATTGTCTCTCTTGTCCTGCTTCAGCCTCGGCATCGTACAACTCACCGGAGCTGCTCCAATGACGAAACCCTCCATCACAGTGGAGCAGTACCTCGGGCTCCATCTCTAGACGCCTAAGATCTTCTTCCCCTCCTCCGACAGCCAAGTCAGCCGGAGCATCCTCACCGGCCAACCCAATCATGCTGAGATCGACATGGCTTTGCCAAAGAGGTTGTACACTTGTTGCATATCTTTTTTACTCTACATGTTATATATATTGTCCACTGAGCACACGTCGTAATGGGAAATACGATCATTTTATCCTACTATATGACAAGCAGTGAGGTACCAGGAAACTTAGCTATCCGTGATGGACTCTCTTGAACGCCATCATTTTTTATCTCTGCGCGTTTGAGCCGTGCATTTGTCGATGGCCTTGGGAGTTGAGCTAGTAGGGCAGTGGCTTGGGTCCAAAGTAATAGAAGTAGAACAAAAACATTTTTTAGTGTAGGCTTTTCCTTGCTCAAGCCAGCCTACTGGAATCGCTAGTGCTTGGAATGAAAAGTGAATGAAAAACAAAGGATTGGAAAGTTTCGTATGGTACTACTTTTCATGAATTTGGTGCAAAGGCATGGAGCAAAGGAAAATTATAGGATTTTTTCCTTTAGTGTCTCCTTGAAAGAAAAACCGTAGGAATTTTAATTTCCACTTCTCCTCCTTTTCAAATTCCTATTCATGAACCACAAGACTAAGAGATAGTAGCATAATAGCATTATAACCGTACATTTTCTTGTGGTTTGACTTAATCTCACCATGCTTCTTTGCATCCTGTGATCTTCCAATTCTTGTGAACCAAACATCCAGATTGGCAGAAACCCTCTATTTTTAAATTCTCTGTTTTGCATGTGCATTCCTATCCTACTCCTGTCTATTTCCTATCCCTGCATTGTTAGAATCCTCAAATTCAAACAAGCCCTTACACAATTATTTATATTACCGATATGTGTCAAAGAAAACCTTGTGTGGTTTGTCCTACTCCTACGGTGCTGTGTTCCTCCCCAGCTCAGCTGCTCCAACGATTGAAGGGTTGACCACAGCAAGGATCCGCTCTCCAGACTGTCTTTCGCCACCTCAGATCTTCTTCCCCGCCACTGGCAGCCACGACAATTGCATTACCATCATCAATTAAGCAGATGACCTTGAGGACTACATGGGTCTGCAAGAGAGGTCACACTCTTCCGTGTCTACTTACGTTATGCATCGCTTAATATGATGACCTGCTACTTTATCGTCGTGTTCACCTATTAGACTCTGAGTCAGGTCCAAACTTATGCTGAAACTTGAGTTTTTAAATGGTTGTGGGGTATATATTGGGGTAGAAATCAGTACTATCTGTCTACTATCTGGTTAATCTCGTGTGTCTACTATGAGTTTCATGTTGGGTGCAAACAAACATTAAAGGAGCCATTATCTGTATTTTTTAATTAAAGCTATTATCTGCCTGCTATCATTGGTTTTGGTTCTATCCACAGTTTGCTACCATCACTCTGGATTTGTGCATGCACTCCTTACATAATCTCACTATGTTTTATTCCTATGCATGTACGTTATTGTACACAATGGAACTGAACATGTAGAGCAAAAGAGACGAGCCTTGTGTGGCAATAAAATTTCATGCAGATGTCGCTCCATGGTGGGCGCAAAGGCAGCCCCCCTCCACCCATTTCGGATCGTAATCAAGAGGAAGATACCTGTTCTGAGGGGGATTCAGAAGCAGAAGACCACTCCTATTTACCCCATGAGGTCTTCGCTCTAACTTGGCATGCTGATGTTGGTAATATCATGCATATGGTGCCTTACATTGCTTACTTTATACATCAAACATGTTAACTGCTTAGTTTAGACATGCTTTGTGTGAATGCCATCTGTTTAGTTTATTCATCATTTATGTGAATTATGCAATGCCATCTTGTTTAGCCAGGCATCATATTTGTGAATTTTGCAATGCCATCCTGCTTAGCCAGTCATCTTATATGTGGATTATATCAGGCCATCCTTTTTTTCGTTACGTATTACATTTGTCAACAATGTTAGTACATTCAACTACTCTTCATGTGCATCAGCCATTTGACACGGTGATGGAAAATTCTGGAGTGAAAACAAGGTCTTCAGAGCAGACTATGCTATATGACGAAGCCCATATCTCGCTGGTTACGGATTGCTCCTCAGAGGAGGATTCAGAGATAGATGACCAGTCCTATTTGCCCCCCGAGGTGTATGCTCTAATTAACTTGGCAGGGTTATGTTGCTCATATCATGCGTATGGTGTCTTGCATTACGATGTCATTTGCTTAGTTTAGACATGCTTTGTGTGAATGCCACCTGTTTAGTGTCTAATTACCATATATGTGAATTATGCATTGCCATCTTGTTGCAAGACATTATATATGTGAATTATGCAATGCTATCTTGTTGCAAAGGCATTATATATGTGAATTATGCAATGCCATGCTGTTGAGCCAATCATCATGTATGTGAATTATATCATGCTATCATTTTTTTGTATTATGTGTTCCATTTGTCGACAACGTTTGTATATTCAACTACTCTTCCTATGCATTAGCCATTTGAAGCGGTGATGGAAGTATCTGGAGTGAAAACAAGGTATTCCGACCAGACAATGCTACCTAGTGAAGCAGACATCTTGCGGGATACAGAGAGCTCCTCAGAGGAGGACTCAGAGACTGATGACCAGTCCAATTTCCCCCCTGAGGTCTATGCTCAAACTTGGCAGGGTTATATTACCCATGTCATGCATGTTGTCTTGCATTGCTTAGTTTTTACATCATATATGGATTGCCATCTGCTTACTTGCTTACTATATAAATCATATATTTGAATTATATCATGCCATCATGTTTACATACACAACATCTATCTGAATTACGGCATGGCAACCAATTTAATAAAGACATCATATAGTTATATCATCTCATCCTGTTTAGTGTTTACAGTCATCATATTTTGAATTATGTCATTCTATCCGAGAATTATATCATGCTATCATGTTTCCATTGGCGGCATGTATGTGAATTATGGCATGCCGACATATTTAATAAACACATTATATAGTTATATCATGTCATCCTGTTTACATAGCCATCATATTTTGAATTATGTCTTTCCATCTTTTTTAGTTAGCCTTCATAATGTGAAATTTTATCATGTTATCCTGTTTAGTTAGCCATCATATATGTGAAATTGTGTCATGCTATCCTGTTTGGTTAGAAAACATAAATGTGAATTCTTTCATGCCCTCTTTTATTCCCCACTATCCATTGCACCTGTCTATCATACAATGTCTGTACATTCAATTAGTTTTCTTGTTTATCAGCCATTTGAATTGGAGAGGGTGATGGCAGTATCGAAGGGAGTAGCAACACGGTCTTCAGAAAAGATAGTGCTACCAGTTGATGCAGATAGAACCACGGTTGTACTTGCCCAAGAACTAGCCCCACCACACATAACCCAGACTCTCGCAGATTGTACCCGTACCCAGTTGGACAGAGAACCAGCTACACCCCTTCTAACCCCAACCCTAGCAGATAGTAACCCAGTTCCAATTGACACAACACCTTCTCCACCATAGAGCACCCTAACACGAGCAGTTAGTAAGGGAACTGCAGTGCCCAAAGCACGAGGACCACCACTCCGAATCCCAACTCAACGCTTAAAGGAGAAGAAGAATTGTTCTCAGGTCAGGTTCTGTAGCTATAGTTCATACTCCTTTGCTCTTGCATCACTGTATTTACTCAGACCAACTATTTTCAAATTTGAAGGATGGAATTGAAACTCCAATGGTGCAAAAGGTATGTTTTAAACTTGTTTCTTTAACTGGTTTGCTGTTGTAACTTGCTCTATATTGATTTCAGTTTCAATTGAATAAACAGTTATGTTCTCATGTCATGCACATTACAAGTGTCTCTATAGTTTCCCACACTTATATTCTGTCTATTCTGCTTTGTATTGAACAAATATTATTTGAACTATGTCTCTATCTTGATTTGGCAACAAAAACTAGAATGATATAGACCATAAAGTGACCACGGTACATATATATATATGTTTCTTTCATGCTGTTATCCTGTGCACTTTACTACTGAACTGATTTACCAAAATGAGTTTCATATACAACATGGTTAACCTGTCACGTGTCTGCTTGTTTCTCTTTTAGAATGTGGACAAAATATTGGAGAACAATACCCCGTTATGCAATGGTGAAGGAAGTAATGCAGATAAGGTTCAAGATAGTGAGGCATCCCTGTTGGTCTCCAAGAAAGCTGATAAAAACTACCTTGATGACAGTGAGAGAACCCAGAAGTCCTCTCTTGATGTAGTGTTCGAGTTACTGGCCACTACTGCTGGCACAAGCTCTTTGAACTCGCTGCCTGAATCAGTTCGTCTTCTTGAGTCTCAGCTTCAAGTTGAAAGACATCGATCAGATGTGTTGCGACAGGAAGCTGAAGGACTGAGGAAGTCCCTGCAGAATTCAGATGCATACTTTCTAGAGCAACAACAAGCGCTGGAGGATTTAAGCGCCATACAAGAGAAAGTTAATAAGCTTGCTAAGCATCTTGCCAGCATTATGGGTACCCAAGATATTGTTTCTTGAGATCTTCTGAAGTGGTTTCAGTTCTGGACTTGTTTTGCTGCGGCATTCATTTTCACTGGTCGCCAACGTGTAGAACCAGTGTATATGATATGCTGCTTTTTTCCCTATATTTGCACTGGTGGCGAAGTTTGATGCCCAGTGGATGTAATATGTGTAATAGCCATGATAGCCTAGCGTAAGTTGCTTGCTTATTTATTTGCATGTTGTCTTGTTTATTTTTTTGCTTGTAGTCAGTGTTGTTCATTTTCCACGGTTTGCTAGTGGCGGCAATAACCTATTTTTTAAACTAAGCCACAATAACCATGGGCTACATATTTATTGTAGTGTCACTGGGCCTTCTACGGGCCATAGAAACAATGGGCCTTCTACGGGGCGTAGAAAGAATGGGCCTTCTACGGGTTGTATCGTCAATGGGCCTTCTATGGGCCGTATCATCAATGGGCCTTATATGGGTCGTATGATCGATTGCCCAAACATGGGCCAATAACATACCGCTTTATGGCCATAAACAGGCTAGAGTTGGAATCGTCCGTTCATGGGCCGACCATAATGGGCCGTCGTTAATCGGCCGTATTTGATGACGCTATGAAAACGGCCCAACGTATTAACAGGCCACAAACGGGCCGACTGTAAGCATGGGCTGAATTTGGCCCACAAGCAGAAAATGACAATAACGGGCCGTAAGTAACCGAATGCTGGAAATGAGCCCAAGAATAAATGGGCCCTGAGAAGGCCGAAAGATAACATGGGCTGGAAATAGCCCAACGGAATAATGGGCCGTTAATGGGCATAAAGTGATACACTGTTCATTACAGGCACAGATGACGCTACTGGGCCAAATTCGGATTGGCCGTAAACGGGCCCTGGGTTAGCAGGCTGTAAATGGGCTATATGCGAACAGGCCGTCAACAGGCTTGCCGTGGGCCGGCCCGCCACCTTTTGACCAAGTCAAACGGGACGGACTTTTCATAGGAACGGGCCTCTGTTGGGTCGTGCCACGTGTCGACGTATCATAGGCGCTTTGGGTCCAATGAGTGGATGACATCTGTCCCAATGGTGAGCCGACACGTGTTTCCTCCAGCCAATGATGATTTTACACGTGGAAAATCCCCATAGGTTGGGGCTGTTAACAGGTTATCGGATCCAAAACCGGACCCAATAGCTTAACGGTGTTCCGTTACGGTGGATACCCCGTGTCAGTCACCCTTGACGAAAGCACTTCTGTGACGCGCGATTTATCGTCATGGAAGTGGACACTTCCGTGATGATAATTTTGGTAATGTCATGGAACACTTCTACGACAGCACAGGTATGACTATCTTGATTCTGTCATAAATTTGTCATGGATGTACATGCATGACAGAAAAACGTGACCTACTGTGACAAACACGTATCATCACGGAAGTGTATTTTTTTGTAGTGTAGACAACATAAATTTGAATTATTTCATGCCCTTTTTTCTTCCCTACTGTCCATTGCACCTGTCTATCTTACAATGTCTATATATTCAATTACTTTTCTTATTTATCTGCCACTTCAATTGGAGGGGGTGACGGCAGTATCTGTGGGAGTAAAAACATGGTCTTAAGAAAAGATTGTGCTACATGTCGATGCAGATAGAACCACGGTTGTACTTGCCCAAGAACCAGCCCTAGCACACATAACCCAGACTCACACAGATTGTACCCCTACCCAGTTGGACAGAGAACGAGCTACACCCCTTCTAACCCCAACCCCAGCAGATTGTAACCCAGTTCGAGTTGACACAGCACCGTCTCCACCACAGAGCACCCAAACACGAGCAGTTAGTAAGGCAACTGCAGTTCCAAAAGCACGAGGACCACCACTCTGAACCCCAAGTCAACGCTTAAAGCAGAAGAAGAATCGTTCTCAGGTCAGGTTCTGTAGCTATGGTTCATACTACTTTGCTCTTGCATCACTGTATTTACTCATACCAACTAATTTCAAATTTGAAGGATGCAATTGAAACTCCAATGCTGCAACAGGTATATTTTAAACCTGTTTCTTTAACGTGTTTGCTATTGTAACTTGCTCTATGTTGATTTCAGTTTCAATTGAATAAACAGTTATGTTCTCATGCCATGCACATT
Source organism: Triticum aestivum (assembly GCF_018294505.1). Classification (NCBI taxonomy): domain Eukaryota; kingdom Viridiplantae; phylum Streptophyta; class Magnoliopsida; order Poales; family Poaceae; genus Triticum; species Triticum aestivum. The sequence continues at coordinate 438,258,928 of NC_057810.1, read as the reverse complement.
ACAAGTGTTCTTATTGTTGTGTTGTTTCCCACACTTATATTCTGTCTATGTTGCTTTGTCTTAAATAGATATGATTCCAATTGTATCTATCTTGATTTGGCAACATAAACTAGAATGATACAGACCATACAGTGACCATACTACATAGATATATGTTTATTTCATGCTGTTATCATGTCCACCTTACTACTGAACTGGTTTACCAAAATGAGTTTCATATACTACATTGTAAACCTGTGATGTGTTTGTTTGTTTCTCTTTTAGAAAGTAGATAAAATATTGGAGAAGAGTACCCCATTATGCAATGGTAAAGGAATTAATGCAGATAAGGTTCAAGATAGTGAGACATCCCTGTTGGTCTCCAAGAAAGCTGATAAAAACTATATTGAAGACATTGAGACAACCCCAAAGTCCTGTCTTGATGTAGTGTTTGAGTTACTGGCTACTACTACTGGCACCAGCTCTTCGAACTCGCTGCCTGAATCAGTTCGGCTTCTCGAGTCTCAACTTGAAGTTGAAATACATCAATTAGATGTTGTGCGACAGGAAGCCGAAGGACTGAGGAAGTCCCTTCAGAATTCAGATGCATACTTCCTGGTGCAACAACAAGTGTTGGAGGATTTAAGCGCCAAATAAGAGAAAGTTAATAAAGCTTGCTAAGCATCTTGCCAGCATTATGGGTACCCAGGATATTGTTTCTTGAGATCTTCTGAAGTGGTTTCAGTTTTGGACTTGTTTTGCTGCGGCGTTTATTTGCATTGGTCGCCAACTTTGACAACCAGTGTATATGATATGCTGCTTTGTTCCCTATATTGGCACTTGTGGCAAACTTTGATGCCCAATGGATGTAATATGTGTTATAGCCATGATAGCCTAGCGTAAGTTGCTTGCTTATTTATTTCCTTGTTGTCTTGTTTATTTGTTTGTTTGTAGTTAGTGCAGTTCTTTTTCTGCGGTTTGCTAGCAGCCGCAATAACCTACTTTTTAAGACTAGGCCACAATAACCATGGGCTACATATTTACTGTAGTTACCATGGGCCTCGTATGATCTGTAGAAACAATGGGCCTTCTAAGGGCTGTAGAAACAATGGGCCTTCCATGGGCCATAGCATCAATGGGCCTTCTACGTGTCGTATGATCGGTAGGCTAAACATGGGCCAATAACAGACCGCATTATGGGTCGTAAATGGGCTAGATTTGGAACCATCCATTCATGGGACAAAAATAACAGTCGTCGTTAATCACTCGTATTTGATGACGCTATGAAAATAGCCCAATGAATTAACAGCCTGCAAACGGGCCGATTGTAACCGCGGGCTGAATTTGGCCCACAAGTATAAAAGGCCAATAACGGGTTGTAAGTAACCGAATGCTGGAAATGAGCCCAAGAATAAATGGGCCCTAAGAAGGCCGAAAGATAAAACAGGTTGGAAACAGCCCAATGGAATAATGGGCCGTTAATGGGTATAAAGGGGTACCCTGTTCATTGCAGGCCAGATTCACCACGGGCCGTTAATGGGCCAAGAGTTACAAATGGCATCGTATGGGACAAAAGACATCATGGGCCATACATGGGCCGGAAGTTACAATGGGCTGGAATCATATTGGACGTCCCAGATGAAGCTACTGGGCTTAATTCCGATAGGCCATAACGGGTCGTGAGTTAGCGGGTCGTAAATGGGCTGTATACGAACATGCCGTTAACAGGCTTTCCGTGGGCCGGCCCGTTACCTTTTGACCAAGTCAAATGGCCGATCTTTTCACCGGAATGGGCCTCTATTGGGCCGTGCCACATGTCGATGTATCATAGGTGCCTGTTGTCTAATGAATGGATGACATCTATCCCAATGTTGAGCCAACTCGTGTTTCCTCCGGCCAATGAGAATTTTACACGTGGAAAATCCCCATTGGTCCGGGTTGTTAGCGGGTTATCGGATCCAAAACCGGACCTGATAGCTTAACAGCGTCTCGTTACGGTGGATGCCACGTGTTTGTCACCCTTGTCGAAAGCACTTCTATGACGCGTGATTTATCGTCATGGAAGTGGACACTTCCGTGATGATAATTTTGGTAATGTCATGGAACACTTCTACGACAACACAGGTATGACTATCTTGATTCTGTCATAAAATTGTCATGAATGTACATGCATGACAGAAAACATGACCTACTGTGACAAACACGTATCATCACGGAAGTGTATTTTTTTTGTAGTGCCTGTTCATAGAGGATGCCCATAAGGTGCCCGTTGGTGGATGTGCGATTTACACTTTCACTTCCTGATATAGGAACCATACTACATAATCTGTTTTTTCTATGTATAGTGACTGATGCTGATTTCCTATTCATTGAAGTCATCTTTGTTCATGACATGCTAATTTCTATTTATCTTAGTTTAGTTTTGTTTTGCTTGGCATCCACAGAGTAATAATATCAGTAGAATGTCAGTCCAAGCATTGTTAGTCTGTTCAGTACATCATGGGGATGCTAGCTTGCTTGCTTGCTTGCTTCCACTCTTCAATTCAGTTGCTTGCTAGCATACACAGGGTTAGGGTTTGCATCAGCAGTACTACTAGCACTTTGCTTGCTTGTTAGGTACTTTATATGAGGCACTAGATAGATTTCTTGATGTACATTAACTACCTCCTGCTTGTTGTAGTGAAGATATTAAGAGATGCTTCATATCTTTCCAGTGTACATGCATGCTTGTTTAGTGCACTTACATGTTTGCTTAATTGATAACACTACATCACTGTATTGTTGATCCATCAAGTTTGCTTCACATGCATTACATGTATGTGCGTGATGGTCCAAATGCTTTCCTTTATTGATACAAGTGCATCATTTTACTTTATCCTTGTTGTATCTGATTGTTGTTTATTCTATTTTACAAGCACCACCTCAAGATCATCCATGGCAAGGAGGACAAGGTCAAACATGAGGCTAACCGTTGGTATGCAACTTGCTCCTTGTGGTTATGTTGTCTGTCTTATAAAATTTGTGTCTTAATATGATGAGTGAAATGTATTGCTGCAATCTGAATAAGATGGCTTAATTGTGCCTGTGTGCTGTTAGTCTTCCTTACCCGAATAACTAGGATTAAATGATAATAAAATCTCATAAGATATGTTTGGCTGTCTGTCCATGCATTCCAAACATTCACCTAATAGTTACATTTCCTTTATCATGCAAAGAAGAGCCTCTCATCGAGTATGAGAAGGTTAGGGCTAGAAATATGATGAGGAACAATCGGATGTTCTAGTCCCTTGGCATCGCTGCAATAGCGTCAATGATTAGGAAAACAAATGATGTACAAGAAGGTAGAAGTGTTGAGGTTCAAGAAGGTAGTGGAGTTACCAATGATGACCTAGAGTACAATCCTAAGGAGGATGAAGTTATTGATGCAGAGGAAGTGGATGATGTTGTAGTGCAGAAGACTGTTAAGGTGCAAACACTGTCTTGATTGGAGGGTTGGGGTTCTTGTATGCTATGTGTTTCCTTGTGCTCACATATTTCTCTTGTGATCTAATCCTTTTTCCCATGTTGTTTATACGAGGCACTAAAGGAATCTAGGATGAAGAGGCCTGGGGGTGAAAAGACAGTCAACAAGAGGACAATGAGCAAGAAGAAGAAGAGCTCAGAAACATCTGCTGCAATGCCTCCTGGAAGGATTATGGCCCCACCTCCAGGACAAACAAAGAGGATCTTGGAACCTGATGAACCTTCCCCTGATAGAGTCACAAGGCAGAAAGCAAATATGGCGACTGCGACAGACCATTAGGAAAGTCTGCTGCGCATGGACTCTGAGACCTTGGTGAAATGGGTGATTAGTTGCGGCCCATGGATGAAGGAACCACTCTCCGCATGGATGAAAGTGGCACTATCTGCCTAGATGAAGGAGGAACTATCTGCATAGATGAAGTAGGCACTGTCCACACAGACCTCAACCCTGTTGCACCTTCTATTTACAGGAATGCTGTCATCAGTGAAGAAGAACAGCAGCTTGTGCTTCAATCTGGCAAGTTGACCTTTGCAATGCTCTCTTTTACTAGTGCATTTCCAAATGGAATGATCATGTATGCTTACTTGTTTAGCAGAACCATTCCTGCATTTGTCGATTTCTCTTCTAATTTATGAGTTCAATTTCATTTTCAGATGCAATGACTACCAAGACTAGACTTAGAAAGGGCAAAGGGCTAGAGAGAATCACCAAGTCGCTTGGTAGCAAGGTGCCTATCCAAATTGCCGAAGGGATGAAGCATCCAGAGAAGCCTCTGCAGGCATCAAAGCTTGCTTCTGAGTGTGGACTCGTTGCAAGAAGCCATATGCCGGTTCTTCCTCACTTCAAGCAATACAAAAAATGCTAGTCTATTGGAGAACTACATTGGGAAAGTTGTTGTAAGCTACTTCTTTCGTAGTTAATGTGCTATCTATTTTCTGTTACACCTATGCATGATCACAAATATTGTTCCTACCATGTTTGCTGTCTTGGTAGGCAAATTTTGGGATGAACATGGACTCTGCAGAAAAATTCAAAGAACAGACGCCATCAGATCAAGAAGAAGTATTTTGATACCGTAGCCGCAAACAAAGTCAGCATCAAGTCTCCGGTGCCAGATCTGACGGACGGTGAATGGCAAGCTCTGGTGGAGATGTGGTCTACCCCAAGACACAAGGTTTGTCTTTGTTTTGTTTGCTGCTTTATGTTCTGCACATGATATGCTAGTGCTAGATCATGCTGACAGTATGCTTTTTTGTAGGAAACCTGTGTGTCAAACAAGATGAATCGAGAAAAAGTTGTGTACCATCAGAAAACTGGTTCTAGGCACTACACAACACACATTTTTGCCACTATCAGAACTTTTCTCTAGAGACCTTACCGTTTGATCCTCTTTGAATAACATTTCTAATTCTTGCTGAATAACATTTTGATTTTTGTTGAAAATCATTTCAGAAAGAAGAGTGTAAGGGTGACGAGCTGTCTGCAATTGACTTGTTCAAGGCCACCCACAACAGCAAGAATCACAAGTTTTCAGAGCCAGTCAAAACTGCTATAGTAAGTCACTCCATGCTTTGTCCAGCCAGTTCAAACTTTTGTCTAGAAACCTCAGCCCTGTTAGATTCACAGCCAGCTTTGATGTCGTTTGATGCTTGATGCTTTGATGTTGTTTGATTCGGAGCTAGTCAAGAACACACACTACGTTCCATACTTTGATGTTATTTGCTAGAGCCTAAGATATTTCAACAAATATATCAGAACTTTCTGTAGCTAGTTGTTGCATTTTTTATGATGTGATGAAATTTGATTTGAATGTTAGTTTGATGATCGACTCACTTGGGAAGCCATCTTATATAGAACCACCATTCTAGGCTTAATGAAGCGATCATATTGTTCCAATTGTACGTCCAGGTCACATAAGTGTGTACACTTGCTATAATGAATCTTTTATTGGTAATATCTATGTGCAGATTCAAATAATGCTCTCAAGTTACTAGTCATCATCTTCTTCTGTTTGAGTTTGAGTAAAATATCTATGTATAGATTTTGTGTGCTGGTTTGGTTACTTCAAATAATCCATTTCATGTGTTGGTTTTGTTTCTCTTGCTTGGTTTGCTTTGCAAAATGTGAAATAGATCTGCCAGTAATGCCTATTATTTTCCTCCATATGCTAGCTTGAGATGGAAAAAATGAAGGACGCGCCGGTACCAGAAGGTCAAGAGCCAAAGTCTGCTCCTGAAATTGTTGACGAAGTGCTCAAGACTGAAGTCAAGAAAAGCACATTCCTCATGAATGTTGGGCTCCAGCCATCTAGGAACAACCCCATCAAAGCAATTGTTGTTGTGGTTGCTCATGTCTATGATCTTGAGTAGAAGCTGGAGAGGTCGGAGCTTCAAGCAGAAGTGATGCAAGAAGAATTGGCAGCAATCATGATGAAGGCGGACGAAGCTGAAGCTGCACGCGACAAGGAACTTGAGCTGCTGCGCAAGAAGTCTCAAGAGCAGGATGAGCAGTTTGCCCATTTGATGGCTCTCTTTGGACCTAAGATTGTTTGATGGTTGTGCAGTTTGTCTTTGAACCTGTGAAGTTATGTCATAGTAGGTCGTGAAGTTATGCAGTTTGTTGCATTTTGCACTTGTGAACCTGGGAGCACTTGTGAACCTGGGATCTTGCTGTTTGAACCTGGGAGCACTTGTGAACCTGGGAGCACTTTATTTTCTGTGAAGTTTGATGGCTGTTTGAAGTTATGTGGATCTTGCTGTTTGAACCTAGGCTTGTGGATCACTTGTGAACCTGGGCCTGTGTTTTTTAGTTATAAGGATCTTGTTGTTTATAGTTATACATTTTCTGAAGTTATGCAAAATATGAACCTGGGCTCTAAAAAGGCCGAGGCCCAAACAATAATTAGACTAAAAAGGCCTGGTCCTAAAAAAAGAGTTGACTGTAAAAAAAGTTTGTAAAAGGCTGCATCCCTGAAAATAAAAAGGCCAAGGCCCAAATTAGAACTAGACTCAAAAGACTGCGGCCCAAAACAATAGTGGACTATAAAAATTGATCAAAAAAAAAGGCTCCATCCCAGAAAATAAAAGGCCAAATTATTGGAACAGGCCTTTGCAGATAAGCAAAATAAAGAAACAAAAAACATTAAATGGGCTGAATTATTGGGCTTGGCCCATGTAGACGGCCGAAATGGACCGGGCTGATTCTATTTTATGGCCTTTTCATTTGGTCATAATTCTGCCACGTCAGCCTGCCACGGTGGATCTGACGTGGTGTGGGCGGATTGCTAGTGACCAAAATAATTGGTCGTTGAATCTACGACCTTTTTTGGTCATAAACGTGTACGACCATTCTAGAAGAAAGGTCGTTATTTCAGTTTACGGCGGCCAGATTTTGTCCATTTGTTTTTGGTCACAAAAAGGTCGGAAATGGAAAACAATGACCATCCAATGACCAATAGTGATGGTCACAAGTTGACATACTTCTTGTAGGGGGGGGGGGGGGCGCTTCTGGCCATGCAGCCGGGTCCAAGTTCTACATCTGGCGGTGGTGCTGGCCAGAGCCTCATCTGTGTACATACCAATCTGAAAGAAAAAATGGCAGAAACATACATGCAGGACATTCAAAATCAATTATCAAGATCTGGAAGAA